>NC_040904.2:55240072-55552680 GCF_004126475.2 Phyllostomus discolor | reverse complement strand
AACCTACATAACTGGATTCTTGATTACTTCTTAAGATCATCTTCTTTTCAAATCATCATTGACTTTTTGTATTTTATTTTTTGTAAGTTGCCTATACATATCCCTTCACTGTGCATTATTATTTTGTGTAATTTGCAGCAATTGAATTTTTAATCAAGATATTAATCTTTAGTCTGTAATATTAATGTATTGTACACTTTCTTCATTGCTTTTGGGTCACCTTACACAAGTTTAAACATTTTAATTTAGCATGATGAAGATGTCCAATTATTTTGTTATGTGCTTTATCTGTCTTGCTTAAAAATACTTTCTGTTCTCCATAAATACATTATTGTATATTTTTGGTAATATTTTATTGTCTTGTAGAATTCTTCATATTTTTGGCACATTAATATATATATATATATATATCTTTTTTACCCTGCATGGTATAATACAGAAAATCTAATTATATTCTTTTAACTTGGATTTACCTTGCTTATGAAATATAAGTTTTCCCACCATGAGGATAAGACATGAAAATGTTAATAACCCACCATATATATACACACATATATGTACATATATGTATCCCTAATTATATTTATTTTATTGTATTTTTATTGTTACTCTTCAAGCACATATAAAATGATTTATATATAATGTACAGTGCATTCTAAGAAAAGGGTTTAATATAATGGGAGCTAAAATAAAAATTGGTATTTTTCTTCCCACCTTCTAAATTCTTCTGTCTAGGCTATCAAATTAACAAACAGATCAATGGGAGAAAATAAAAGTTTAACACATGTACATGGGGAATTTGCATAGACATAATAATTTCATAAAAATCTAAAGACAATGAGGCAATATTGGGTATATAAAACATTTTTGGAAAATGGAGAAAGAGAAAAATGGAGTATTAGATTTCAGAAGTGAGAATGGGCAATTTACAGGTAGCTAAGGTAGAGTGGAATACACGTGGCAGGAAAATCTATGACAGGTGACCCAGAAACAATGGAATGCAGTGGGGATACCTAGCTAACAGGCACCTGCCTGAACTCTTCTTATTTACTGTACTTAATTTAGGCTAAAGCAAACATCCTAAAATTTCCTTCCTGAAGCAGATTTCTCTGAATCTGTTGGGCAAGAAAGGAGGCAGGGGCAATTTATTTCTGAATCTTTTGGAATTTTTTAAAAAATAAATAACTTAAACTCAGTATCTCAGAAAAGCAACTTCAGGGTAGTAGAATTTCTGTCCCTTCAATATCATTATCCTATACATTTCTGACTAACATAGTGTTTTTTGGTGAGTGTGAAAAGTTTAATTAATGTTTAATTATGTCTTATCTAACTTGCTGATGCATTTAAAATGAACAACTGGTGTGCAGCTTGAATTGTTTCCTTGGTTAGCGCTGACTCACCCTATATATGCCCTGGAATTAATAATTCTATGGCAACTGAAAAGAAGTGGAATAGAGAGCAGCTGATTTTCAAGATTTAGTTTCCTGTTTGATAACCTCACCAGTATACCACCAGACTTTACAATAATTTTCTTCACTGAAGCAGCTGCAATTTTTATATGGAAAACCTAATTGGTCATCAAGAGGGCTATATTACTGTCAACTGCAAGAAAAGTTATTAAAATAGGATATAAGAACTAACTTATTTC
Source organism: Phyllostomus discolor (assembly GCF_004126475.2). Lineage (NCBI taxonomy): Eukaryota > Metazoa > Chordata > Mammalia > Chiroptera > Phyllostomidae > Phyllostomus > Phyllostomus discolor. The sequence goes on along the minus strand of NC_040904.2, from coordinate 55,551,032 downwards.
TACATAAGGTCCCTAAGAAACTCTGAGCAGTCTTAATTGATTTGGAATGAACAAAGAAAAAAACAGCTAAACAAGTCCAAGGTTGTGTCTGTTCTTCATAGCGTGCCTTGTAAGAGTCAGTTGTGCTGCCAGTGGAAGTAGGGCTCTTTCACCATGTCACAAAGAGAGCATTCCAAGGACCTGTATAGAAGGCATGGTCTTGTGGTAAGGTTTATCGAAGTTGACGTGAACACAAAGTGCTGTTCTGGCTTCAGCTCCAGATTCAGCTCTGTCCCGCTGTGTAGAGTCCAGCCTCCTCTCTATCAAGGGCAAAACAAAGGCCAGTGTCCAGAAAGTCTGTACCATATTAAAGTTTAGTCCAGTCCAGCATTTTTCATCATCCAGCTGGCTTAGCTTGTGTTCCCAGATGCAGTCCATTACTGTACTGCCTTATCCAGGCTCCCACCTGAAGCCTATGTTTGGAACACATGCACATATTAGCCACATGGCTGCTAGGGACACATGTATGGAGAGACAATGTGTGCAAGTGTATGGGGCAAGTGTGGATCATGGAGAGAAAGAGAACTTTTATTTTCCTTGGGATCACACAACTTTGGGCTTGGAAAAGCCAAAGCAATTTTTCAAAATAAACGATCAACTTCCTAATCTTTCGTGGGCTTCTGGTATATCCACTCCCTAGCCAACTGATTTCTCTTTCAGTTTAGACTGATAGGCCTCTGTGGTCAAGCATCTCCCCCTGTGCCACTTTGACTTCCATTGTGCCTGTGCTTATTTCCTTCGGCTTCCCACCACGAGTCTGGTGCCAGAGAGGGGAAGGGAGGATGTTAATCTTTGGTGGGACAATGCTGTGATCCCCTGGATCGTGTAAATCTATAGCTTCCTAATGAAGTAAACAGGCTTATGCTCCCCAATTGATTATGCACAACAATGTCCAATTCCCTTTGCTTCCTTCTTTATTAGTAATCAGTTAACTTCTATGGTAACAGTTGTAGCATAAATAGATTGTCCTGAAAAATATTTTGTAAATAGGTTTTTGTCTATATAGATGTAACTATCTGTTGTCTCTAACAACATACTATATTTCTGGTCTACTGAAATGTATTTATGCTCTAAAAGTGAATAAATGAAGCAATGAGATCAGTTAAGTTATAGAAGGTGTTAAAATTATTTATACCAAAGTTTATGCCTGTGCATTCTTTGTAAATAGGCTTCATATGTGTACAATCTAAGCAAGGTTTAGGGGAAGCAGATCTAACAAAATCTGAGACTTTCTTTTAAAATAAAAGACTATATTCAGCATTGAAAAAAATACTTCCCATGTAAGTGTCCTGTAATATTTTCAGTCCCAAGAAAATCAACTAGGATTTAAGTTGACAGATAGGTAGCAGAAATAATTTTTAGATAGAAAATAAAACAGAACAACTTAATATTTTCCCATACATGAAGGAAAAGTGATCATATTCTGCTTAAGTGATAAGTAGAAATAATCTATTGAAGTCAGTTTAAATATTTCCCTGAGAGACCTTATTAAAGGTATTTATTTAGCCATTATGACTTTTCATTGACTACATTGCTTGTAAAATGTTATTTATATGATCTTAAGAATGAAAGTGAAACTTACAATGGACATTTATTTTTCCTAAGATCTAGAGATATTCTTTTGGAAAAAGCCATTTCAACTCTAGTAAACTTTGAATACCTGTCAGAGAAATTAACTAACAGAGAAGGTTTCCCAAGAGTTACTAGCCAAAGCAGAACATTTCCTCCTTTCTACCTTCTTGTATTCTCTTTCAGTTAATGAATGCTCCATTCTCACACCTACCAGGTTCAGAAAGTTGGATGTCGTGGTGATGATTTTCCCCACTACTTCAACTTTCCAACCAGTTAGGAACTGTTATTTCTATATATCCTATCATTTCTACATCTGCAGTTTCTATTACTGTAATTTATTTTCATCTGAGGTAAAACAGTAGAATACTAAACTGTTGATGTCCCAGTATTACTGGAAAAAATATGTTCTTCTGCCATGTCACAGGAAATAATTCAGGAATACTCACATAGGAAAAGTTTAAGTGGCAGTGGCAAGGTTTATTAAAGCAAAAAAAGGAAAAGTACACTCTCAGAGAGAGACAGAGAGCAGGCAGGCTGGAGAGAGCAACTGCCCTGAGGTCTTTGTTCAACTTTCTTATATTTACCTAGGTTTGGGAAACAGCAGACTTTCAACCTATCCAACCTCTTTCCTGAAATTTCCCAGACCAGTGCCCTTCCCCTTTTACAGTTGCCATTTTGGTCCCCTATTGTGCATGCCTCATAGTTCTGCTTCCTCATGTGGCTCCTGCGGAACCTCATGTGGTTCCCTCTGTGACATTTTCTCCTGCCCCTTAATCAGGTAGACTCCCTGGGATGACTGAAAAGCTTTCTTTTCTACCTACTAGGATGTTTTGTTCCATTTGAAGGAACAATGTCTGTTACTCCCTAGTGTGATTGTAAAACTGTTTTGTTTGTTTGTTTGTTTGTTTGTTGTTTGTTTGTTGTTTCCCCTACTTAATCACACTTAATCAGATGCCTTGTTTCACTCGCTCCCTCTTTTTTTGTTAATATCTAACTAACTGCCAACTCTAATACCAGTTAGAGTTCTACCTTCTAATTTAGACATATCATTTTTAAAGCACAGGCCACCACTAGCTTTTTAATATTTGCTTAAAAGCATTGGCTGTTAGTGGCAAAATGGTGCCAGATAGCCAGATGTTAGACCTTGGTTTAGCAACCTCGGTATTTGAGTTTTAGCTAAGAAAGAATTCAGGGCCAACACAAAAACTATAAGAGAAAATTTATTTAGAAAGTCACAGAGGTAGAATAAACGAGCTATAGAAGATGGGCTTGGGAAATGAATAATAGAGGCAACAGAAGGGACTTTGGAGCTCAGCAGGGGTGGGGGGAGAGAGAGAGAGAGAGAGATGGATGCATCTTGAGAGACCAAAGTGGAATGAAGGTGCAAACGTGCTTGGAAAGAAAGAGAGAGAGAGAGAGAGAGAGCACTGCCTGGGGAAAGATGGGAGTGGGAAAATGCATGAGAGTGACCCATAGAGAAAGCCATACAGGGTCCTCCATCCTCGGGTCTCGTATCTGGATGTTTCAAGGGAGATACTAAAAAGAATATTCATCAGCTTTCCAGGTATGCTCCCTCGTGGTCTCCACTGATTGGTCGGCATATATCATTAGTCAATGTAGCTGGACTTAATGTTAGCCATGGCATTGCCCTGTCTGGTTTTGCTGCTTCTCTGGGCCTGGACCTGAAATACAGCTGAGGCCTAGATGTCATCTCTATGGTATAATGCTTAAGAGAGTGGTCATGTAAGGGCTTGTAGTTTTGCTCATTGATAGGCAAATGATAGGCTCTCTACCCTGGTAACCCTCTGCACCTGGGCCTATTGTACCTACTCTTCTCATGCTTATCCAACTACCTACTACATAGTGATAGAAAATATTCCTTACCTAATAAAGGCGCAAGTACCATTTTAATTGAAATGGCTCCAAGTATATTCCCAATCTAGCTTTCTATACATAGTTTGTTTTATTGCTCTGCATGTCCACTGTTGCCTTCACATTTGGACTATTGTTCCTAAATTATCATTTATTTTTAACCCTCCTGATTTTGTGTATTCCCATTTTTCAGCTTAGAATTCTCTCCCACCACATTCTCTACTGTTATAAACTCTTCTTACTTCCCATTAAATTATTTCAGATGACATATCTATAGGTATACCTACTGACACACATACACAGTTAAAATCTATCTTTACTTTTGCTTCTTTCATAATATTTTTGGGGGGAATTTTGGTATAATCAAAAGCAAAAACCATTTTGAAGCAGATACCTCTCTGTATATTTTAAAGACTTTGTCTCTTGCATGCCCCTACTGGGGACCTGGCCCACAACCCAGGCATCTGCCCTGACTGGGAAGCAAACTGGTGACCCTTTGGTTTGCAGGCCAGCACTCAATCCACTGAGCCACACTAGCCAGGGCATACACCTCTCTGTTTTAACCTTTGAATTCTACTTATGAAATGTAAACATAGCTCACCTTAAGTAAATATTTGCTGAAAGAATAATCACATAATTGCTGATTAATAACAATGAATTACTTATTTAATTATGAAGATGAGTAAACATGACAAAAGATTAGTGTTCTTTACTTATAAAAATTACTATATGAATGCTAGGCTACTCAAAACAAAAATGGGGAGGCCACACACACAAGAAAAACATATCGGTAAAAAAGATCAATTTTAGTCCTGGCTAGTGTGGTTCATGGATTGAACTCTGACCTGCAAAACAAAAGGTCACCAGTTCCATTCCCAGTCAGGCACAAGCCTGGGTTGCAGGCCAGGTCCCCAGTTAGGGGCATACAAGAGGCAACTGATTGATGTATATCTCACACATCAATGTGTCTCTCCCTCTTTTTCCCCCGCCCCAAAAAAAAGTATAAATGAAATCTTTTAAAAAATCAATTTTAATGTCAATGGAGAAAGTAGACATTTAATTCAATGATATAGAATATGTTATTTATCAAGTCTCAGAGCTCTAGTATTCAGACAGCTTGGTGAGGGTGACAGAGTGAGCATTTTCACACACTGCTAGTAAGTTAGGTAAATTGGTACAACCTCTCTGGCAAGTTACTTGGGAAGATATATGGAACCTTATAAGTAAGCATTTTTCTTTTTGCAGTAGTCTAACTTCAAGAATCCAGTCTTTGATATCTCCCTAGTTGCTGTCAAACATTTATGTATAAAAGTGTTCAGTGTAGTTCTGAAATAATATCTACTTTTAAGAATGGTTATCTCCTGGTGTTACAACTACAGATTACTTTTTAAATCTTCAAACATTTTATGTATTTCCATAGTGCATCATTTAAATTTTATATTCAGAAAAACAGCCAAACAGCCAAATAGCCACTGTGGAAAACATTATAAAATTTCCTCAAAAAGCTAAAAATGAAACTATCTTTTGATCCAGTAATTTCACTTCTGGGATTGTAACTTAAGAATCCTGAAACACCAATCCAAAAGAACCTATGCACCCCAATGTTCATAGCAGCACAATTTACAATAGCCAAGTGCTGGAAGCAGCCTATGTGCCCATCAATAAATGAGTGGATCAAAAAACTATGGTACATTTACACAATGAAATACTATGCAGCAGAAAGAAAGAAGGGGCTCCTGCCTTTCACAACAGCATGGATGGACCTGGAGAGCATTATGCTAAGTGAAATAAGCCAGGAGATGGAAGACAAATACCAAATGATCTCATCTATAAGTGGAGCCTAATCAACTAACCAAACAAGCAAGCAAAATATAACCAGAGACATTGAAATTAAGAGCAAACTGACAGTAACCAGAGGGGAGATAGGGGGGATAATGGAGGGGAAAATGGTAATGGTTTTCAGGAACAACTATAAAGGATACATGGACAAAGCCAAAAGGGGGTAGGATTGAGGGCAGGAGGTGAGGGTGGGTGGGACAGGGGAAAGTGGTGGTGGGGAAATGGAGACAAGTCTACTTGAACAACAATAAAAATTAATTAAAAAATAAATAGATATAAATTAAAAATAAGTTTAATTCTTCCTTACTTTTAAAATAATGCAATAAAATAAAAATAAAATAATGCAAAGAACAGAATAGCGAAAAAAAGGAAGATAAAGCCAAATCCACTAACCAGCATGATAAAGTCTATTTAACATGGGAAATAGAAATAAAATTACTGATTCAGTATAAAATTCATACTTTAAAGGACTTTCCTCCTAAGTACATACATATTTAATTACTTGTGTGAAAATGAAGGTTGTAATTTTTATGTATAATGAATTTTATGTGACATATGTAATAAGTTGTTTTTCTTTAATAGGTCTGGATATAATTCTAAAATATTTCAGTAATGTCCACTTGGCCATAAAATAATATTTGTAGTATTTCAATTTTATTAACATTGACATTTTTTATGCACATATTACATTAGAGACTCTGTAATTTAAATAAAAATAACACAATATTTAGCATTTTCCATTTCTAGGTGGTTATAAATCCTAGAGAATATCATTTAATAGCATTACTGTTCTCCATATGAAATGAATATGGATGTAAATTCCCTTCCCAGTGATGTAATTTCAATTGATACTTTAATAGGATTAATGCCCTCCACATTAGCAAGTGAGGCAGCTTAAATAGTTGTTAAACATTAAATTTAGGTCTTGCTGAATAATGGGAGTTTTGAAAACATATGGCTTTATAAATATGCCCTATATTTCATCAAAATTGCTAACTTTCTCTTTTTCTACAAAATATATTAGATATCCTCATATTTCTCAACAGCATTAAAGTAGTATTTAGAACTCAAAAATGGTGGTGTTTTTTATGCTGACAGGAGAGAATAAGTGGAAATTTCAGGGATATTCATAAAAACATATAATACCTTACAGTTCTTACAAAAGAAGTCCATTTGCTATAATGGCCATATGTAAGATCAGGCTTGACCAGAATATGTGTTTAGCTAGGTATACTATTAGTGTTTTTGCTGACAATTAATTTATATGTAGTTATAAAAAAATTTTTTTCAGAAAACACTGAACTCAAAGCTTGCTTATTTATTAGTTCCAAGAAAGGTCTGGAATGTTTTGGTCTTTTTTGTTGGTGTTTTCCCTCATTGCTCTTTCCCCACCCCTCCCACCCATCCCTGCTCCCACAGTCAGTACACACTACTCTGTCCATAGGTCACCCGTACCCACTTGTTTGATTAGATCTTTCCCCTTCTTTCTTCTTCTATCTCTCCCCTTCCCTCTGCTCACTGTCAGTCCACCTGCAGTTATTTTGCTTGTTTGTTTTGTTCTTAGTTTACTCTTATTGGTAAGATTCTATGATGTTTCTTTTTCACTTCCAGGCTTATTTCAGTTGGCATAATGCTCTTTAATTCCATCCATGCTGTCTTGAAAGGTAGGAGTTCCTTCTTTTGACTGCATAGTATTCCACTGTGTAAATGTACCATAGTTTTTTAATCCACTCATTTATTGATGGGCATTTAAGTTGCTTCCAGTACTTGGCTATTGTAAATAATGCTGCTATGAACATAGGGGTGCATAAGTTCTTTTGAATTGGTGTTTCAGAATTATTAGGATATAGTCCCAGAAGCAGAATCACTGGGTCAAAAGGCAGTTCTCTTTTTAGTTGTTTTTTTTTTAAGGAAATTCCATATGCTATTCCACGGTGGCTGCACCAGTCTGCATTCCCACTGACAGTACACTAGGGTTCCATTTTCTCCACATCCACACCAGCACTTGTTTTTTGTTAATTTGTTTATGATGGCCATTCTGGCAGGTATGAGGTGATATCTCAATGTGGTTTTAATTTGCATCTCTCCAATGGCTAGTAATGCTGAGCATCCTTTCATATATCTATGGGCCATCTGTATGTCCTCCCTGGAGAAGTGTCTGTTCAGGTCTTTTGCCCATTTTTATAATTGGATTGTTTTTCTTCCTGGTGTTGAGTCAAATGAGTTCTTTATATATTTTGGAGATCAAAGCCTTCACTGAGGTATCATTGGCAAATATGTTTTCCCATATGGTTCTTTCCCTTTTCATTTTGCTGATGGTTTCTTTAGCCATGCAGAAACTTTTTAATTTAATGTAGTTTATGTCTTATAATTAAAGCACACCAAGTATTACATGTTTAAGTGTAGCAGTAAATCAGAAGCATAAATAATTTTTAAGAAAGGCAAGGTAGAACAAAGAGAGGAGGCATTTTCACCACTTTAAGTTTTTCTTCTATTTGGGGTCCAAAAGGAATTGTCCTCACTGTGATTCAGATGGAAGCATTTCCCATCAGAGAGCCTGCAGGGAATAAAATAACTGCAATGTTGTTGGCATCCTTGCCATTATCTAAAGTTCAGAGTGCAAAATGACACATCTTCCTATAGAGAGCATACAGTAAAACACTATAAAAATAAATTAGAAGTGTTCAATTTTAACAATGTCTGGAATACTATAGAAATTCCTGATAGATAAATGAAAGCTGTCTCTGCAACTCTTCTTATCCAGGAGAATAAGATTCATTTTTGATTCTTAAATACTATCAAACCCATTCAAACTCAATTAGGTTATTTTACTTCCTTATTATATGATAAATTATAAATATATATGGTTCAATACTCATGGCTTTTGGTAACAACTATCAGTGAAACTGCTTTAGAAATTTTGTTAATTTATTACATTATTTAAATAGATATTTCCAGAAATGCAGTACAGAGATAGCTGCAAAATGGATTCTGAAGTAAATAGATTAATTCAATAGAGCCTATTTTAATTTCCATAACCTATACACATGTATGAACTGACATGGAGAATTTTTACCAGACATTTAAACCAACAAATGAGGCCTGTGCACCGGGTAAAATAAATAAGGAATGAAGAAGTCTCACTACTTGTCCCTCTGATATCCCATCCCTAAACCCAGGACAAAGTAATCTGTTGTGATGGTGGCATACATCTGTTCAGACGGGGTGCAATGACTAGAATGCAGACTTAGACATTATTTTGACCACAATAGCAAGACTTCTTCTAGAGTCAGTGAAAGGAATAGAGTTACGTGTCACAGGATATTATTCAATCATTAAGTTGTTCAAAGATTTTACCTACTGTTTGCCATGAGCCAGGCTTGATTTGAGAGGGAGGTATAAATGAGTTGAAATGCTCTCTCCATGGTGCAAAGTCAGTCCTCTCATGGGCCCTGCAGCCTCTTTTTCACAGGTCACATATTGACATATTGTTCATGAAAAGTGGACTTGTTTTTCTTATAGTCTTATTTTAAGACTGTAATTTCAGCAGTGAAGGCTTAGGTTTCATCTAAGACTCATTTAAAAAGAAGGTGGTTTTGAGTAATATACTGCAGTGGATAGGAACCTGTTTCTCATTATTGAAGAAGGGAATAATAAATTTGAAAAGCATGAAGGCTGGAAAATACTAATAATGCTCAGTTAAATGGGATATTACTTTAGTGCCACAGACAAGCCATTTAATCTGTCCATTCATTCATTTATTCATTTGTTTGTCCACTTATTTACTTAGTAAACACTTAGTGGTTACATACTGTGTGGCAGGCACTGCTCTACGTGCTGGTATTAGGCAGTGAGCACAACATGCAAAGGGGTCTGCCTTAGTTTATCTTGTAGAGCTGGGAAGAGGCAAAATTAACAAGAATGTTAATTAAATGTAACTTGTGATAACTTCTTAGGAGAATAAAAGCAGGGTTGATCACATGAAGCGTCAAGATGGGGTGAAATTTCAGATGAGATAGCTATTGAAAGCTTCACTGAGAAGGTTACTTTTGAGAAAAGACTTGAAGTAATTAATGATAAGTTCTAACAAGCATAATCCAGGGCTTGGCAAAAGTAAGTTTCCAGTTGTAAATACATAAAACACAGAGCTTATTCTTGTATTATTAGATATTAATTATTATATTATTTTCCATACAAACAACTGTAAACCTACTTTGTTCACCCCTGTACTTACATGTTGTAACACTCAGTTTCCTACATCTCATCAAGTCCTTCAAGAATTCAAAGAACTATGATTAACCCCATCAAAACTGAGACTTCTAGAAGTTGAGTATAATCTTGTAAAACCTAGAGCTGGATCATAATCATTTGCCATACTCTATGCCCTCTTCCCAAGAAGTGTTCTCTTAGGTCTCTGTGTACTGTTCAGAAAAGCACTTGCCAAGTGAATTAATAGACACTATTCTATTTTCAGCACCTAAGTGGTCTTCTTCACCACCCCCTTGGTTGAACCTTTAGCAGTTTTTAAGTTGTCCAAGGCTACACAGTTGTATTATAATTGTTGTTCAATCTTTAGAGGAAGTCCTCAGGCTGAGGTACTTGAAGCCATTGATTCAATGCCTCTTTGAAAACAGTTTTTATTGCATTACCTCAATGTTTTTCAGGGAGAGGGTTTGTCCTTCAGTTCTTATCAACCTATCGTGAATTCCTTCTAGAGTTTCAGAATCTCCAGATGTTTACATTGTAGCATTCATTATTTTCCTTTAGAAGATAACTGTGATGCATGAAAAGAGTTTCAAATATTTTTATGTATGTGGGCAAGCCTATAGTATATTCTGAAACTTAACAACCTAACTGCCCATCAGTAAATGAGTGGATCAAAAAACTATGGTACATTGACACAATGGAATGCTATGCAGCAGAAAGAAAGAAGGAGCTTCTACCCTTCACAACAACATGGATGGATCTGGAAAGCATTATGCTAAGTGAAATAAGCCAGGCAATGAAAGAGAAATATCATATGATCTTACCTATAAGTAGAACCTAATCAACCAACCAAACAAGCAAGCAAAATATAACCAGAAACATTGAAATAAAGAACAAACTGACAGTAACCAGAGGGATGGGAAGAGGGCAATAGTGGGGGAAAGAAGAAGGGTCATCAAGGAACATGTATAAAGGACCTATGAACAAAACCAAAGGTGGGTAGGATTGAGAGTGGGAGGTGGGCATGGGTGGGGGCAGGGGAGAGTGGTGGGGGGAAAATGGAAACAATTTTTGTACTTGAAACAACTTTTGTACCTCACCTATTGTACTTGAACAACAATAATAATAAAAAAAATTACCTCTAAGCTATCCTTGACGGGTGGTTTGGTTGGAGTGTCAAATCAAAGGTTGCAGATTCAGTTCCCAGCTGGGGCACACACAGGAGGCAACTGATAAATGTTTGTCTCTATATAGATGTCTCTCTCTCTCTTTCTCTTTCTGTCTCTCTCTGTCTCACACTCTTCCTCTCTTTCTAAAATCAATAAATGTATTCTAAGGTGAGGATTCAAAAAAAAAAATCTTCAGGCTTGATAAGCTTAATTTTTCCCCAATAATGAATCTAGCTCATATTGTGATTTAAACTTGTTATTAATTCCTTGTTTTTCTCACTGTTATTCTAAAATAGTAATGGGTTTTAAGCCAACGTGAATGATACATATTAGAGGTGATGTTTATTCCACATATTGTAATAAGTTGTAACATTTCCTCCATTTTTTATTAATATTTTTTCCTTTTCACACTTTTTTTTTAAATACTGATTTTGGTACCTAAAAGTTCTCAGTAATTGTATTAACTTAAGAGCTATCTATTCCATAAAAATATTATTTTTGTAATGCACTGCAGTGTCCCCACCCAAATCCTAACAATATGGATATGTGTCTTTTTCTCCATTTATCTCTTCTGATGCATGCAATCTATTATATAAAATAATTCTTATCCTCTCAGCAGCTGAAAATATCATTGTAAAACTCATAAACTATTATTAATCCTCTTCAAAATTGATGAGTAAAATAGTCTGTATGCTCTCTTAACATTAATATATTTGCTAGTAAAAGCACTAACTGATTTACGTAGAATGACAGGTTATAACTAAAAATAGATATTTAAGTGATTATTAATTTGTTATTATAACCATAGTCATTAATAAGCTAAGTTCCTGAGGTCACCTTATAAAAGGAGCAAAAAATCTAGTTTTCATTAGCAAAACTTTTGACTTCAACTTGCTTGATAAGATAGTGGTAGCTGGACTTCTTTACTTGTAGAATCAATGCCATTCCTTTATTTTTCTTGTTTAATATATTCATGGATTTTTTTTCCCATTAATATTTACACTGCCCTAACCACTACTCATTGGTTGGATTTCTTTGTCTCTTCATCCTCTGTAGCAGCCTATTCTGCATGGCGTGGGCCCAGCTCCCAGTGGAAAGCAAGATCCAATGCACAGGACCCATGCCTATGGATAAGTTCTCCCGTAGAGAATTAGGCCTGCATTGTACCTGGGCTGTTTTGAGACTTGCTTTTGCTAAAACTCCCTCGCCCTGAATTGAGACAGCAAATGCTTACTGTAACCTCCTAAAAATCCATGCTAAAACTCCCCAGTATGGAGTGTAACCAGTTCAACCACTTTTCCCTCTGCATTTGCAAATATCCTTCTTCTATGATGTGATTAGCGACACTGGCTCCTTTGTTTTCTGTAAAAGGTAATCACCTAAAGCCAACCTGTGCATAGTAAATGAGGACCATCATGTAATGTGCCCAGAAAAACCTAATAAAGGCCTGTTACAGCAAGGGCCGAGGCTTTTCTCCTCTTGAGAGAAAAGCCGTGTTGTTCCTTTTCCTCCACAGGATTCGGTAGTCCATGTGAATTTGTCTCATATCTCACCAACAATGTGGCAGACCCCACTAGCTGAGGTCCACATCAATCCTCTGTCCATACACTAGAAATGCATTGTTTTGTCAAAAAAAAAGTTTGTATACAATTCTGTCTGAATATTCTTGGTAGGATTGTCTTTATGATAGGTGCTATTGTTGGCTCTATTCATAATTGTAAAATTTATCCTTTCAACATTTGAAATGAAAAATGAATGTGCCCATTGTTATTCTTTTGAGGACCTTATTTCAAAGAAAAAATATAAAAAAAATCTTCCATGTATTTTCATCATTCAATATGTGATAAAATTAACTTATCAAAGAAAACTATAAATGAAAAAGCCCTGATCGCTCGGAGTTTTTATTAGTCATATGTTCTTTCTGCACAGGACGTGGAGTCAGATAGCTTTCTTGATTTGAAAATGAACTGTTGGACCCTACTAATATGTTAAATGTGCTGATATGTAAAATTCTACAGGTAAGCATTTGCATTTTGATGGGAGTTTTCTGAAAATCTGGCATCTAACTCAAAGCTAGTCTTCAACTGTGAAATGTAGCAAGTCAATAGGGGTAATATTGTGTACTAAGAAGCTTATTTTTCTTTCTTTTCCTGTTCAAATCAAATCATTCTTTTGGAAATTTAACTCCATGATGCAGTTTTGTTTTCAAACTGGGCAGAATTAGTGAAAAACAATCTAGTTCTAGATCATCCAGTTCAAGCACCTTCATTCAACACATAAAATATTCCATAAAATGCACTAGCCCCAGAATCATCAAATGCAATCTGGGTTATATTAATGAACTGCACTTGGTAAACCAAAATGATAATTCACCAAACCCAAAGATTAATTTTCACCTCTAATGTATGGTATATTTTGTTCACCCACATTGTCCCTATCAGTTCCTCTTAGTACTCCAAGGTCATCCCATACTGAACTATCAGTACTCATATTTCTGAATCACACTCTACTGACTGATGTAAAATGTTGAGACATAATGACCAGATTCTCCTTGTTTACCTGTCTCAAGATTCAGCATAAAGAATGTATCACCTTAGTAACAATTATTTTCTGATCACAGGATATAGTCTTCTGTGCCTATACATATATATATATATATATATATATAAGATAGAGTGTACTATATATACCCTATATTTTATATAACACTTTTAATTGCATAGAACACTTGCTTCCCCTAATAAATGGATACATTTGATAAAGCATAAAAGCATAATTTTATTTATTTACCTAGAATGCAGCTTGGACTTTGATATGAGTGATCAGTAAGAGAGTAAGAGATAATATTTAATTTCTAATTTAACATTCTTTACACCACATCTTGTATTTGTCTAAATCTCCCCAGCCAAAACAAAGTTGGAAACCTCATTCTAACCTCTTGGTTAGAATCAGTTGCTAACCTCTGCCCTGAGCCTGTGCCCAGCAGCCTAAAATGGGACAGGCAAGTGCATTGGCTTTCCTCTCTGGTAGCAAGACCAGTGCCTCACTTCCCTTTACACAGTGACCTGCACACACACTTTTTTGTTTATTCATAAAAATTATTCTGTATAAAGACATCCAGAAAATAAAGTTTCCATTGTGAAATGTGTTACTCTAGAAAGGTCCAGTTTGGGTTTGCAACCTTTTTTTGAAGGAAGCCCAAATCTTAAATAAGGCGTTACACTTCTGCTGAATGGAATCACTGATTTATATTCAGCAGGAAGGGGTGTCATCAAGGCAATCAAGTTCCTATTTGGGGTTGCCTCTGGGAACATATCAGGGGGTGGTAGGTCTTTACTTGTATGGCCTACTCCCTCTCACATTTCCTCGCCAGTGGGCCTGCTTGATTATGAGAGGAAAGCTTGAACAATTTTCCTAATGATGTCTTCTAGTGATTAACTTACATTTTACTGGGATAGCTAGGCTTTCTGGTATTAAACATTCCACACATAATCTAACCAGTTTACCCCACACTTTTTCTGAAGGATAAAGTAACTTGTTCAAAGGAATTACTGTGTTAGTGGAGGACTAGATTGGGAAGCTCAGTGTTCCTATTTCCTAGTACATAGGCTCTGTGAATTCAATGCCTTGGTTTTGATTGCTTATATTAAAAAATCTGAGCTTCTTTTTTCCCTAATTTTCTATGGAATTTCTCCATAAGGAATGCTGGAGAATGCTAGTCCAACAAAAGGAAGCATGCTCCAGTTAATTAATAACTCCCTTTGGAAGCAAGGCTTCCATTGATAGCAGTTACATAACTTTTCCTATCATTTTTTTTGACAGATGGTTATTAATTTCATGAAAATAAAAAGTGGTAGCATACAGTATTAAAACATTTATTGGGCTTCATACAAAATCCCAACACCATACATGTTACTAGTGAAGTTGTTTTATTGCAGACATTGCAGAGAGTTAGCCTCCTTAGCCAATGATGCTTCTGGCAAAGAAATATAAATGTTATTAATTTTTAAAGAGATGTTCTAGACTCGATTATAAACATAAAGCCATTAAAGTATTGTGCATGTTCACCTATGAAAAGAAACATTAATTAATTTTTTCACCCCTCGGCAGGTTCAAATTTGTAAAACCACCTTCACTACATGATTCAACAAATGAGATTTAACAATTATACTTAGTCATAGTGCTTGTAGAGTTTTTCCAAAGAGATGATCTGTCTGACAGGATATGTCCAAAGAGTGAGCTTTACATGCCCTAGATAGGTTTGAACTCTAGTCAGCTGTTAATTTTTTGGCAAATTGTTTCCCCATGTATTCTAGACCATTTATATCTTTGATAGATTCTTTAATAAGTCTTATCTTTGGCAAATCAACTTATCATATATTTTTAATTGTTTGTATATTTGAGAAATACTTCAAATTTTTGTTTTCTTTATTTGTGAAGTCTTTAAACTGGCTACAATGGGGAGGTTACAAACACAATTCCCATATAACACACACCTTTCTACATCTTTGAGTAAAACCATTCAACAACAGACATTCTTTATTCATAGAGCTGATTTTGCATAAGCCCAACCAAAGGCTTCTACAGGAGCCTCTGTTATTCACTGCCCAGCATCTTGTAAGCCACAAGAAAGCCTATTCCAGTGTCAAAGAGCTGTGTGCAGAGTTAACTGTGTGCATGTGTTATGCCAGCTTTAATTCTACCTGGTCTCTTCAACTTTCAAGATTACAGTTTATTCATCTGTAAGACTGGAAGCATTTCACTCAAAATTTTATTTGTTCTATTAAAAATATAACTTTTAATGTATTGAAAATGAGACTAGATAATCTTTCTTTTTAAAATATGAGGCCAAATCATAATAGAATCATTTAGCATGCCCCCAGTAGAGTGCATGTATAAGAATTGATTTTGCACGCGTAAAGTGGTGTCAACAATGCCTTGTGTGAGTCCTGCAGGTCCTGGCTAGTTGTATAAAAGATGCAGTTAACTGAGAATTATAGTAGAAAATGTTAATTTTTTTAACTCTTTTAATCTAAGGCACTTGTTAGGGAATTTGCTTTGTTTTTTGTTTTATTTTCTTCTCTCAGTTCTCATTACCCTCCTGCTCCCTTTTATGATCTTTCATATGTTCAAGAGTTTATAGCAGAGGGGAGTTTAGAATGATCTGGGGCCAGTGGGATACAAAAATTGGAGAAACATGTGCCTTCACCATAGAGACTGAGAGTAGCTGTAAATGTTAAAGCTTTAAACAATAAAAAGAAAATGAAAGAATAAATCTAAGACCAATACTTTGCTAGAAATTATTCACAGATATGATAAATAGGACTCTAAAATGTAAGGATGTACTCATAAAATTATTTATTCTTTTGTGTGTGTGTACAATTACTAGGCACATTGTGGAAATGCACTGGTTCTTTCAAGAAGAAATGAAAGCCATTTGAAAGGTATAGGAAATTATCATTTAATAAAAAGTACTACTCTGGGCTTTGCATAGTAAAATAATGACATTCCACTCAATGTTTCTGTTCTTTTATTTTTTCTTTCAAAGCTGCTGGAAGTAAAAAAATATATAATTAAAGAAAAAGGGCTTTTGTGTAGGCTTGTCATGTGAAATTTTATTGAAGGAGATGGCTATACACATTTCTCTTATAAAGAGTTTGTAAAGTGTCAGAAAAACTTTTGAATACTGAAACAATAGTATGGGTTTTTTCACGTTTTCCTGATTAGTGTCATGCCACTCAGGCAAAAATACAATAGTTCTAATTTGCCTAATTATGCTGAAAAACTGAAAATTTCCAGGTATGTTACCTGCCTGTTTTTTCTCTTTCAGAAAACAAATCATTGAATTTAGTAGAAAATCGAATCAGACAAGCAGTTGATAAGTACTTATTGTATGTGTTCAATGATAAAAGCATCCTTAGAAGGGAAATGAAAAGCAAAATATAACTGCCTTTCCAAGTGTAAATTGTGTGTATATTTACTTAGAAACAAATCAAATGTATCTGAAGCGGTGCTCACAGGGAAAGGAAACTTCCTCAATTTCCATCATAACTAACCTATGACATTCAATGGTTTATTATTGTGATTCTCATTATAATTAAATGCAATTTTGCCTAAAACAAACTACTAAGAAAAATTCATTTTACTAAAAGGTAGTTTAATGCATTAATTTTCTTATTGTATTCTCAGTCCAGCTCAACAAGCTGAGCCTGGATCCTTATTAAAGATGTATCTACTTAAATATGTACTTCATTATATTGGAAGAATGATAATTAAAAATAGACATTAAAGATCTGTTTTAATCTTTGCAATTTTCTATTTAATATTTTAAATAATCTCAATTGTCTTCTAATAATATTACATAAGTATAATATATTTAGATCATCATTATTTTACTTCTAGCCTTCAATGGAAAAATAAATAGAAAAATGTTGCAATGATCACAAACTTATAAGGCATATGTATATCTATCTATACCTATACCTATCTATCTATATCCTTTTTTCACTATACATTCATTTCATATTACTATACTGACAGAACTATTTCTTGGCCTATAGTAAAATCTTTCTCTAAATCCATTCTGTTCTGTCTTAATCAGTTATTCATAGAATGGATACTGCCATACTTTGTAAAAATCCCTGTTTCCTCTCCCTTGGAGATATTTTATTATTGCTCTCCCAGAGGAGAACTTAATGAACCTGGCTTGCAAACATCTCTCTGTGATCATTTACATGATCTCACCACAGTGTAGGTGGGATCATGTAAATCTGAAGTAAGACTGGTAGATAACTCCATTTCTGATTCATAGAAGCTCTAATCTTATGCATTTTCAAATGCAAAGAAATATTCAGTGATGATGGTAACCCAAAGAAAATCAGTAATGTCTTTCAAATCTTACCTTCGTTATGGAGGAAAGACATCTGAGTCAGGAGACCCCATCCCCTGTCTCAGTTCTTGTCTCCCAACAAGAGACTAATTCAAACGACAGACAACATGTACAGTAGAAATGAGATAGAAAGTGTATTTATGAAACACATACAAGTGCAAAGCTGCAAGCAGACACCCAGCTAATCTAAATGCCCTATGTATAGAGGAAATAAAGTTGTTAGTTTGTTCTATACACTTGACCCAAGGTTACATGTGGGTATTTAGCTAATCTAAATATGCCAACTATTGGGTTTCAGAGATTATATACCTTAGTCAGTTTCCAGGTTCTTCCTCTTCCTTCCCCTTGTGTATAATGTACAACTACAAAGGCTTTCATTTTCAGTTAGTAAAGGCCTTTTGTTTTAGTGAAATTGTTACAAAGGCTTCCCTTCCTAGCACAGAGTCCTAAGGATTCTCCTCCTTCTGCATAACTTTTGCTTGTGATGCTCAGGACACCTGACAATCTTGTCAAACTGGGCTCAGGCCTGCTGAACTAATTGGTAAGACTTGTCTCCTTTTTCTTCTAGCCTCAACTGCTAAGTTCTTTGTTAGACTGTAATTCAAGACCCTGCTTTATTTCCCTCTGGCCACTTATTCTTAACACCTTCAATGATTTTCTCTGTCTCTGCCTTCTATCCTCAGATCCATCTGAAAATGAACCCTGACAACTTTTTTCACTCTCAGTGTAAGATCCTCTCTTCTTCATCATTCATAAAAATTTAATATTTCATATACAGAGATGGGCAAAAGTAGGTTTACAGTCATTGTATGGAAACTAATATAATTATTAGTAACTAATAATACAAGAATAAACTCTGTTCCACATATCCACAATTGTAAACCTACTTTTGTCCAGCCCTGTGTTTTCTGGCAGTTTCTTTGCAATTTCTTACTTAATTCATTTTCTGTAACTGTATCTTACTAGTGCAATGTTTCTTAGGAGTCTACATAGGTCATTTCAATCTTTCAAAGACCTGAATTTAATTAGCTAAAAGATGCAGATGACTATCTCCCTAACCTAGATTCACTTCATGAGTTTTAGGACTGTAGACTTAATATACTTCCTCTGCATCTCTGTGTGATACTTAGTGTGATCATTGAGATCAAGTTCATACATAGAGTGTGCTTACTGAATAAATTTAATTACTATAGAATGTACAGTTGCAAAGTGTCCTAAGTACAATTAATTGAATAATTTAAAATAACTCAAATGTGGCGAGTCAGACACTAGGATCTACTCATAGTAGTAATATAATGAGAAGAATCCTAAAGAAACTTGAGTTCCAATCTTGACTGTAATATTTGCAAGGAATATTACAATATTCTAAGCCATATGTTGGGTCCTCTTAACAAAGCAGAGCTGATAATACTAAACTCAATCCTGTTTTAAGAATGAGCATTATGAATGGATCAAAAAACTATGGTACATTTACACAATGGAATTCTATACAGCAGAAAGCAAGAAGGAGCTCCTACCCTTTGTGTGGATGGAACTGGAAAGCATTATGCTAAGCGAAATAAGCCAGGAGGTGAAAGGCAAATACCATATGATCTCACTTTTAACAGGAATCTAAACAATAAAACAAACAAACGAGCAAAATATAACCAAAGACACTGAAATTGAAAACAGGCTGACAGTTACCAGAGGGGAGAGAGGAGGGAATTTCAGGGGAAGAGGGGAAGGTTTACAGGAACAAGCATAAAAGACACATAGACAAAAACTAGGGGAGAGTGGAAATGGGAGGGAGGTGAGGAGGGCTGGGTGGGTGGGCTGGGATGGGAATAAAAGGCAGAAAACTGTACTTGAACAACAATTAAGATAAAAAATGAGTATTAAATATGCAAATATGTGTAGTAAATGACTACTTGAAAATAAATATCTTCACCACTGTTAATGTGCACTCAATAAGTAACAATTAAGTGATTCAAAATACAGACAAATAAGATTTAGAAGCATTATATATATGAGCATTGGAATAAAAAAGCAGTGTTATCATACCCTGTCATCAGATATGAAAAAACCTAGATGTATAACAATAACTGTGACTGTTAAACATTTGAGTTCCTCATTTTACTATTATTATTAATGTTTATTAAATATATTATTTATCAGTCACAGTGTTAGGTTTTGAGTAAAGTGGTGCATAAGATAAACAAACCCCTGACATTAAAGGTCTTAGACACTGATGGGGGTAGAGATAAGTAAATATAACATTCTTATAAATGCCATGGAGAGCAAGAACAGAAAAGTGCATTGAAACATCCTCTTAACCTTTACTTGAGAGATTATTTTCAAGAAGTGACACATAAGGTAAGATATTAAGAATCAATAGCCATGGTCCTGAGTGACATTGGATGAAGATTGGGAAAACCATTCTAGTTACAAGGTTTAGATGTGGAACATGGTATTGATTGTTTTAGCTGATCCAGATATAAAGGTTACCATTCAAAACTGCAATGATTTATTACTGGTAAAATTGCAGAGTATTACCCATTTTCTTTATCTAGTACCATCATTATATTTGTGGTAGTTACCACAGCAAAACAACATATATTTTAAAGCAATAAAAAATGCTTGTATTATCCTACATTTCCTCAAAGTTGCTAACAAGTATAAATTAATTCCTGCCCTCAATGGGATTTAAGTTACATTCTAAGTGAAAGATACCTAAAGATGTTCTTTGCAAGGATACCAGGGCCACAGCTTTCTCCCCTCAATGCTTAGCAATGTATCTGAAATATATAAAAGGAGACCAAAAATATGTATTGAATTATAGAAATAATTCTATCTAGGTAATAGAATATTATTCAGCACTAAAAAGAAATGAACTAAAAAGGTTATGAAAATAAATGCAGAAACCCTAAGTGCATATTACTAAATGAAAGAAGTCAACCTGAAAAGACTGCATACTGTATGATTCCAACTGCATGACCGTCTAGAGGAAGCAAACCTGCACAGAGTAAAAATATGAGTGGTTTTCAGTGGGCGGGGAAAGAAGGTGGATGAATAGGTGGAGCACAGACGATTTTTAGGGTAGTGAAATACTCTGTTTTCCAATATAATAATGGGTGTATGTCATGATATATTTGTCCAAAACCCTAGAATGTTCAAGGTAAAGAGTGAACTCTAAGATAAACTATGGATTTTGGGCGATTGAAGTGTGTCAATATAGGTTTATCAATTGTAAGAAATGTACCACTCTGGTAGGGGGGGACGGATAATGGGAGAAACTATGCAGGTGTGGGGACAAGGGGCTGTTTCAGGAAATCTCTGTACCCTCCTCTCAATTTTTTATGAACCTAAAAGAGCTATAAAATAATCATACCTGTTTGGGAAATCTTTAGTAAATAAAGCTTAAAAATATTTTTATATGAACAAATGAATAGATGGGTGAGACTAAAGGAACAATTCATTCCAAGATATATACCGTCAATGGAGTTTCTTTAATAGAAATTCTGTCCATGGGAGCAAATAAAAAAGCAAATCAGTGGTTGTAAATGGAAAATTAACTTCACAACAATGTAGACAATAGAGTAGAGAAGAGTAAGCTTTGAGGCAAACAGTCCTGTTAGAAGATTTATACAATAAGCTGTGGATTATTGTGCTTTCTCCTGCCACATGGCAAAGTTGGTTAGATTAACATCATAGGTATTGCTTTGCTGAAGCAGATTCAGTTAGTAAGATGAAAAGTCCATGGTTTTTTCATTAAAAATATTTGAGAAAAATTAATAGGGTCTGTGGCTTGTTCCCATCTTATAAAGGGTATCATTTTATGTAGGTAGTATGATAGTCTAGTATGAAATCAAGATGTCATTTCTAATTGCCTTTTGCATAGTGTTTGCTGAATTATCTTCTTTTGAACTTTTGGACATTGAAACAAACTGTTGCTTCAACATAATTTTGTTCTAGCTTTAATGCACACAAAGATGATTGCAGGGCACTCTTAACAATTAGATTGGAGTGATAAAGCAACCTAAAACCATTTTTAAGCACTGGATGAGCCAAGTATACTTGATTTCTGTATGTGAGCAGTACATTAAGGAGGAATTCACCAGCAATCGAATATTGTTCTTTTCTAAATTAATCTTAATGAATAAGGAAAATCATAGCTTGCTTAATGGAAAAACACTGGAATAGAAATGTGTTCACATGAGAGCAAAATGCTTTTAGTCTTTGTTCTGAGGGAACTTACTCAAGGCTGATGTAACTATTCTCTGAGTATAGTATCTGTGTGCGTGCACGTTTTTACATGGGTTCTTATAAAATTATCATGATGGGAAGTTTCTGTATCTCAAACTCGGTTTTCTTTGTAATTCTTATTAAGCAATTTAAGCTAACTCAAAAAAATTTATGTAATGTTAAAATAGCTTTTTTCTTTATTGCAGAAGTGTGCCTTCTCTCTCTTTTCCACTCTCTATGTCTTAATGTCTTTTCTATCAAGCATTCTTAGAAAATATGTGTTCCTATAAATAGATTACATTATGATGTTTAAGAATGTGAAAATGAAAATGATTAAAACTAGACACCTGGCTGGCATAGCTCAGTGGATTGAGCACAGGCTGTTAACCAAAGCATCGCAGGTTTGATTCCCAGTCAGGGCACATGCCTGGGTTGCAGGCCACAGCCCCCAGCAACCACATGTTGATATTTCTCTCTCTCTCCCTCCCTTCCCTCTCTAAAAATAAATAAATAAAATCTTTAAAAAATCTAAACAGCACCATTTATCGAACAAACATGTACAGAGTACTTACTAAATATTATAGAAAAAAAGACAATTTGAGTCAGGTATTTTTGCTGGAATTTCATATGTTACTTTTGACAAACAAGAGTGGAATAAACAACTGCCCACAGGACATGGTTATTATTCAATGCTGTGCTACACCAGCATGTAACAGTTTGCAAAAGTTGATTGAGCACATCAATTCCCAACTCCACACGGTGTCCTTTTAGTAATCTGAAACCAGTCCACTGTGGGAGTATTTTCATTAAGAAGATCAGCAAACACTACAAATCAGAGCTTCCTCCCACCCCATCCTGTTTTTAAACCTTCACCAGCACATTCCAATTTTGTTTTGAATTTAATAACAATAAGTCACCCACGTCTCCTATACAAGCCCCTCTCATACTAATGAGTTAACTTGATTTCTTCAAGAGCATAGTAAACTATGTCAGTGGCCTCCACACTTTTTGAACATGCATCTGACAAATATAAAAGTTATATATTTCCTAATATATGTAAATTTATTTAATTATATTTTGGAGAGTATATATGGCAGGGGCTGTTCAGAAAGTATCCAGCAGCCATGCGATATGAAAAATAGAGACATTTCTGAAGAAGATACAAGATACAAGAAACCGTACATAGGGCAATGACACCTCAGTCCCCTTCAAAGTAGGCACCTTGGGGCCTCACACAGTTCTCCCAATCACCATCAGTTGCCTTTTGTATTTTTCTGGACCTCATAGACCATCTGAAACCTTTTCCCTTTCAAAGGTGATTTTAGTTTTAGGAAATACTAGAATTCACAGGGTGCCAAATCTGAGCTGTAAAGGGGCTGTGTGACCTGGGTGATTTGATGTTTTGCCAAAAAAACTCTGCATGAGACATGATGCATAAGCAGGCTCATTGTCATGATGAAACTACCAATTACCAGTTGCCCATAGCTGCAGTCTTCTGAATCATCTGAACAGTTTTTGCGGGGGAATGTTCGAGTTTAATGCAAAATTTCATGTAGATTTGTTGCTCTACTCTCTCAGTCATTTTGAATGCAATGGCCACACAGTACACATGCTCCCTTAATAATGTCTATCGCCCCCACTAACTAGTACAGTGAAGTCATCATTGCTCACACATGCACATTCGAGTCCACTCTCCTTTGCTGCCAGTTTACATCAATGTTGCACAAACTATTTTCATTATATTAATAATGGCTGGACTTTTACCAGATGGGCCTCATATATCCCACACCATTAATAAAGTTTATATATTACATGTAAAAAAGCAAAAACCAAGATATATAGGAATGTGTCAAAATAAATAACATTTTAAATTTGTGATTTCTAATGCATTAACTTTGTAAAATGTTTTGGCCTTTTCTACATTATAGAAAATCTACCTTTTATATAGCAACACACTTTGCTTTTGCTTTATAATTTCTAAGTATTCAGTTTTGATAGATTGGGAAAATACCTTGAAAGAAATTTTTTTAAGTTTATTTTTTTATACTTGGTTGAATTAGCTGTGGTACCTGGAGATGAGACTTCAAAAAGATACATGGGGCTGGCCAAAAGGTTTGTTTAGTTTTTTCCATATGATGGTTCTAGTAGTGCTTACTTGTTTTTAGCTTCATTTGAAACAATTTTGTTAGATTGTGTTGTGATAGATGTCATATCAATGTGCATTTAGAAGAAAAATAAAAATTGGTGAGTTTTTGCACAGCTATTTTAATACTGAAGATGGAAGAAGATATGCAACATTTTTGGTATATTATGCTTTGTTATTTCAAGAAAGATAAAAACACAACTGAAATGAAAAAAAAAAAGATTTGTACAGTGTGTGGAGAAGGGGCTGTGACTGATCAAATGTGTCAAAAGTGATTTGTGAAGTTTCTTGGTACTATTGACATTTCAGCCAAATAATTATTTGCTGTGGGGCTGCCTTGTGCATCAGAAGATGTTTAGCAGCAGCCCTGGCATCTACCCACTAGAAGCCAATAGTGAGAGAGAGCCACCGACATACTCAAAATATCCAAATCACTAAAGTTATTGGTGAAAAATGTGTATTTTATTTTATGGAAAAAAATTAAACAGATTTTTTTAGCCAACTTAATGTAATATACACAAATAGAAGGAAAGTGTTAGCTTAATTTCAAAATATTACTTTTTCAATCTCTATTTACAAATATACAAAGACTTTTGTTAAAATTGAAAGGTTAAAAGCCTATCTTCTTTAATGTGGCTTTTATTAACTAATCTGAAAATGTGTTTTATATAAATAACAAATGGCTTCAAAGAGTATTAAATATTAGTTTTGAAACACTTTAAATAGATTAGGATATATTTTTCTACCTTTTCAAGAGTATAGATTTAAATGTATTGTTTCAAGTTGTAAAAATTATTTTAGGTAACAAAATTATAAAATGTTTGGAAATAATCAAATACTCATATTTCAAGTGTTTCTTATTAACAGAATTTTTCATGGAACATTTTCTCCTTTATTTTAAAATCATAATCTTTACACTACATGGATAGATTGTATTATATTTTCTAAAAACCTACAAATTAGTGTACTACTAACAGATACTTGCCATAAAAATTCAGTTGATAAATTTAGAATACTTATATTTATTTTTTAAAATTGTCCCTCATTATTATTCCATTATTTTAGCTACTTTGCCAAAGATAATCAGCATACTTTTTTGTGTTTAAGAAGATTTTTATAGCTGTTCTCTATATCATCATAAAATATTATAAAGGCCCACTCTACATTTATACATAAATCTCATTCTGTGAAATTAATGACATGGATGTTTGCAAGTATAATTAGTGCACACCTGATTTCCACCTGTTTAAAGGAACAATAGCTTTCCTCTGAAAAATACTGTGAATGAAATTCTTGCATGGTATAATCTTTGAAGCAATAGCCTAGAATATTTAACTATTTTTCCCAAAATATTTTAAAAGCATTGTTTACTTTTAAAGGCATATATTTTCCAGTATACCTCTTCTTTAGTAGTTTACAAAAAATACTTCTTGATATATTAGTTTGTGAAACAAAATCTAGAAAATAATAGGAGACACTTTAAATAATCTGGACTGTCATACAACTCTACAGTAAACTTCCCACAGTGTATAATTTTCCTGAAACTTCATCATTAATGCATTCTGACACCTGTCAACAGTGCATACTGATAAAAGAATGCTGTTTTATTTGTCTCTATTTTGATTTCTGTGGACTATTGTGGCTAATTTTACTGCTTCAGTAGAGCAAACATTTCAGTGATGTTATAGGACTCTTATTTTCCATTACTAAGTAAGAAGTGTGGACAGAAACTGCATTATGTTCTGAAATATTGCCACTGGGTTTTGTTTTCTTTTTAAACTTAATAGTAAACATTCTGAAATATTTATTGTTATCCTTTATTACTGATTTCTTTGTAGGAAGACTTAAGTCAATTTTCCATTTTCTAAATATTGGCTCAGTTAAAACTAGGAAATATAATCTGTAAACCAACTGGACCGGATACATGGAGACTGTCTTATGATACAACATGCAGAAAGTGGGGGAGGTGACTCTCATAAACACTGCTTTGTGCAAACCCAACATTTCCTTAAGGATATCCTATCCTACACACCAATAGGCCATGTCACTACCTAAAGAAACTAGTCTACTCTATGCATTAAGTATTACTAAAGCATAAGATTTATTGTATTTTTAAGTAAAATTGTAATAATAATAATAATAATAATAATAGAAGGCCTAATATTTACTCCCCTATTCAACAATGGTTTGCTTTGCTCACTGAAAATACCCTTTTATGTAATTGAATGAATTGTGTGATAATTCAAAATGTATAATCTTAAGCCCCACTTGAGCAAATGTTATAACCAGAGAACTAAATTTGGAAAGCTTCTCAAGTGAATCTTTTTTTACTTGAATTTATTGGGGTAACATCAGTTAATAAAATTATACAGGTTTCAGGTCTACAATTCTATAATACATCATCTCTATATTGTATTGTGCATTCACTACATCAAGCCAAGTCTCCTTTCATCACCATTTCTCCCCTATTCTACCTACTCCCACCCACCCCTTTCCCTCCAGTGATCACGATGCTGTCGCTTGTGTCTATGAGGTTTGTTTGTTTGTTTGTTTGTTTGCTTAACCCCTTCATTGTCTTCACCCAGTCCCCACCCCCCCTCCCCTCTGACAACTGTCAGTCTATACCTCACAAATTACGCAGCGATAGGTAATTGACATAGAGTATGGAGAGTTAAATCAGTGGAGTGGAACATATGAGTACACATGACTCTTCTGAAATGCAAGGGTCAAGTAAAGATAGGTTGTTTTCCTGATATATATTTGTAATGTGCTCCTCTGTGGAGTGTTACAGCTGCGCAATATAAATATCTTCAAGAATGCTGTCTGTAAAATCAAAGTGACAGTTATAGTGCCTAGCATTACAGGTTACTTTAGAGATGAAAAGGATCATGAGATACAAAAATGTCGCTCAAACAGAATTATTTAGTTCTTTTCTACTTTTTTACTGGTATGTGTATTTGCCATGACACATTTAAAATTTACTTTGAAGAATTTTGCTTTTTTCTCCCTCCTTTAATGTTATATCCAGTAGTGAAGTTTTCACAATGTTTTCCTCTTCAGTTGCTTGGTCTAAAAGATAGCATATTTAATTTAATCTAGATTACTCTAAGATAATTAGACTTGGGATATGGGGACTGGGACATTGATCAGTTCCACAGCACTGACGAGGAAAAAATGATACAGATGTGATTGCAGCAAGATATTTGTTCACCTCAGCCAGACCCAGGGCACAGCTTCAGAAAAGAAAACAAGTTTTGAAAAAGGAGCCACTGAAAAAGAATTGAGATGCATGTCGGAGATGAGGCTTGACAACCTGCAGCAACACACAAGGACCCTGAAAGTTCAGGCAAATGACAAGATAACAGAGTTCCCCAAAGACCAGGTGCGGGTAAAAAAATGGATTAGGAATTACTAATAAAAGAGATCCCTAATGTTAAAAGCAAGAATAAAAATATGTCTTGCCACGATATCACAATTGGCTTGACCTTTAAGGTGAACATTTAATCTTAAAAAATACAAAAGACTCTAAGTTTAAGCAAAGTGAATTTAATACTTTCAAAGGCTAAACTATCAGATTGGAAATTAAAGATTATATGTTCAGATTCTTTAACTCTGAATTGAGTTTTCAACCTCAGTATGTTTTTATTTTAAATTATTTCTATATTTCCAGTATGAAAGGGTATGACACATTGATGGAAAATGTATAATGATATAAAATACTATAATAAAATGTGTAGTGATATAAAAAAGATTTTAGGAATTCACTTTTAGGCATAGTACAAATTGCTATCTCCCTCTGCCAAAAGTAGTCATAAAATTAAGTTAAGGATTAGTTTTGGATGAACAATTAGAAATAAAGCTAGAATTGACCAACCTTCCACGTATTTATTAGTCAGTTGTATTCTTTCATAAAATGTTCTTTCATTTGCAAATATTTTCTTCTTTTCTTCTATATTTTGTGTCCTTTACTTGTGTTCCAATTTTCACTTACATGACCATTGACATATTAGGGGTAAGATCTTTTAACTGTAGCAGATGTTGCAAATTACATTTCCCACTCTGTCACAGTTATTTTTGACAGCTTTTACCACATAGTACATTGAATTTGTCAGCCTTTTATACATTGTCTCATGGTTTTGTTTCCGAAGGAAACCAAGTTGTCATGTTCTCCAATGTTTAGAATCACTTTAATCTCTTGAATGAAACACACATTTTATCAAAATTTCATATCACTCTTTATTTCATCCTATGCCTTTTGTCTTGAAATTTTTTTTATCATATTGCCATTCTAAAAATTATCATTTATATCGCCAATATTGTATTGGAAGAAGCCAGTTGTCTAAAAAAGTCACTTTTATTTTCTGCTACAGTACATGGTTAATGGCTACCATATTGCATAGCCTCACTCTCTAACCTTATACATTTTCTTGTTCTTCAGGCACACAACTACTGAGATGATCTGTTTACTTGCTTATTTTAACATGTGTACATGTGTATTGTGTGCATTATTTCCAATTGATGCTGTAACAAAGTATCACAAGTGAGTACCTAAAAAGAACTCAAATTTATTAGTTTACAATTGAAGGGTCACAGTGAGCTAAAGTCAAGTTGTTAGTAGGGCTGTGTTTCTTCTGGAGGATCCAGGGAAAATTCTGCTCTACGCCTATACCGGTTTCTCAAGGCTTCTCATTTTTCTACTCATGACACTTTTCCATCTTCAAAACTACAATCTTATCACTTTAACTTCTGCATATTAGTCACATCTCCACATTATCCTTTTTGCCTCTGACTTTTCCACCTTTCTCTTTCACTGAAAGGCCCCTGTGATTATATATATCATGCCCATCCAGATAATTCAAAATAACCTCCCTAACTTAATATTCTTAATTATTTTTGCAAAGTCTCTCTTGCCATTTAAGGTAACATATTTATAGTTTCTTGAGATTAGGACAGGGATATATTTGGGCATCAATTTTCTGCCTAGCATCGTACATAACGTAGTAGTACATAAATTCCTGGGTTCAAAACCTGCCTTCTGTTTTATTGCAAGATACATATCACATAAAGCTTTTAATAGAATACTATTGTTCTATCTCTTTAAAATTTTAGATATATTTTTGAATATTTCAAAGCTGGAATAAAAACTCCAAAAAGTAATAAGGAGAAACTTTTCACAGAAGTATACTACATGAAGTTAAAGAAAATCAATCAAGATCTCCTCCCATTCACCCTTAAATAACTTTATGTGCCATGAAATGCCCTGTAAAAATTAAAAAAACAAGTTACATAATGGGAGAAAATATTTATGACACATACCGTGTACAAAGAATTTTTTTTATCTGAATACTTAAAAGATCCTTGGAAACAATGAGATAATGATACTTAATCTCAGTAATGATCAGAGAGACAGATATGAAAACAAAAAGGTTTATACAAAAATATCATGGAATTTAGTGTATGGGGAGGTTGCCCCATTAATGTGATTAATTTACTCACATACCACTAGTGGAAGTCATTTGAAAGGAATACATCTTCTGGGGATTAAACAAAATAATACCTCTACATTAAATAACTATTCTAGAGACATAGTCACAAATAAGTAAAAAGAATCATATACAAGCATGTTACTGAAACATTATTTCAAATCAGTAATATTTAGTAGAGAATATAATTGCACAGCATTAAAGACATGATTACATTATCTGGTTACACCTATGTAACTCTTCAGAACTGATAATAATGAGATACAAGCCTTCTGTGTGTCAACACGGAAATACCTGACAGTCTCCCCTTCACCAGGCTGTCTTACCAAGGCAAGTGGCCCCACCTCCACAGATTCGGTGGAGCCCATCTGGTCAGCGTGATGTGGTACATGGGGCTTCAGGATGAGGAAACCCAAAAGAAGGCCCCTGCTCAAAGACCCAAGACCTGGGGAAAACCAATACCTTGCACACTGATTTAAGTCAACAGCAAATACTCTGTGATTCTCGGTCAAGGGATCTTTTACAATATATAAGGATTTAGCACAATATTTCTCAACTAAATAATTATTTACTCTAGAAAATCTAATAAAATAACATAAAAATCCAGCTATATAAAGAATATATATTTGTAAAAAGTAACATTTGCCATAAAAAACTACTAAGGAATTATGATTTTATAGTATCTAAAAGATATCATTCAATAAAACTAAAATTTAATTTAAAGTAACATTTAATGACTATAATTTATTATAAATGTTTCAGATTCATTTTTTTTTGTGTAAAGCAAGGTAAGCTGAATTAAAAGCCTATTGTTTTTACCCCATATTTATGGGGTATGCCTAAAATCCTGTTGTTCACAACATTCCCCTGAGTAACTCTGGCTTTAAAGAATACATAGCAAACAGAGAATTGGAATAATCTTGAGACACAAATGAGTTTTGCACATTAAAGCTAGACTTGCAGTATAGTCTACCTGAGACCTCCAAAGCAACTATTTGGTTCCTTTGTAGTAGAAAACAATAGTGGCTCACCTGAGGAGACAGAAGCTGAGTCAGTGTGAAGCAAGATGAAAAGAAATTAGGGAAAGTTTCCAACAAGGGATGAGGAAGTGAGAATGGACACAGAGGCTGATGAACCCCTAGGTCCTTCCACCCAGAGCTTGCCCTGACTCCCTGCCTGCCATGCATGATCAAAGAGAAACAATTTATGACAGGACATTCTTGTGGTATTTGCAGAAGTCAACAGTAAGAACTGGCTAAAACCAGATTAATTCAAGATAGCAGAAAAAGTGACCAGAGATTGACCCAAAGCTCATTATACCATCATTGTAATGAAAATTGACACTACAAGTGGAAGAGTGGCAGAGGGGAGATGAACTGCAATACTTCTGGAACAAACCATATTGGAACCAAGACCCCCTCACAACCAGAAGGCAGAGACAG
The DNA here is from genome assembly GCF_004126475.2 of Phyllostomus discolor. Lineage (NCBI taxonomy): Eukaryota > Metazoa > Chordata > Mammalia > Chiroptera > Phyllostomidae > Phyllostomus > Phyllostomus discolor. The sequence continues at coordinate 55,520,157 of NC_040904.2, read as the reverse complement.
AATTTGGTGCCACAAAGTTCAGGTACAACTGACCCATGGAAACATAAAATTGCAAGAACTAACTGACTCAGCATGCAACTCACTCATGAGTTTACTCTTGTCCACTTGGACATGTACTTTCACTTCTTTCAAGCAGCGCCCTATGACATTTGCAGCTAGAGGAGTAGCAGGCGGTAGCAGCCAGTCCCAGGCTGACCCCCAATCCTGTCTCTGAGAACCCAATCCGGGCCTCCTTCTCTCAACCGAGGTAAAATTTGATTTTGCTTTCACTTGGATATGATCTTGAATTCTTTCCTTCACTGTCAAGAACCTGAAGATCATAGAGTGCTTAGATACACCATTCCTATAGTGACTATAGCTCTTGTCTGCCTATAGTGACAAGAGCTGTATTTTAGTTTGTTGGTTCCTGTCTGTATATGACTCACTAAGGGCTTACATTTAATACAACACTGCAGAGTATCTGTTGTTTAGTCTCATGAACCCTGGCTGACTGGAAGCTGCAGCTAACTGCCACTGCCCAAGCTCAGAAGAAAGTGTAATTGACATCATTAGCCTAGAAAAAGATTAAAAGTCAAAATTTGAAGTATGGCTTTTACAGAATGTGCATTACTTTCACACCAGCATAAAGTTGAAAAAACCATAAGTTAAATTATCTGTAATTGGGGACAACTGGTATAAAGCTCTATGTGACTTGATTTGTTAAATAGGATGTCAATGGCCTTATGTGATAGGATGAGAGTTTATGTTGATGTTCCTCACTATCTGTGATAAGCCATGTTAAAGAGAAAGACACAGATCCAAAATAGCATCACCTGTGCTCATGATTCAAAGTCTAGGTTTAATACCTGATGTGGTTGCTATTTCAGCCTCTTTTAGAAATTTAATTTTAATCAGCCAGACTGGAGTTTTCTGGTCAACCCTTGCCCCACTCACTGTTCTTCCTATACAGTCTTTATTTTTTTAAGAGAAAGGAAGTGAGAGAGAGAAACATTCATGTGAGACAGAAGCATCTATTGGTTGCCTCCCATATTCATCCATACCAGGAATCGAACCCACATACGTATGTGCCCTGACTGAAAATCAAACCTGCAACCTTTTGGTTACAGGACAACACTCCAACTGACTGAGCCACAATGGCCAGGGCTTCCTATACAATCTGTCCATTTTGTACAACTCCCTAGGTCTCCTTCTATCTGCTGGGTGAGATGCTGCCTGATTCATTTACTTAATAAGCCAATTGGCTAAGTTTTATTCTTTATCAGCCATTAATCATATATTGTATACAACACCTCCTATTTTTGACAATCTTATATTCTCAGGAGGCTTCACTAATTTTTCAAAAGTTTGAATTCAGAATACCTTTGAAATGGTATTCAGGTTTTTAAAACCTTTCCTCAACAAATTGATTTTCTAGTCCTTCGTTTTATCTATCTCCTTCTCCCTATCTAGCATAGCTTTTTATTTTACTCCTGTGCTTGATGACCATCATCTTTGATGAAACTATTTCTTTTTTATTTGTGAATCCATCTCTATTTTTGTAGCATTTGTTGTAGAACACCAGACACTTCAATCACGTCTGTCTTCCATTTCTACATCTCATTTCCCTCTCTCTCCCCACTCTTTCCTTTGTTCCTTCCTCTCCTTATCACTCAACAGAGGAATGAATTGTGTAGGATGTCAGCACTTGCACGTGAGAAATCCTCATTTTGTTTTGCAGTTTCAGTTTCTATCTATCTATCTATCTATCTATCTATCTATCTATCTATCTATCTATCATCTATCACCTATCATCTATCTATCATCTACCAAGAGAGGGTAAGGGAGGGAGAAAAAGAGGAAGAGAAACACTGATCTGGGAAAGAAACATCAGTTAGTTGCCTCTTCTCTTATAGATACACTGACTGGGGACCAAACCTACAACTATGGCACGTGTGCTGACCAGAATTGAATCTGCAACCTGACCTTTTGGTTTGCAGGATGATTCCCAACCAAATGAGCCATTCCAATGAAGGCTTAACTATCTTTTTATATTGTTGATGTTACTATGTTTTTGTTTGTTTGGTGGTGTTCTTTTTATTTCATTTTTTACACTTTAAATTTATTTTATCACTTTTTTCTAGCTTGCATCACTTCTCTGTGTAATCCCTGGATTATAATGGAATGCATTAACATTTGGGAAAACAGTTTGTTCTTATGTCATCATAAAAGTTTTGTTAAGTTTGTTTTTTAACTTTCACTGCTTACAAGAAGTTGCATATCATTGAATGTCCTAAATAATATTCTTGATATAAATAATAAATGTCATTACATTTAAGTAAATATTTTGATATATATAATTATCAAGCCATTGTCAAATATAATTTACAATTTTTGGAATGTATGTCATCAAAACTAATAATATTAGTGTTTGGTTCAGTTAATACTATTATAGAATATATTATTTTAAAAATTATTTTGCCTTATTTTATTAAATAGTAAAATGTAAAAATTAAGTATTCATTGAAACTGCATTTGTAATACACATTACAAATGTGTATAGTAAAGTGAAGTTCTTCTGATATTTTATAATATTTTGGGGGTCAAAAAGCTCCAGGAACTATGCCAGAAGATTCATAGACAGACCTAATTTAATTATGATGGAAATCCTGGAGCATGATCTTAGAGCTTCATTTAAAAAAATTATTTATGAATGCTGAATTATGGAGAGCTTAGTTAAGATATTTCTTCAAAGGGCCACATATAGTAAATGTCAGCACACAGATCTGGGAGCCCAGACACATTCTTTTTTTTTTTTTTTTTTTTAAGATTTATTTACTTTTAGACAGAGGGGAAGGAAGGGAGAAAAAGAGGGCGGGAAACATCAGTGTGTGGTTGCCTCTCACATACCCACTAATGAGGGCCTGGTCAGAATCCCGGGCATATGCCCTGACTGGGAATCCAACTGTCAACCCTTTGGTTTGCAGGCCAGGCTCCATTCACTGAGCCACACCAGCCAAGGCTTTCCATCTTACTATAACTTTCACTACTGTATTTTTCAAATTGTATTTGCTTGATATGTTTCTTAAATCCACTTTATTGGAAACTAATTTTTAGAAATAAAAATGAACCCATTTTCATATACAGAAGAGGGCAAAAATAGGTTTATAGATGTTCATTTGGAAAATGTCACGCAGGTTATATTATAATAAATTCATTAACTTAAAAGAATGTCACACTGGCACAGTACACTTAGGTACAATCTTGTAAGTGCTCATATCACCATGCTTTATTATTTACACATTCTGCAGTCTACTTGCTATACTCAAGCACACACTGACCCAGAGTTCTTACCTACTTTTCCCTACCCCTGTACATAGTAATTTACTCTGACAAATGCATATACTGGTATAACCACCACCAATCAAGGATATTGAATATTCTGTCCTTTCTACCAGTTCCCAGATGGCCCCCCAAAATCAATCCCTCCTCAACCCTTGCTCTAGGCAATACTGATCTCCTTTCAGACACTAGATCTTTTTGTTTCATCTTTTTAGCGTTTCTTATAAGCTAAACAACAGAGTATATACTCTTTTGTCCAAGGCTTCCACTGCTCAGCCATTTGTCAATGTCAAATGGATCAATACTTTGCTCCTTTACATTGCTCAGTAGTAGTCTGTTGTATAACTATGACAAATTTTGCTTATCTATTGTCTAGTCGATGGTTGTCCATTTTTGGTTATAAAGAATAAAATTGTTAGGAACACTCACTTACATTTTTCATGTGTTTCTTCTTTCTTCCATCAAAACCTAAAAGTAAAATGCTGTTTCTACATTTGCATAGAGTTAATTTAATCAAGACCTGCCAAACCATTTCCAACGTGCTTGTTAAAGTGAATGCGGTCTTCAACTCTAGTTCCACATCTTGGTTTTGCTGATCTTTTTAATTAAAACTTTTCCAGGCAGTGTGTAGTGCCATCTCACTGTGCATCTGGTTGTCACTTCTTTACTGATAACAATGTTAGATATTTCATATATTTACTGTACTTTTGTGTATCTTCTTTTGTAAGTGCTCAAATGTTTTACCTGTTTTATTGTGTTCTTTGTATTTCTGCTATTGACTTGTAAGAGGCATTTTTAAATACAATAAAATACCAGTTTCCAATTGTCATTGTCAATAATTTATTAACTAAATAAATGGAACAAGAAAATCAACAGTAAATGATTTTTCATTTTGTAATTTTTCATGTTATAGCATAATAGAAGACAATATCATTTCACTCCATTACTTCAACTAGATTTTTTAAGTGATCTAAGGCACTAAACAGTCCTAATTTGGTAATGCAGGGTTCACAAATTACACAAAACTGCTTTGAAACCTTGGTGATGCTACCTAGCAATCCTCTGTAGCAATTTACTTAATCTGTCTGGAACTTAATTACTTCACTTAAAAGAAGTGAGTTTGAACTTTTAGGTGGTTTTGAAGATGAAATGTGATTGTGTTGTGTATGGGGGAGTGGATCAGGGAGATCTTCATTTCTGATACCTAAGTATTAAGTAATTTCAGTTTCATTTCTTACCCCTCAATACTAAAAAGCTAAGGTAAGTAATAAAATCTAAGTAATTTAAATCAAACATAGAATGAGGAAATCAATGAATTTGTGACTCATTGTGTTTTAAGTATGGACAAATCAATGAATTTGTGACTCATGTTTTTAAAAAATATAGCCAAAAAATAGTTAATCCTTTAGCCATTTTAGTTAGCAGTATTGGATAATTTTTTAAGATATGAAAAGAAAAAATGTCTTAAGTTAATTAAGATTTTAATCACCTTTGATAAGAAAAGCACACATGGTCTTTGAATTTTGGACTTCTCTTAGTACACAAACCAAATTATATCTGTGTAAGCGAATCCATAATTGCATTACCATAAAAGTCATACATGTAAAGTTATAATTTTATCTTGAAATACATTTATATTTGTTTACCCACACATTTTAAATTATTCATACTTAGTTATGTAAGTAGTTTATTATCTTAAAGAGTATTGATTTAATAAAATAGGTAAATTCCAGTTTGCAGAGCTAAAAACATGATTATTATGTTTAAATATAAATTTTGCATTTTTGACAAAGAATAAAACTTACATTTATTCTAACTCCTGTAATATTTGTATTCCTTGATGATATATTAAAAAATCTTAGAAATAATCAAAATTCACAAAGCAAACATTATTCACAACATTACAGATCTATTAAATAACAAATATATAACAAACTTTGTAGAAGAAAACACAGGACAATAAATTGGACTGCATAAAAATTAATGTGTTTCTGAGCAACTGACCTTATATACTCTCTAAATTTAATAGTAAAAAACAAACAAGAGCATTTAATAAGAAAATAATCAAAAATTTAAAACACCTCTTTATAGGAGGCTACATAGAGTATATATAGAATATATATAAACAATATGAATAAACATACAATATTTTCAACATTATTAACCATTAAGAAAATACAAATTAAAACTCCAGTGATATATTACTACAGACCTATCAGAATGAATAAAATAAAAATTACCAATGGTCCCAAGTGCGGGTGAGGATGTGGAACAGCTGACTCTTGCATATATTGCTAGTGGGAAGATGAGTGGTACTAGCACTTGGGAACATATCGTGTGTGTCAGTTTCTTGTAATATTAAACACACTACAAAACTTAGCAATCATCCTCCTTGGTATGTATCCTAGATCAGCATTTTTTTACCTTTTTCATCTCATGGCACATATAAAATAATTACTAAAATTCTGTGGCACATCAAAAATGTATAATATTTTTGCCAATCTGACAAAAATACATATAATTTTGATTCATTCATAATGGAGGGACATTAATATGTTGGCTGTTGTCATTTTTTTACAGTCTAAGAGAAGAAAATAGTTCAGTGTTCCTGACTAAATAGTCAGCTATTACATGTTTTAAAAAGTCTTGTAGCACACGAGTTGAAAAATTGGTGTCCTAGATGAATGTACATTTTTTATTCATACAAAAACCTGTATATGAATCTCTATAGCAGTCATATATGCCATTATTCCATATTGGAAACAACCTAATTCCTTTCAATAGGTGAATGGATAAACAAACTCTTACATCAATATCATGGAATACTATCTTTCAATAACAAAATAATGAACTATCAAACAATTTGGATGGAACTCAAATCCATTATTATGCTTCATGAAATGTGTCAATCTCAAAGGTTATGTACTGAAGAGTTCTCTTTATGTAGTACTCACGAAATGCAAAAGAATAGTGAAGGTGAATTGATCACTGCTTGCCAAGGGTTTGGGTTGGGAAAAGATATGATTATTAAGAAGTTACTTAAGAAGCTTGCTGGTGGGTGATGGAAGAACTGTATTCTTCTGATTGTGGTGATGGTTACACAAATCTGTAAGTGTGATAAACTTTTAAAAAACTAAACATTTAAAAAGTACCTGCAAAAACTGATGAAATCAAATAAGATCTATAAGTTAATAGTAATTAATAGTCAATATCATGGATTTTTTAATAATGTGTTATGACCATGTCAAATTTTCTCATGAGGGGAAGCTGAGTGAAGAGTACGTGAAAACTGTGTATTATTTTTTAACTTTTTGTGAATTTTTAACTAATTTAAGGTAAAAAGTTAGAATACAGGAGAAACTTTTAACCTTAAAACAAATACTATCAATTGCTGGAGGATCCGGGCATCACAATTCCAATGCACATTCAGAGTCACAGTCCAACTCGTAACCTGTGCTTGGAGAATCGAGATGCACGTGGGCCAAGTGTTCATCGGGACCTGTTCAAAAGAGGAAGGGCTTGCAGGGTGAGGGTGGTGGTGAGAGCAGCAGCCCTGGAGAAGGCTGGCAGCAGGCCAAGGGAAGCAGGGTCCTAGTGTGGAGTCGGAAGTTGAGTTAGGTTTCCATTCTCCACTGGTAGTCACAAGAACAAGGCAAAATATACTTTGGTGAGATATCAGGACAAGCCATCAAAGTCAGATAAAAGCAGCATTCGTTTTTCTGATGCTAAAGTCTTAACCATCATATACGACAACACATAGTCATCAAACTTACTGCCATTTGTATTTCAATTTCCCTCTACCTATGCTTAAACTAGCCTCAGATTCTGGGCCACAAATTGGGGGAGAAAACAAGTGACTTGTCCAGAGTCACATTGATTGTAAGAATCCACAGTATTCCATAAAATAACACATACCTATATTTTAACTGTATAGCTAAAGAACTCTGCATAACAATAGGAAAATTTAGATAAGTCAGGCAATAGGAAAATACAATTTGCAGTTTTGTAGTCCAATATTCAGATGACTGCTTTTTCTGAATTATTATTTCCATTGTCTACATCACTTCTGTGTATTTGATCTATCATTAGGAAAAATATACTGTGATTTATTTAATCACTTACAAACATTAATAATAATGTCTCCGTATACAATTCTATTTTGTTTGCATAGCATGCTCCTCTTATTTACCTTTTGGTATAATATACTTGAAGGTAATGAGAATAGAAAAAATGACTAGCCTAATGGTTTTTAAAAATAATTTTACTATCTCAGTTTCCTAAACTGTTTGAATGAAATGTCACATCAAAACTAAGGTACAGCCTTGGCTGGTATGGCTCAGTGGATTGAGAGCCAGACTATGAACCAAAGGGTTGCTGGTTCAATTCCCAATCAGGACACAGCACACATGCCTGAGTTGTGGGCCAGGTCCCCAGTGGAGAGCATGCGAGAGGCAACCACACATTGATGTTTTTCTCCCTCTATTTCTCTCCCAAAAATAAATAAATAAAATCTTTAGAAACTAAAGCACAGCCCTGGTGGGTGTGATTTAATTGCTTAGACTTCATCCTCAAGTGATCCCCAATAGGGACACTTTTATGAGGCAATCAATCAATGCTTCTCTCTCACATCACTGTTTCTCTCTCTCTCTTCCTCTCTCCCTTCCTCTATGTTTCTAAAAAAGCAATGGAAAAAGTTTCCTTAGGTGAGGGGAAAAACAAACTCAAGTACAATTAATCTGCTGTGCACTGACAAGGGCATTTGCTTCAGAATTACAGAAGGGCAAGATTTCAATACCTGCATTAATCCTGTGATAGCCCAACTCCAGGAACATTTTTCAAAGGCTGTTCAGCCTCATAGAGATACATATAATTTAAAACCAACATGTTTTACGTTGGGAAATGAATCTGAGTGGTATTATTAGCCATTCAAATTACAAGTCATGAAAAGATCGATTGAGAGTGTAGTTACTAAAGATAAGAAAAAGTAATTGTAAGTAAAAAGTAAACAGCACACATGTTTCTTTCTAGCTATCTGTTTTAAATCAGGAGAAAAATAGTAAATGGTCTCCCTTTTGAAGAAGATGATAAGCTTTTAAAAATACTTTAATTATCATGCAATAGTTCTAACAAAACACCCATTTAAGCATCTTATTGGCCTTGGCTACCAACTCCTGGTCTCAAAGTCAGCTGGACTACTATTGCCCACAGCAAAAACCTATTGGAAACGTGTTCTTTCCTAAAGACACAGTAACTGTTGTATCATTTTCCTCAATCATTGGGCTTTAAATACCTTTAAACTGCCTGGAATGGAACAAAAGGGGAATACATGACTCCAGGGGCAGTCACAGCCAATCATTATCTTGTAAATGCACAAGCAGTTTTTACCCCCTCAGTTTGGTAACACTTGTATTCAACAGATATTTCTAAACAACGAAGCTGGCAAAGAAGTTCCCTTTAACAAAGACACTGTCCTTAAGTTGACAGATAGGTCCTGCAACAGAGAAATATTTGTGACACAGCCTTCTCAGTCCAGGGATTCTCTCAGCATCTGCTATGCTCTCATGTTACACATGATGACTGATATCTTCTATTGACTCTCAGTTCCACTGAAAATATTTATAACTCCTCCACTAGAGAGGAAGTCCATGCAGACTGAGGCTGCTTTTCATCTCTGCATTCCTGCAGCCTAGTGAAGTGCATGACATACCAGGCTTGTAATGAATGTTTGTTGAATGGAGAAGAAGATTTCAATAAAACAATAATTTATGATACTACTGCTGTACTCCTCATATCCTTGCTGGTCCATAAACAATGTTGCCTAGTCTCACTGAGAAGAATACTATAATTGATAATGTTTTAGAACTTGTATAATGAATTGAAAGGTCATTTGTTTAAGTTTATTGACTAATAATTTTAAAATGTGCCTTGTGTATGTCTTTTTAAATGTATTTCTCTGGTTACTCATTTTTATATTTTTAAAGTATCAATTTGTGACAGGCTATAAATACATTTGAAAAAATAAAACATCTTTTATAACTGAGAATTTAAGAAAAATGTTCTTAGATTATTTATATCTGCCATGAATAAGCTACATAAAACTCTGTATGCCAGAAGAATGATATAAATGCTAATTTAAAATATGGTATTCTGAAAAAAATCTGTAGGGAGTGAATTTAGGAAAAAAGCTTTTAAGAAATGACAAACACAGGCAATTCTAACTTCACTAATGGAAAACAACAATCATATTAAATTTTTTTTAAAATGTTGATTAAGCTGCAAATACATAGTAGAGTCATTTCCTTCCCTCTGAGCAGAGGGAACACGTGCCTGTTATTTTTGTTTTCAGCACAGAGCTCAAGATAGTTACTATCGACTGGAGGTGGCATATGAGATAGATTCTATTTGTCATTTGAGATCAGATAATTTAGGTGAAAGAAAAGTTAACGCAGACTATCTCAACCTTGGTACCAGTGACATGTGGGGCCAGAAAATTCCTGGTTGGCAGGGCTGTCCTACGGATTGTAAAACATTTTGCATCAAGCAGTTGCTAGTAGCAACCTTCCCCTCTTCCTCCACAACTTTGCATTTGTAACAATTGAAAACAAACTGACAGTAACCAGAGGGGACGTGGGAAGGGATAATGGGGGGAGGGAATGGGAAGGGTTTTCAGGAACAACTATAAAGGACACATGGACAAAACCAAGAGGGGGTGCAATTAGGGGAGGGAGGTGGGGGTGGCTGGGGTCGGGGGGGGGGGAATGCAGACAACTGTACGTGAACAACAATAAAAAATAATTTAAAAAACATGCCCCCAGACATTGCCAACCTCTCCCTGTGCCTAAAATTGTCCCAGTTGAGAATGACTACCTGATGACAATTTGGGACGTTTGCAACTTCTGGGAAAGGAAGTTGGAACCACAACAACTATAGTGTAAGTTTCCCGTTTGAAATGTATTTTTATGTTTGAAGCACAAATAATGCAAGGACCTGGCACAGTAGAAAAGTTATAGAACTAGAAAGGAGAAAACTAGAGTTCTCACCCAATTCACTGTGATTAAGGTACAGCAACTTTAATTCTGACACAACCAGACCTCATCTTTAACACAAGTATGTTCCAGTTCTGAAACTTCATGTTTTCTGATGTTGTCTAGAATAAATGTGTTATTTTATTTCTTTAATTTTTATTTTTTACTTTATTTTTATTGTTTACACTCTTACAGATGCCCTGCTCCTGCCACCCCATCCCCAATTCCCCTCCTTCCTCCCCCACTCCCTCTGGCCACCACCACACTGTTGTCTGTTGTCACAGGTCATGTTGTCATGTATGTTATCTTGCTAATCCCTGCACCTGTTTTCATCTAGTCCTTCCTCCTCTGACAGCTATCAGTGTGTTTCATGTATCTATGCCTCTAAAGCACCTGTATATTTATAACCTAGTGCATTAATCTGCCCTCGAGACAATATACTCTGTAAAGAAATATGGTGTCTTAAATATTAGAGTTCTTAGTAATCTCTGATAAATTTTCATTTCAGGAGACCAGAAAAATAACCTACTTGTTATTGGCTTTAAATCATATTATAGTACATGAGAAGTATGCTTAAAGGTTGTATTAAAAAGTTATTTTTCACATATGCATTTAACCTAAATCATGTCTCTGTGCCAATGCTATAAAAAGAAGTAGCAATCATACAATAGTATTCTTTTCTGGAATGGGCATTATATGACTCCAGGAATTTATGACCTGAAAACATCTCAAAAACTCTTCTGTTTTATTCATTATTGAATTTATCAAGATGGAAATATGTCAAAATTGACTGGGGTTTCTGAACCATTAAAATTGCCTTCTAAACTGTCAAAGCAAAGCTAAAGGACATTTGTATAACATTATCTTTACTGTTTACAGGATTTTTCAAACGTCAACTTTTATCTGAAAAGTGTATGCTGGAAAAAAAGGACTTGATTTGGGATAGTGAACACAATACAATATACAGATGATGTATATAGAATGGTACACCTAAATCTATATAATTTATTACCTAATGTCCCCCCAATAAATTCAATAAAATAAAAAAGAAAAGAAAAAAGAAACAAAAACAAATGTAATAATCTCAAAATATTCTACAAACTATAAATCTTTACAATTAACTAACAACTTTTGTGACTACGGCTTATATATTTGTACATGGAGGCTATATAATTTTGATTTGTAATTGGCTGAGCTATAATTTTTCTCTTCTTACTACAAACAATGTACATTCGGAGCTTGAATGGTGGGAGGAGGGGTCAAACACAGTCACCTTGATCAGCATCACATAATTACAACACACACTCAAGGCATGGGTGACTTCTATTTTATAACCAAAAATGATGGAGATTTAGGCCATTACTACAAACACACGGATCCACATTATAGTGGTCCAGGGGGATGGAAGCGGAGGTACTTCATGGGAGAAGTACCTCACCACATAGGTTGAAATTGTTTTTCTCTAAGAAAACATACTCGGGTCAGAGAGCAGTGATGACAATGACATTACGGGTCTAGATGGCTTGTTAAATGGACTGGAATGAGAAGATTGCCATAATGTGTCGAAAGGCGACAGCCTAAACCAAAAGCTAATTTGTATAAGACTAGGACTTTTTTTGTTTGGTTTGCATAGTCCCTGAGAATAATAAGAAATTTAATTCCTCAGAGATCTAACTTGCTAATGCCAATCAGGAGCCTTATGAACTGAGGCCAATGCAGTGGATTGGCAGGAACCTTCACAGTAGGTGCATCTTCCAGCTTTGCTGCACACTGAATGAGAAGATAGAGTCGATGATCCAGCTCTTAAAACTAGACTTAGAGGCAATGCTTTTGAAGGAACTGAGGCCTATGAGAGCTATCAGGAAGCAGAAACTGTGTGGTTTTATTTCAAAATAGTTTCAAATTATTATTCTCCCAGCAAGCTGCAGGAATTCTGAAACAGAATAGCATTGGCTCATATGAATAGACACTGGGTGTTTGGGGACAAAGAAAAGCACCACCTGAATTGGATCACTGGTTGCTGAAGTGGGTATGGGCTCAGGATCATTGATATTTATTGGTTTGGTATAGAATGACATTTTATTTATAGATTAAGAGTGCCTGGAAACATCAAGTTATAGTGACTTGATCTTCATCAACTTTAGGTGTGAGAAAGCTTCACAGTGTCTCTTTCAGTGTAGAGAGCAGACTATTAACACCCGTTATCTAACCCAGCCTGATAAAAGGTGCCTGACAAAAATATGCAATCTACTAAACTTTACTAAATAAGTCTAAGGATAAAAATACTAATGAGTTGACCATGTTCTCCATAGTAGCTCCATAATCTGGTAGTTTTTCTGACACATTTTTTTGTTTTGTTTTGTTTTTTTTTTGTCTGGCACATTATAGTGCTTCTAAAGTGGTCCAGAAATACTATCGACTCTAGCCAACTTGCTATGCACCAGAGCAACTGCTGAGCTACCATTCAGCAACATTGCACTTTCTTCACATTGAAGCCCAAAAGGGCACATTGTAGCTCCTGTACTTGTATAGACTAATGACCCCTAACCTGTAATATTTACAGAGAATCTTATACACCTAAAGGACTTTACTAAATTCTGGTCATGCCATCACATCTACTTATTCACCACATGCTGTAAAATATTGGAGGGATTGGGCTTTGTCAAAAATGAATGGACCTGAGAGACAGATGATCTCAGGGTTCAGATCTTGCTGCCTCAACTCCCAGGTGTATTAGCTGAAAAAAATTACTAACCCTCCCTGAGCATCAGAATTCTCATCCTAAAATACAATAAAAAAGCCTTACTTCTAGGTTTAATCCATATTAAATAAAAGTATGTGTGAGAAACTACAGCATACTCTCTGATGCTTTCCTGGTATTCAATAGTGCTGTCACTATATGCAAGCAAAACCTGTACTGAAGTGGGTGAATTTGATATATTTAATGGTTAGAAAATAACAGCCACAAAATTAGTTACTGAACTAAAGAATGTTACTGAATTTTGATAATGGATTCATTCAGATCTGGTCAGATTTTTGAATTGTAAAAATTAAAGCTAATTAATAGCTCCCTGGACTTCATGACAAAACACTTCAATACTTCATTGTAAAAGTGAAAATATATACATCAATGCTGGAGCTTCTATAGCTCCTTCTACGAACCTTTAATTTAATTCCTCAAATTAAAGAAGTTAACAGCATATGCACTGTTATTAAATGTTAATGCTGTTTATTCCATGCTCTTGTCAATTAAAATTTTATCATTAAACCTAGATATATTCACTAGCTTGATGATGTTTTATAAATGTATGCTTGCATATGCTGCTCTCTAATGTACAGAAGAATTCAAGTTCAAGAGCACATTTTTAATAGCAGCTTTATTTTAACGACCCTTTGGCTAAAACTTTAAGGATGTCTTTTATTGTGCCCAGGCTATCTCAGACTATAAATGCTATTACTGGAAGTTATTTTCATTTTTCCTGCTGACATTTAGGAGACAATTATATGAGTAGTTTCTGTTTTCCCTCTAAACCACAATATAAAAATACATATGGAACTGTATTATGTGTGTGGTTAAATCTGTTTTCCAATTGTAGGTTTTGGCCCATTTAGAATAACTCCTCCTCTCACTATGAGCAATATTTATTTCATAAGTTATTGCTTCTATGCAGAAAACAGACTAGAAAATTAAACTCAAGAAAGGGTTTGTCAAGTTCAAATTTTGGTTCCAAATTGCTATTATTAAAAACAACACTTCCCAGTCAATGTTACTGTTTATACAAATTGTTTAGAATGTGCTTTATATCTACCTGCTTATGTTGGCTTCTCTTGATCAGAATAAAATCCCATTAAATTGAATTATTCAAATAGTTGTTTATTTCCCCTTTATTCAAAGGAAATACTAATCATGTATTTAATTCAGATAGCAACTAATTGTGATTTTTATATAACTGTGGAATACTTTTAGATTTTAAAAAATGCAACAGAGTTCCCATATACACCACATCTAATTTATCCTATTGTTAACTCCTTACATTAGTGAAATGGCACACTTTTTACACTTAATGAACCTATAGCAATGCAATGTTATTAACCAAAGTTCATACTTATTCATATTTCCTCAATTTCTACCTAATAAATTTTTCCTGTTTTATGAATCATTTCAGGATTTCATAGTACATTTAATGGCATATCTCCCTAGGCACTTGTTGGCTGAGACAACTCCTAAAATTGTTCTTGTTATTTTTAGACTTTGATATTTTGGGGAATTATTACTTAGGAGTTTGGTAGAATGTATCTTTATTGGTGTTTGCATTATGCTTTTTCTTAAGGTTGGACTGGGGTTTTGAATTTCTGGAAAGAAGACTCAGAGGTAAGGTGACATTTCATCATATCACATTAAAATGATTTATCACTGTTATTCATCTCAGTCACCTGGCTGACATAGTGTTGTCAGTCTTCTTACTGAAAAGTTACCTTTTTCCTCCCTTCTCATACTATAATCTTTGGAAATCAAGCCAAAAAGGAGACAAGAGGGAAAACCAAAACAAGGACTAGAGACAGTTCAAACCCCTTGCACAGCCAGAGCAAACATTTAACACAGCCAGATCTCCACTTGGGTTGCATAAGTCTACAAACTACAGGCCCATTTACTTTTTAGTTCCTGTGGCATGATAAAACATGCCCAGCTTCTAACAAAAAAGATAAAGCATGTTAAAAGACAAACACACACAACGACAACAGGAAAATCCAACAACTAAAAACATAGTGTGAAGAGACAAGAAATGAACTACACCCCAATATGACAAAGATGTTAGAATTATTAGAAAGATAATTTAAAATAATTTAAAATGAATAAAATTAGAGATGTAACACAAAAAGTAGACAATATAAATATAGAGCAGAAAGGAAGAAACTTGATGAAAGAATTGAAAGGAAAATCATGGGGTAACTGCTTCACAGTGCACATCCCAGGAAGCTCTCCTCTGGGCCTCTGCCAGCTCTTGGACTACTCACCTGGTGTTGGCCAACAGGCAGCATGGTTACCACGCATGTCTGAGCTCTGCTCTGGCCTCTGTTTTGGTAATGGGGTGACTGTAGCTGGCAACACAAATATTTCAAAAATTTATAGGGAACCATAAATGACCCCAAATAGCCTCAGCAATTTTGAGAAAAAAGAACATAGTTGGAAGGATTATAATACCTGAAATCAACTATACTACAAGGCCACTGTAATCAAAACAATCTCATAGTGGTGTAACAACAGACACAAAGAATGATGGAACAGAATAGAGAAACCAGAAATAAACCCATGTTTCTATGGTCAATTAATTTTGACAAAAGGGACAGAAGCATAAATGGAGTAAAAACAGCCTCTTCAAGAAATGGTGTTGGGAGTCTGGACAAGTACTTGCAAAAAAATGAAACTTGATCACCAGCTTACACCATAAACCAAGATAAACTCAAGATGGTTACAAAACTTCAACATAAGTCATGACACCATAGAAGTCCTAGAGGAGAACATAGGCAGGGAAATTTCAGATTATCTTATGCAGCAATATTTTTACTGATACATCCCCTAGGGCAAGGGATATAAAGGAAAGAATAAACAAATGGAACTACTTCAAATTAAAATCTTCATGGCTGAAGAAAACATCACAAAATGAAAATGGAACCAACTACATGGGAAAACATATTTGCCAAGGATACCTCAGACAAGGGTTTGATCTCCAAAATATATAAAAATTCACATGGCTCCACACCAAGAAGACAAACAATAGATTTAAAAAATGGGAAAAGGACCCTGAATAGACACTTCTCCAAGGAGGACATACAGAAGGCCCAGAGGCATATGAAACGATGCTCAGCATCACTAGCCATCAGAAAGATGCAAATTAAAACCACAATGAGCACTTCCAACTGGTCAGAAGGGGCATCATATCCACATCAACAAACAAGTGCTGGCGAGGTTGTGGAGAAAAGGGAACCCTAGTGCACTGTTAGTGGGAATGCAGGCTGGCACAGCCACTGTGGAAAACAGTATGGAATTTCCTCAGAAAACTGAAAATGAAACTTCTTTTTGATCCAATGATTCCACTGCTGGTGATATTACCTTAAGAATCCTGAAACACCAATTCAAAAGAACCTATGCACCCCAATGGTCATAGCAGTATTATTTATAATAGCCAAGTGGTGGAAACAGCCTAAGTGCCCATCAGTAAATGAGTGGATTAAAAAATATGGTACATTTACACGATGGAATACTACATAGCAGAAAGAAAGAAAGAACTCCTACCTTTCAAGGCAGGATGGATAGAACTGGAGAGCATTATGCTAAGTGAAATAAGCAAGGCAATGAAAGGGAAATACCATATGATCTCACCTATAAGTGAAACCTAATCAATAAAACAAACAAACAAGATATAAATTTATTTTATATTATAATATAAATTTATTTTCATACATGAAAATAAGAACAAACTGACAGTGGCCGGGGGGGAGGGGGGAGATTATGGGGGAAAGAAGGGGAAGGGGCAAGTCAAGGAACATGTATAGAAGACCGATGGGCACAGACAATGGGCTGGGATTGACTGTGGTAACAGGGGAGGCAGTGGAGAGGGGAATGGGGCAGGGCAAGAGGAGAGCAATGAGGAAAAATGTGTGACAATTATAACTGAACAACAATTAAAAATAATAAAAATGAAATAAAAAACAGTATAACAAAATAAAGAACACACAATACAATATATAGATGATATATTATAGAATTATACAACTGAAACCCACATAATTTTATTAACCAATATCATCCTAATAAATTCAATCAAAAAGAATACCTAGAATTTTTTCATCAGGAGACTGGATATGACTGATGAAATAATCATTGAACTTAAGACAGATCAATAGAAACTTCTCAAACTGAAAGACAATATTTAAAAAAAGAAAAAAAAATGAATGGATCATCCAAGAACAGTGGGAAATTTTGAAAGATTATCATATACAAAATTGGAACATTAATACAAATAGACCACATTCTGGGCCATAAAATACATTTATCAATTTTAAAAATCATGCGAAGTATGATCTCAGACCAAAATGGAATTAATTTTGTAAGGGACAGCAGTCACAACCTCCAAACTATTTATATTACAGAGATGAAATGAGAAAATAATCATTATGATTTTTAAGTGTGCAATATCTCTTCAAAGGAGATATTGGTTGTAAGCTAATATTTAAAAAATTTCAAAATAATAAACATTACTACACAGACCAGTTTTTATATTCTAAAGTGAGAGGAAACAAGGAAAGACCATTTTTAAGGAATTTGTTTCACACATTACTTTTGTCTTGTTTCTTTCTTTTTTTTTTTTTTTTTGCTTATATGATGTAATGTAGCCTCCAGAAATTCTGAATGATCATTGAAATTCTCATGTAGTATGAGAATTTCATACTAAAATTTGTGGTGAGTAATGGGATATTTAGATTTTTGAAGCTTTATGAATAAATAGGAAAAGCACACTGCCTATTTGGATATTTTTACTTAGCAAAAATGAAGACTTTATGTCAAATACTTATTCTTTTCATCTGAAGAATAGACAGGTAACAAGCTTGCTCACAGGTGAATACCAAGTTGATGTGACAGTGACAGAGTCAAGACCAGCTCTCTTTCTTTGACTTTGATGTTAAAATATTGTATAATAGGTACAAATCCTTTTTTCAAAAAATTTGTTTTGCTTTTTTTAAATAAAGAAGGGTGGATATTTGTAGAAATTATATGCTAATCCCTGGTAGCCTTGGAAACAAGATTTTTCAAAAAAATATTTTCACAAACTTGTGAAATAAATACCTCAGAAGTATTATCTAAAATCATCGTTCTCAAACTGTGTACTGAGAAATTCCAGGATGTTGTAATGAATGCTCAGAAGTGCCATGGATGTTATAAGTTTTGAGGATATCAGTGATGCTTGATCTCTAGCACACAGCCTGTGTACTTCATTTCTTATCTGATTCTAAGGTGTAATTGTATGTATGTTGCCCTGCATGTACACACATTTCCATTAGTAAACAAGTGTGGTTATTTTAGAATGAGATACATTTTATTTTCAAT
The DNA here is from genome assembly GCF_004126475.2 of Phyllostomus discolor. NCBI lineage: Eukaryota > Metazoa > Chordata > Mammalia > Chiroptera > Phyllostomidae > Phyllostomus > Phyllostomus discolor. The sequence continues at coordinate 55,501,707 of NC_040904.2, read as the reverse complement.
TAGTGGGTATTCTGTTTCATATAGCTACTATGTTGCTAGGTATAAATACTTAGTTTGGCCTAACTACTTCAAAAAATGAGTATTATAGGTATTTCTTTTGGTCTCAGGAAAATATAAAATAATTGCTGAGACTGGGGATTCCAGAAATCAAAAAAGTTGAGGACTTCTGGTCTAACACAGAGTGTCATGGATTAAGACAAATGATTGAACAGTAGAGACACATGTGAACTAAAACAAGGAGTTTAGATTACGATGTGTTGATTATATTTTTAACAATAAAAATGGAATGAGGATGATGCTTTGCAAAGGGCAGGGTCAAGTCAAGGAACATGTACAAAGGACCCATGGACAAGGACAACGGGGGAGGGGAGGATTGAATGTGGAAGGTGGGGGAAGGGCAGGGCAGGGGAGAGGGATGGGGGAGAAATGGGGCAACTGTAACTGAACAGCAATAAAAATTTTTTAAAATCATCTTCAATATCTAATGGAAAGTAACTAATAGTTACTGAGAAGATGACACAATACGGAGATTGTTAATAGTCTAAGTATAACTCTAATTTGATTTTAAAAGCTGCAAATTAATTTAAAGATATACTATAGTGTACGTGTTTGTTCCACTAGATGACCAGGAGAATGTCTTCACTTCTACATATGAAGTCATACAGATCAAACTCGGGCCCACAGTGTCCACTGGATGTGTGGCCCTCACCATTTCTGTGTTTACTGCACTCTCATCACAGGCCAGTCTTTTGTTTTGGGGGCATCAGAGATGTTCATGTTATTTAGAAATAGGTTTTGTGTTTATTGCCTTTTGTTTAAAGAATTAGTTTTGTAACTGCACACATTAGTTAGCTGACAGGTCTCCAATTATGTGTCTAAGATGTTATTTAGGTTTTTGATGCTTTACTATAGTGGTTATTTTTCAATGAACATTTCTAATATTGTTTCTAAAGAATCACTATGAAAAAATTTAACATAGTTTGTAAATACAGAATACAGTCTCAGTTCTGCTTGATCATGTGTGATTGGGCTATTTTCTTTTTTAACCAAGATATTTAATGCAGTAGCTTAAAAATAAATATTAATGAAGAAACATCCACAATGAAACAAATAGCATGCTTTGAAATGTCCTCTTCTCAGAATGTTTCTTCATTTGATGGCTGACAGTCATGAACTAGCCAAAATGAGAAACCTCCCTCCTGAGGTTCCCCAGGGAAAGGTCCTAGAGGTCCCGTTGCTGTTTCGTCCTTATTTCCAGTCTTTTGAGTTGTAGTTTACTATAGTGCTGGGTTTTAGTTTCCCCTTCCAATTAGATTCTCGGGGCACTGTGAGGTTGGTCCTTTGCTGCCCTAACCCATAGAAACAGCACCTGCAGCCTGCCTCTCCTTGTTGCTCATGTAGGCCTATCATGCTAGAGTCCTGCACATACCTGGTTCTGGGTTTGCAGGGGAAGCAAAGGTAAAACTGACCCCTATGCCCCCCATTGTAACCTCCTAGTCAGATTGCCTATAGAAGAGGTGGCCATGGGAAAGGGTAATGGGGGTAGGGGGTAGAGGGCTCAACAGCATTGATCCCTGCACCTCATGTTTAGTTCACCTGAGAGCTCCTGTCTTTGTCATTCTTCACTTCATAAATACCTATTAATGTACAAAGAAGACAATCACAATGTGTGAGCCTCTCTCCTTTAAGGATAGGGTATTCTTGCTATAAAAGAGGGAATAGTGCAGATTTCCTTAAGGGCTTTGAAACCCTCCCATAAAGAATCATACTGCCCCAGCTTCATCTTTAAAGTCAGCATCCTGCCTGCTAACTCCAGCCATCGGATGTTCTGAGGGGCTCACTGTCTCCCTGGAGCCTCAGACAAGTGCTGCACGTGGTTTTGTATGATGTCACCTATACTCCAGGACCTCTTCCCCAAGGAGCTGTTGTTTGCTGTTTGCATGGATGCACATGGCCCAGTGTCAGAAGACCATCTCCTGCAAAAGGTCACTTCCTCTGGGAGCTGATAAACTGCTGGAGTCTGGAGTCTCCCTGGCATTTTTATCTATGAATCCTCTAAATGGAGGAGGGGGCTGTGAATCTTATGGAAGGATTTGAATAGTAGGATGCAAATATAATTTCAATTTCATTAAGTGTTTTTTAAAAGGTGAGTTATGGTCAAAGGAGATTTGAAACTAAGTAAGTCTTTAAATAATTTAGCTGTTACAAAAATATTACATACATGTAGACTTCAAATGTATTTAATTGGTTAATTATTGGTACTATTCAAGAAATTTTACTATTCTCAAGCTGTTATTTACTAGGATTTTCAGAGAGCCATACTGTTTCTTTATTGTGATAAAATATAAGACATAAAATTTAAGATTTTAACCATTTTAAATTGTATAATTCAGTGTCATTAAACACATTTCTCATCATTGTGAAACCATCCTCATCATCTGTCTACAGAGCTTTATTATTCCATACTGAAACCCTGTGCCCATTGAATAATAACTTCCCATTCTTTCCCACAAGCCCCTGGCAACCAGCATTCTATTTTATATCTCTATGAGTATTAGTACTCGAGGTACCTCATGTAGTAGAATCATGCACTATTGTCCTTTTGTGTGTTTGGCTTACTTCACTTGGCATGTTTTTCTGGTTCATCTGTGGGGTAGCCTATATCAGAATTTAATTCCTTTGTAAAACTTAACAATATCCCATTATATGTATCTATTGCATTTTGTTTATTTATTCATCCATTGATGGACATTTAGGTCATATCCACCTTTTGGCTCTTATGAATAATGCTAACTTGATACAAATATATTCATATTGTTTTACACATTATTGTAATATGAATAGAAAAACATTAATTCAAGGAAATGCTTACTTAAATGTGATATTTTGGTTATCATTTAAAAACGAATGCTAGTTAGGACTTCAGGCTAAGATGCAGGAATAAGGTGGAGATATTTACCTCCTCCCCAACAGCAAATTTGAAGTTGAAGGGCAACAGCAAACTTACAAACAAAAAACAACCAGAATTGACAGAAAATTGAACTGTATGGAAGTCCAACAACCAAGGAGTTAAAAATATTCACTCAACTGGAAGGAGGGGCAGAGACATGCAGCTGGGGCAAGAAGATCCCAGCAGGGAGGTGGCTGGCAGACTGAGTGGTCCCACATTCACATACAGATAAACCGGGAGGAACAACTGGGGAGCGAGAAAGACGTACAACCCAGGGTTCCACTTCAGGGAAATATCTGGCTATAAAGACCTGTGAGAATTTTGATGGCAGGAGAAACTCCAGCCTCACAGGAGAGTTCGTTTAGACCCACAGGGTTCTAAAATGTACACAAGCCCACCCAGCCAGGAATCAGCACCAAAAGGGCCCAATTTGCTTGTCAGTAGTAGGGGAAGTGACTGAAAGCCAGTTGAGAGCCAAGTAATCATCATTGTTCTCTCTTGGGCCCCTCCCCCACATACAGCACCACAACACAGCAAAGTGGGTTGCTCCACCTTGATGAATATCTAAGGTTCTGTCCCTTAGAATGTAACAGGCATAATAAGAAAAAAAATATGCCCCTAATAAAAGAACAGATCAAAGCTCCAAAATTAGAACTAAGAGATGAAAATATAGCCAACCTGTCAGATGCAGAGTTCAAAACACTGGTAATCAGGATGCTCACAGATATAATTGAATATGGTCTAAAAAGAGAGAAAAAGTGAAACCTATGAAAAGTGAAATAAAGGAAAATATACAGGGAACCAACAGTGATGGGAAGGAAACCAGGGCTCAAATCAATGATTTATAGCAGAAAGAGGAAGTAAATATTCAACCAGAACAGAATGAAGAAACAAAACTTCAAAAAAATGAGGAGAGACTTAGGAACCTTAAAGTCAACTTTAAATGTTCCAATGTCCAAATCATAGGAGTATTAGAAGGAGAAAAGGAAATGCAAGAAATGGAAAACTTATTTGAAAAAGTAATGAAAGAGAACTTCCCCAATCTGGCAAAGGAAATAGACTTCCAGGAAGTCCCAGGAAGCTCAGAGGGTCCCAAAGAAGCTGGACCCAAGGAAACACACACCAAGTCACATCATAATTACATTACCCAAGATTAAAGATGAGAGAATCATAAAAGCAGCAAGAGAAAAGGAGACAGTTACATACAAAGGAGTTCCCCTAAGACTATCAGCTTTTTTTCAGAAGAAACCTTACAGGCAAGAAGGGGCTGGAAAGAAATATTCCAAGTCATGAAAGACAAGGACCTACATCCAAGATTGCTTTATCGAGCAAAGCTTTCATTTAGAATGGAAGGGCAGATAAAGTACTTCCCAGATAAGGTCAAGTTCAAGTAGTTCATCATCACCAATCCCTTATTATATGAATGTTAAAGGGACTTGTCTAAGAAAAAGAAGATGATCAAAAATATGAACAGTAAAATGACAACAAACACAACTATCAACAACTGAATCTAAAAACAAAAACAATCTAAGCAAACAACTAGAACAGAAACAGCATCATAAAAATGGAGATCACATGGAGGGTTATCAGCAGGGAGGGGAAGAGGGGAGAATGGGGAAAAGGCTACAGGAAATAAGAAGCATAAATGGTAGATCCAAAATAGACAGTGGTATTTTAAGAATATTATGAGAAATGGAGAAGCCAAAGAACTTACATATATATAATCCATGGACATGAACTAAGGGGGCAGTAATGGTAGGAGGGTTGTACAGGGCAGAAGGGAATCAAAAGGAGAAAAAATGCTAGTTAAAATACACGACTTCCATAAACCTGTCCTTTCTTGGAACATTTTTGACTAGAACTGATGCCAAAGTTACAGGTTGTTACAAATCAAGTACCTCTACTTGATAGCATTTATTTTGGTTGTTTTAAATATTTGTTTGTATGATTATTTGCTTAATATAGCTTTCTCATTTCCTCACAATACTTTATCTTTATGAAGGTAGAATTTATGTCTCATTGTACTTCACATGAAAATATAGCAGAAGACACACAAAATACAAAGCCAAGAAAGTAATAATCTCTAATAATCTCAAATATATACACATTATACCAGCAGCCTTTCACAGTCTTTTTCCAATTTCAATTTGCACTTCATACAAATGAAAACTATTCCTAGCATCTTAATTCAAAGAGTGAAGCAGAATCTGTCTGCACAGAGGGTCAAACTTGCTAGTTTTAACAACCTTCACTCTTTGTTCTTTGATGCCAATGTTCATCTTTTCTTTCTGATACTTGGGACTTACTAAAATTCTCATTGAATGATGTTAATGAGAGAAGATAGTTGTTAGATCAACTAATAATGTCTTCTAACTATGGTATAAACAAGAATTTGTATTTTTAAATTATGTTTTTAGTTATAACTGTATTTTTAAGTTATCTTTAGCTCAGCTGATTTAAACATTATTATAAGAAATGTGAGTGATTGTGCCATACTGTGCCAGTATGTAGAAAGGGTAGTAGCCTACAATAAATGCAATGATTTGACCTGAATATTTTCCTTAAATATTTGCTTTTTGAAAGAATTAAGATTAATAATATTGTCGTAATCTTATGTTGTTTTAAAACTGTATGCTGTGAAAACAGAATATAATTTGAGAACAAAGCTCATTTAAACTACAAGGTTTATTTAAAATAAAGCAGGAATCAAAAAAGTATTATTCAGGTATATTGTTTTAAAAAGGTACATGTGCGTCTATATTAAAATATAAATGAGGCAGAATTTACTTAATTTAATTAAGGATATTATACATTTTAATTTAATTAAGGATATTATGCATTAATTAATAAATTAATTACTCATATGTATGTGTGTATATACATATTATACATATATACACATGCATACATGTATGTATGTATATATATGCTATTACTCTTTTAGTTTTCATGTAAATTATTTTAAGCAGCATGTACCATCTGGTCAAGTGAGACCATTCTTGTTTCACTAAGCATCACATCAATATATGCATATCATTTTTATGGACCTTGGAAAGGCTGAATATTATATATTTTTGATAGCTTTATGGGTCCCAAATTCTCAAGTGTCTGAGTCTTTTGAATTGTCCAGTTTATATTAAGTAAAGGACATCAAATGCCAAGTTTTCAGTTGAAATAACCCAGGGTGAGAAATCAGAGTCCATGTTTTAAAGCTTATTAAGATTAAATTAGTATTTGTCACCCACCTATTTAGTCAAAAAAAGATCAAGTGACTTAGTTGGCAGAGTAGCTAATATTTAACTTCCTAGTTTCCTGAGCACCTGAGAAGCCACTCAACAAGACAGAAATTTATATGGAAACACAAAGGACCACATAGCAACAGTGATCTTGAGAAAGAAGAACAAAGTTAGAGCAATCATGCTACCTAATATCAAACTATACTATAAGGCTGTAGTAATCAAAACAGCATAGGACTGGCATAAAAACAGACACATAGATCACTGGAACAGAATAGAGAGTCCAGAAATAAATCCACGACTTTATGATCAATTAATATTTGACAGAGGAAGCAAACACATACAATAGACTAAAGATAGTTTATTCAATAAATGGTTTTAAGAAAATTGGACAGATATGTGCAGTAAAATGAAAGTAGAGCCTTCTTATACCACACACAAGAATAAATTCAAAATAGATCAAAGACTTAAATGTTAAACCTGAAACCATAAAAATTGTAGAAGAAAACATAGGCAGCAAAATCTTAGACATTGCTCATAGCAATATTTTATTGGATACAACTCCCCAGTCAAGGGTGGGGGGGATAATCAAAATAAAAGTTTTTGCACAACAAAGGAAATCAACAGAATAAAAAGACAACCTACAAAATAGGAGAACATATTCTCCATACATCTGATAAAGGGTTAATATCCAAAATTTTTAAAGAACTTATGAAACCCAACACCACAAAAACAAACAGCCCATTGAATGATCAAATGAAAAATGGGCAAAGGACTTGAATAGATAATTCTCCAAGAACATACAGATAGCCCATAGACATATGAAAACATGTTTAATGTCACTAATCATCAGAGAAATGCAAATTAAAATCACAATGAGATATCGTCTCACAATTGCAGGATGACTATCATCAATAATATGACAAATAACAGGTGTTGGCAAGGATTGAGAAAGGGAACACCTTGCCACTGTTGGTGGGAATGCACACTGGTGCATCCACTGTGGAAAGCAGTGTGGGGATACCTCAAAAAATTAAAAATGAATCTGCCTTTTGACCTTGCATTCCTGCTTCTGGGAATATATCACAAGGAACCCAAAATACTACTTCAAAAGAACCTAAGCACCCCTTTTTTTCATTGCAGCATTATTTACAATCACCAATATATGGAAGCAGCCCAAGTGTCCATCAATAGACGGGTTAATAACACAACTATGGGGCATTTACACAATGGAATACTACTCAGCTATAAAAAAAGAAAAAATTACCCTTTGAGACAGTATGGATGGACCTGGATAATATTATGCTAAGTGAAATAAGCCAGTCAGAAAAAGACAAGTACCATATAATTTCACCATCTGTGGAATCTAATGAACAAAATGCACTAACAATGAAAATGGGGACAGACTCATGGATGGAGAGCAGGATGACAGCTGAGGGCAGGGATGTTAAGGTGTGGAGGTATTGAGCAGAAAGAAGACAGAACTCATGAACATGGACAAGAGCATGGTGCCTGCTAGGGGTGGGGGAGTATAATGGAAAAAATACAACAAAGACTAAATTAAGAAAAGATAGAAAGGATCATTCTGTTGTAGTAACAAGTCAAATTCACCATAAACATATAAGGGTCATAGAATGTTGTGAATCAAATTACATTGTAATAGTATTCAAAGCAAAGCCATTTTAAACAAGACAAGACTTCAATACAAGTGTTTAATGTGAAGATAATCATAAAGTATATCAATGAGTGATGCAAAAAGACTAGATACATACCTGAATGTACACACTTGTTTTCCCTTATAGGTATAATTCCTCTAAAATTATACTTTGCAATTTGTTGTGATATAATTTTATTTTTATATTCTTTTATATTTCTAGTATAAAGCATGGCTATTTCTGGACAAGTAGTTGTGTGTTATCCAAGACTATGTTTTGAGTTTTTTTTTAATTTTTACTACATGAAATTAATTTAAGCAGCAAGATGATTTAGATACTTAAAAGCAGGGTGTACACTGTGGAATCCAGAAGACTGTCAATGGTCAGATTTTTAGTTTCAAAGTCTTAATCCTTGTTAATTAAAGTACCACTTACACGTGTAAAAGGCATACACTAGTGTTTTGTTCAATGCATTTTGACAATTGTACATACCAATATTTTCACCACATCTCTACACATTTTTTCCTTTAGAAAATTCTGTGAGTAATTGCACTCAACACACCCACACCTGCAGAAACACTACTTTAGGATTTCTATAATTAAGGATTAGTTTGTCTGTTTTTTTACTTTACACAAATTTAATCCTACAATATGTAACTATTTGTGTCCAATATTTTCCTTTAGAATAGTAGCTATGTGGGTTTTCCCCATCATCATGTGCTCATAATCAAATCCCTTTTATTAATGGGTAGTATCCCATGGTATGCAAATAAATACACCCAATGCATTTATCTGCACTCCTGTGAATGAACAGGTACGGCTTTGTGCTGTATCATATCCAAAACATGTTTGTGTCCTCTAGGTTCATAATGATTTCTCCTAACTTTGCTTCAAGAGGTTTAATAATGCTAAAATTTCAGATCCATAATTCATTTAAAATTAATTTTTGGGTAAAGAATGAGATAGTTTGGAATATATTTTATCTAAAGAGATATATAGTTTTTCCAACACCACTTATTATAAAAAAGATAGATTTTTCTGTACTGACCAATGATGAATTAAACTATCATCAAATTCAGTATCACAATGCCTTGATTATTGTAGTTGTAGTATATTTCTTATAGTCAGATAGTTTAAGCATGAAAATAATTTTCATTACCAAGATATTTTGCTGTAAGAGATACTTTGCATTGCTAAATAACCTTTAGAAATGGTCTCAAATTCTAAAAACTATAATAATACTTATTGGAGTTGTATTAAATCTATAAAATGATTTGGGTAGATTCAAGTCCTTAAAATTATTGCTTTATTTTTTGTCATTGACATAGTGTATCTACTTATTTATATATGTCTTTTATTTTAGTTTTAGTTTAGTTTAGTTTAGTTTTCAGTATAGAAGTTTGCAACCTCATGTGCAAGATGTGTTTATTTCTAAATATCTGGGTTGTTTCATTCTTTCAAAATTTTATTTTTGTATTTTATAGCTCTAACGAAATACTATTTACTTTTGCATTTTTACATTATTTGAAATTGCTAAATGTATTAGTTCTAGGGGTTATTTCATAAATTTTTAAGTGATTCTGTGAATTGTTCCCATAATATCTTATTAGGAAAGTTGTCATTTTTCAAAAGTCTCAAATTTAATCATGCTGAAATAACTTAAGATAAACAAATTAATGAAATACACAAATATTTTTAAAGGTTGAAGAACTTTTCAAAAATACTAATGCTTACATTTTAATGTTATATTTAAAAGTAAAATTTGCTTATATTATGAGGTTCTATGTACTTTTTAATTTACAATAAAGTTATTTGGAGGTGCATTTTGTAAAACATAAAATTCCTTGTCCCTACATTAACCTTGTCAATATCACTTTAGTTGCTCAGTGAGAGCTCTTTCAACATCAAAGTTAGATAAGTAGACAATTATGTAGATAAGAATGATATTGTATATTGATGAACTGATAATTCAGGAAAACTATGATTTAATATAGGTTAATATTTTAAATATTTTACATTACCAAGATATAAACATCACTTTAACAATGGAAAATGAAAATCATCTATAACTGATATAAAATTGTTGCAATCATCTCTTAAGTGGTATACATAGTAATGTTTTTATATTTCCCATTTTTATAATCACCATATAGAATTAAAAATTGAAACAAAACAGGGGTAGCATATTAAATAATTCTTTAAGAGCATAGTTTTAGTTTCAAAAATAATTTTTATATTATAGCCACATTTCTTATCCTCTAATAACATTTATATTGAAAATTTATAAACTAATTAAGCAAGAATATACCCTAGTGTTATATGTGAAGGCTTTGCCTGTTTCATCATCTATGCAGCAACTATTTGGTGAGCACTTTATAAAAAGTGCTGGTACAGCCGTGGCTGGCGTAGCTCAGTGGATTGAGTGTGGGCTGGGAACCAAAGTGTCCCAGGTTCGATTCCCAGCCAGGGTACATTCCTGGGTTGCAGGCCATAACCCCCAGCAACCGCACATTGAAGTCTCTCTCTCTCTCTCTCTATCTCCCTCCCTTCCCTCCCTAAAAATAAATAAATAAAATCTTAAAAAAAAAAAGTGCTGGTACATACTGAAGTATAACAGGCATGATTAAGCTCTAGGGATAGATACATGCTCATGAAATGTTTTAAGTCATTATGGTTCTAAAACCTACTTTTGTGGCCTTGTCTAAACCAGTATTTTGGTCATTCATTTAATTAATGTTCACTCTCAGCTGTCATTCTCTTTTGTTGAATCTTTATAAAAGTGTAAATTATATTCATAACCATCTCTGCAAGCCTTCAATGATCTTTCTCATTTTTAAAGATTATTGAAGGAATTAAGCAATAAGTAATCAAGGAGGACTATTTTTTAAATAAGAATTAAGTTTCAATAAAATTTAAGAAAGTTTAAGAAGACACAAATTTCACTGCCCAAGCTAAGAACACACGATATTTTATTTTAGAATGCATTGTTAACATTTTATGAAAAAAGCTAAAAACAATCTAATTAACTAAAATATATAATCTTGGAAAAATATAACTCTAAAGTACTAAAATATATCAACATCTCACAATACAGGAAGAACCGAAGTAATAAATGTCAAATACTAGTTAAAAAATGTGAAACTTTATTCTCAAAATTATGTTAGGGTATTTTGAAAATGAATGCAATAAGTATTTAGCTGGAAATTATATGAATTAATGTGGGAGCTCCCTGCATACTACTTTAGATTTGGGGGGACAAGAAAGTTCTTCTGCTACATGTTACTATAGTCAAAGCAACTCTGAGCTGTTGAGTTGCCTTTCTTTATACTGAATGGCATTATAAGGTTATTATTATGATATATATGGATATATATTACATATATACAATACACTGACACTTTTGTCTAATTAGTTATCTTTGCTTCAGCATTCATAGTATTAAGTTGTAATCAATATTTTTCATTTTTTGAAATCAAGATAGAATCAACTTATACAGGTATAAATGGGAGTTAAGGATTCCTATATGGGAGATGAAAAAAAAAAAAAAGAGACTACTATTATCCTATGCTTACAATGTTCCCAATGTCCTTATTTGAAATTAAATGCTTTTGTGTGCTTTCAAAACATTTGGAGTCATAAAAATCCTTAACTGTTACTTAATTTCAAATCTTCATTTTAATGATTACTGGAATTAATTTAGCATGAGCTACATAATTAAAGCTATCTCAGTATTTTAAGACTACTCGTAGAACAGTTTTGTTACAGAGCAAACGGGGGGTGGGCCTGGGATAATATACTATTACTGAAAGAAAACCCCAGGTCTGTTATGTCCACCGTCTATAGGAAAGACGTCTCTCAATGCCAGGGATTCATGAAAAGGAAAGGAAATGTTTATTTAATGCTATACAAACTTAAAGTAGTGACCTAATGTCTTCATCAAAAACCCTAAAGCCCCTTAAAACACCCACAAACAGACACAGTCCTTCCTTCCCCCTTTGCCCAGTCCAGAGTACTGTATCTCAGGAAAGAAAATAGAAGTCCATGGCTCAGGCTGTCCCCAGTTCTTCCCAGTACTCTGTGCTAGGCTGGTAGGCCTCCCTCATTCCCAGCACCCTCAGCTGTGTCACTGGGATCTCTGCTAAACCCAGGTGGTGGTTCCCCCTTCTAAAGCTGCAGGGGTCCCCACTCTGGCAAAGGCACGTGGTCCTCTCTCCACCATTCCAGCCACGTGGTCCTCTCTCCCAGGGCCACGGGAGTCCCCACTCAGCCAAAACCGCATGCTTCTCTCCACAAAGCTCCAGGGAGATCGGTGTGGGGGGGGGGGGGGCGCGGTTCACCATTCTGCCAAAGCTCAGTGGCGATTCTCTGCTAAAGCCACATGGTGATTCTTTCTTTCAGGGCTGCAGGAGTCTCCACTCTGGCAAATCCGTGTGGTTCTCCCTCCCAATGACTGCCACATCTTAGTTTAAATCCCCACCAGTCTTCCTCTGCAGCCCCATTTCCGACTCCTCCCACACTCAGCCTCATATGCCAGAACTCATACCCTTCCAGCTTCACTGGACTGCCATCATGAGTCTGGGCAGGCGTGGCCCCATGTCATGGAGCCAATCATCTCCAAGCTCCCACACAGGCGCTGTAACTCAGAGGATCTGCCCCCCAGTTACATCTTGGCAGGGGTCCCTTTCCATCCCCCTGGCCCAGAGCATGGCCATAGCTATTTAGCATATCTAAGTGACCAGCCAAAAGCTATAGGTATGTTAAATGACTATGCCATGGACTAGCTGCAAAGCTGCCCTGCATGTTCTTGCTCTGTGTGCCCCTTCCCCCAACTCATACCTTTGGGAGAAGGGGTGAAGACATCTTAAAATCTCCTGGACACCTTGAGTTCTGGACCCCCTTACAAATGCCCATTTGGGACCCCCGCTCTTGGCTGCACCCAGTAACAGTTTGAGATTTACATATCAAGAGGAAGGAAGATGCAGATATACCTGTATAATCCCTGTTCTCCTTCATGGAGAATAGCACCCTTCATTATCAACATCACTCACTGGAATGGTACTTTGTTTCTCCTTCACCTGAGGTCTTCTTCTTTTTTTTTTTTTTTCCCTGAGATACAGAGAGAGACATCGATGTGAGAGAAAAATATCGTTTGGCTGACTGTTTTAGGCTCCCTGATAAGGGATGGAACCTGAAACCCAGGTATCTGCTCTGACAGGAAATTGAACCTGCAAACTCTTGGTGTATGGGACAACACACCAATCAACTGAACCATACTGACCAGGGCAGAGTAATACATTTGGACTAGAATAAACCAACATTGACACATCATAATCACCTAGAGCCAAGAGTTTACATTAGGGTTTCCTGTTGGTGTTATAGATTCTATTGGTTTGGACATATGTATGAATAAAGAGTATCTGGTATATGAAGTATTTTTATTGTCATAAAACCCTCTGTGCTCTTATTCATCTTTTTCTCCCCCAATCCTGGCAACCTTTGATCTTTCTATAGTCTTCATAGTTTTACCATTAAGACTAATTTATCTAATTTCAAGAAACTTGGCCTAATTATTTGTAGAAACCCAACAAGAAAAATAATTAATTATATAGGCACCGTTAAATCATCTTAGCTGGAATTTTCCAAAGGAACCTTCAGATAGGACTTTAAATAGCTTCTCAAGTCTAAGAAGCCAAGCTACTTACTTGCCATCCAACTTCCCCTGCTATACCTAGAGATTTGGGTGAATTATTCTCTTCTTGAGGTCCCTAATGTATCCTGAAGTACTTTCTCTGCATCTTTCAGGAAACAACCTTTGTTTCTAACCTGGAAAGCCTTAGTAACCAAGGTACCAAGCTGTTTTCCCAAGGGGATTTATTGGCTTTCAAAGTAAATTTTAATGCCTTAAAAATTTCTGGTCATATCTGGAATCTATGCATTTCTAAAACATGTCATTCCAGTCAAAGCATTCATAAAAAAAACCTAGTTTAACAGATCCTCACTGAACTTATGAAAGTAATCACATTGCCATAAAAGTTAAAATACTCATTACTGAATTCTGGAGAAATCATATATGGAGAAAACTAAGTGTTTTAATTTTGCTCACAGCAGTATAATTTACCAAATTGCTAAGTCATAGGTAAACAAGTTTTCTTTCATCTGGAAAACAAAGTGATTTAAAAAATCAGCAACCTCAAACAGAAAAAGTCATAAAATTGTAACCATTTGCATCAGTTCATTTAGTCCTGTGTAATTAAACTTGCTCTGCTTGAACCCACTTTTTCTAGTCGTTCTTAAAATTTTGCCTGATTATTGAGAGGCATAGGATCAGTCATAATTCCAAAAAGTTTGTAAAGCTGTTCATCAAAGCTTGTGTAATTGGCTCAGTGAAGTGGGTGCCCCAATCATTAGGGACATTGGAAGATATGCTCCACATGAAACACATTTTTCTAACAGTTTCTTTGTTACTGTGAGGAAATCAGCGTTGTGGCAGGGGAAAGCTTCAACTTATCCAGTAAACATACACAGAAAAACTAGAACATACTGCTAACAAAAACTAAGTGGTAGGTGAATAAAATCTAGTTCAAATATACTATGGTGAATAAAGAAACGTAAAAACTGGAAAAAAAATAAAAGCCAAGAAGCTGAATTAACTAGGCGGCTACCTTAGGTTTCCCATAGCTACTATTCATTTAATTTACAATTCTTGTTTACCTATCTTAATTTCTCTGATTTAGCAACAGATTATTGCCATGTTTCAAAAACATCAAGATAGCAAAAGGCTGGCAATGAGGGGTCATTTTTGTAAAAAAAAAAAAAAAAAAAAGCATTAACTTCATCCACATGGCCCACAATTCGATACTCAGGTTCAGTTATTTTAACACTTCACTCAATTTTGATGACAGCTTATAACAGGATATCTATCCCAAATTTCCAACAATTTCTTATATATTTCTGGACAATTACAACATATTGTTATTTAAATACAACATAAGATGGTCTATTTTTTATTTGACTGTTTACCATGTTATTTCAACACACCAAAATCAACATAATTAGTTTATTTTTATTTTAGTAAGGAGATAAATCTTTTGTGGTGTTCCAGGGGCCCTTCTGGAATACCTCAGTTATTCCCTGGTCAAAACTCTTTTTATAATTTATATTTTGGAAACTGTGTCAAAATACATCGAAAGATATAAACAGTGGAGGACATTCAATTGTTTTAAGTAATCAAATACCTGTTTAATACCTGATTTAAAAAGTACCACAGTATCAGTAGCAGATCCATAGTCCTTTCTGGCAAAGAGAGAACAACCTAATTCTAATTTTGCATGGTTACTTTTTTTAAAAAAATCAGCCCTGGCTGGCGTAGCTCAGTGGATTGAGCGCGGGCTGGGAACCAAAGTGTCCCAGGTTCGATTCCCAGCCAGGGTACATTCTGGGTTGCAGGCCATAACCCCCAGCAACCGCACATTAATGTTTCTCTCTCTCTCTCTCTCTCTCCCCCTCCCTCCCTTCCCTCTCTAAAAATAAATAAATAAAATATTTAAAAAAAAATTTCACCTCAAAACATGCTTACTGATTTTAGAGAGTGGGGAAGGGAAGAATAGTGAAAGAGGGAGGAAAACATCAATGTGAGAGACAGCCATTGAACAGCTGCCTCTACTATGTGCCTCGAGCAGGACCAAACCTGTAACCTAGGCATGTGCCCTAATCAGGAATCACACTCATGACCTTTAAGTTCATGGCACAATGCTCCAACCAGCTGGGCCACACTGGCCAGGGCTTATGTCAATAACTTTTGATATTAAATTTACTAATTGATTAAATTTATTTATATAATCTTAATAAGCTTGACCACACATACAACTTTCTTTCCTAGGCTTCTCATTTGGTAATGACTTAAATATTCAATGGCTATCTACCATTTTCTTTAGGTAACAAAACTTTAAAATTCCAAGTTACCAAAGAGATTTAGAAAGCCATATCAATTCAAAAAAATTTATTTTATCTAGCCCTGGCTGGCGTAGCTCAGTGGATTGAGCGCGGGCTGGGAACCAAAGTGTCCCAGGTTCGATTCCCAGCCAGGGTACATTCCTGGGTTGCAGGCCATAACCCCCAGCAACCGCACATTGATGTCTCTCTCTCTCTCTCTCTCCCTCTCTCCCCCCCTTCCTTCCCTCCCTAAAAATAAATAAATAAAATCTTTAAAAAAAATTTTATTTTATCTTACTTACATTCATTTTATTTTTCTTGCTAACAAATTTTGCAACAGAAATAACATGACCTATTCCACCTAATCAAACTCAAAATTAGCTTTAACATCAAATATTTTCCCAGATCACTTGATTATGAAAAGCATTTGAGTTAGTTTGTATAATTCTAAGAATTTTAGAATACCCAATATTTATAAGTGTTTGCCTTTGTATTATCTGGAGGTAGAAAATCATCTCACATTTACATTATATATCAACATCCAGACAGGTACAAAGACTTTTTAGCCATAAAAAAACAACAACTCACTAGAATATAAAAGAAATACCAGATCCAAATTGAGTTTTGGAGGCATTTAAAGTCTGTATCCATTTTTGACAAGTCAAGTTCTAAAGGCCCTTCTTCTTTTTAAAATAAGGACATTTTTAATACTTTAAATTACTGAGGTGATCCCTGGCTGGTGTGGCTCAGTGGATTGAATGCCAGCCTGTGAACCAAAGGGTCACTGATTCAATTCCCAGTCAGGGCACATGCCTAGGTTGCAGGTCAGGTCCCCAGTTGGCAACTACACATTGATGTTTTTTTTCCTCTCTTTCTCCCTTCCTTCCCCTCTCTCTGAAAGTAAATAAAATCTTTAAAAAAGAGAGAATTGAGTTGACACCTAACAATATTATATCAAAGGATCCCAACCTATCAGATGCACAGTTCAAAGCACTGGTGATCAGTATGCTCACAGAATTGGTTGATTTTGGTCACAAATTAGATGAAAAAATGAAGGCTACACTAAGTGAAATGAAGGAAAATGCACAGGGAACCAATAGTGATGGGAAGAAAACTGGGTTTCAAATCAATGGAGAAGACCAAAATGAAGAAAAAAACATACAATCAGAAAAGAAGGAAGAAACAAGAATTAAAAAAAATGAGGAGAGGCTTAAGAACCTCCAGGACATCTTTAAACATCCCAATATTTGAATTATAGGGGTTCTGGAAGGAGAAGAGGAGCAACAAGTGGAAAAGTTATTTGAACAAATAATAAAGGAGAACTTCCTCCATCCAGCAAAGGAAATAGACTTCCAGGAAGTTCAGGAAGCTCAGAGAGTCCCAAAGAAGTCGGACCCAAGGAGGAACACACCAAGACACATCATAATTACATTACCCAAGATTAAAATGAAGGAGAGAATTCTACAAGCAGCAAGAGATAAGGGGACAGTCCCCTACAAAGGAATTCCCATCAGAATGTCAACTGATTTCTCAAAAGAGACCTTACAGGCAAGAAGGGGCTGGAAAGAAGTATTCTAAGTCATGAAAGACAAGGACGTACATCCAAAATTGCTCTATTGAGGAAAGCTTTCATTTAGAATGGAAGGGCAGATAAAGTGCTTCTCAGATAAGTTCAAGTTAAAGGAGTTCATCATCACCAAGCCCTTATTATATGAAATGTTAAAGGAACTTATCTAAGAAAAAGAAGCAAAAAAATATGAACAGTAAAAAGACACCAAACTCACAATTATTAACAACTGCACCTAAAACAAAAGCAATCTAAGCAAACAACTAGAACAGGAACAGAACCACAGAAATGGAGATCACATGGAGGGTTAGCAACAGGGAAGTGGGAGGAGGAGAGAGGGGAGGAAAGGTACAAAGAATAAGTAGCATAGATGGTAGGTAGAAAATAGGGGAGGGCAAGAATGGTATGAGAAATGTAGAAGCTAAAGAACTTATGACACATGGGCATGAACTAAAGGGGGGGAATGTGGGTGGGAGGGGGTGGGCAGGGTAGAGGGGAGTGAAGGGGGAAAATGGCGCAACTGTAATAGCATAATCAATAAAATATATTTAAAAAAAGAATCTTCTTGGCTATCTTAGTATTAATAAAAAGTTGATTTCTTGTGGGGCTTTTGGGCTTTGGAGGAACAACTCCTTATGTTTGTTTTGAGATTTATAAAGTCTAAACAAACTTCTAGGTAAAGCCAGCCTCTATGTGCAAGTCTCCAGATGAGCCAAATGCAGTGGACATTCATATAGAACTGCTTTACACTCCAGAGGAAATTTTTATTCAGACAACCCACAAAGATTTGTAGTCACATGATAATACCTAAGCAAAAGCCAACAAGAGTTTTCAGGACACAACCAGAACCAGGATGCTATCCAAGGCACATGCCCATCTCTCGGGCTCCTCAATCAAAGTGAACCCATTTCAAGGCATTCTCTTTTTTGCTGGGGATCCCACCAGCTTCTCTGGAATTGGCTGCACTAGTTCACGGAATGACTCCTGGTGCCCATCTATGCCACTCTAGATTCAGAATCTGAACAACTATTAAAACCCTATTAGCTTTTCAGGGTGGGGATGCAAGTGCTCATTTCCTTTTGGAGCTAAAGAGATTTAGTCTTTCATATAACCAGCAAAATTATACTCAGTAAGTAATCCAAATAAAGCTAAACTTAAAAGTAGCCACCCACCATTTTTTGCTTTTATTTTAAAATGCTAGTTTCTATCTCCCAAGTACAACACAAAATTCAGCAACAAAACTACCCAACTACCACATGTCTGCACAAGAATATGGGTGCCAAATAGCTGCTGATGAAGAAGACGGTGGGAGGGGAGAAGTCTCAGGCGCCATTTTACTTGTTACTTCCAAACCAGTAACACAAATGACACACACAAAAATAAATTAAGTACTCTTTTAACCAAGCTTCGCATAAACTAAACAAGTTACAAATCTCAAATGCAGATAGCCAAACAAATAAATGCTAACAAACTTTCACAAATCAGGTAAAAACCTATGGCCATTTCCCTCTCCAACAGGGAACTCCAAACAAATGCAAAAAAAAAAATAGTTTATCACAAGGGAAAAGCCTAAACTGAGGTAAATTGAGATGAGCAAAATTCCTGGCTGTACACACCTGGGTGACCTTCTGTACTTCTGAACTGAGTATGTCAGCTTGCCGGAGACACAGAAAACACAAACAATTAGACAGAGTTTAACAATCCTGATCTTTCTTTCAAATGTAGGTCCCCAAAATGCAAATGGGTTTGTCCTCAGGGAAAGAAGGCACAGACAGAAAAGGTTCCAACAATTCTGATTCTACTCTCAGACAAGGATCCCAAAATTAAGATGACTTTGTCTCAAGGGAGACAAAAACCAGACAGAAAGAATTTCCAGTGATGCATGCTGGAGCAAGTTACCCAAAAAACAAAACCAGCATTTACCTGAGGTACAAAAAAATTTTCTTATTCCAAATGAGCCATGTACTGAGGGCAGCCTGTAGTATTGAGGAAAGCCCCTTCTGAGCTCCCAAAGAAAATGGCCACGGTAGCTGTTCAGACTCAGGAAAGGGAACCCAGCTGGGCCCGCCACAAGTACCACCTACTGGCTAAGGCTTGCCAACTTGTTGCTGGTGCAAAGTCTGATTTCCTGATACTTATAAAAGCCAAAATTCAATATGTCAAGAGTTTGAAGTAAAGAAAGATTTATTGATTAAAAAGGAGCCAACTGAGAAGATGCAAGACCTAATCCTTAAATTTATTTTAGAAAAATACAGAGCTAGGCTTCTATTATGTCAAGGGAAAGAAATATGAAAAGCAGAATTGGTGATTGAGGATCACAGGCATCTGGGTGTCAGCAGGGAGGTTCAAAGAAAATTGTGCTGTCTGTTGACCCTAGTTGATATGAGTTTGGTTTTGAGGTTCTTTCTAATCCTTGATAAACATACATACTTTCCTTATCTCCTTAGGAGTGGCACTTTGGGGTAAGAGACTGCTTTTGTAAAACTTAAACTGCAAGCAGAATTTCTGGAATGATTAGCATGTCTATACCCAAAACTTAGCAGAAGCTATTAAACAAAGTGGGCTTGGAGTCAGAGAGGCTGAGTATTTTACTCTGTTATATATACGCATAATATTTGTGTCTATGAATATGACTGAAATGAGCATACAGAAGAACAAATATATCAAAAGGAAAAATTGTGATATATTTTATTTATAAAAATATATAATTTTGAACTTGCATCATATTGATACAATATATATTCTATTTTCAAAGTATTCTTACCTGTGATGAATACTGCAAAAAATACTGCAAAGATGTAGAGTACTTTTAGTCTAAGATTATTTTGACAGCAATGTTGTCCATGTTTAAAAGTGCAAATAAGCCTTCACTTAATGTGGTTTTGTACCTTCTCTGACTTAAACCACTGCTAGTAATATTAAACCATATATTTCACCTTGTAATGCATAAACTATTTGTACCCGACAGAATTTTCCAAAAGACCCATGTGCAATTGCCAAACACAAGATCTAATACCTTCTCCAGAGATGATTCTAAGTCTACATAGTAAGATGTTGCTCACTTCTTTATAAGCCAGGAACTAGTTGCGGTGTGACAAATGTTTAGTTGTATATTTTGTTGATGATCAATAGAGACCATTAGCCACGTCTCTCCACCTGCGCATTCTTTTCTAGTGTCTCCTCACCACCATCTCAATTATGTGTTGTTCAAGGGAAATATAGTGCATGGTTTATTAGTTTCTTCATCACATTTTATTACAATTTCATTATATGGAAGATCATTGAGAGGCTTTATTTATAGGAGTAGGGAGATGGAGTTCTAGCAGCTCTGCTCTTGAAGAATATAGAATTGAACCCTTTCCTACCAGGTTATTGTGTGTGATTTCACTCCTGAACAGTATTTTCCATTCTTAATTCAGATGATATTTTTCTAGAAACTTCTTAGTTTTTTGTATCTATCACCCTTTCTATACAAATACAGAAACACATTTAGATACATATTAGAAATTGTTATGTACATAATAAAATAAATAGTTTATATACATTTATAGGAAGATGCATTTCTATTTTTATGGAAAGGTATATATCTAAAAATATATAATAATCATCTATACTAACAATCAGAAAGTGTATTCTAATAGACATTTCATCACAACAAAATGCAAGAAAACTCAGTGAAACATAATTTTAATATTATTCCCTATATTAGAGTTATCAAGTAAGTGGATCTGGAATCACAGTGCTTGGTATTGGCCTTTCTAATCAATGGCCTGAAAGTTAATTTAGAATCGCTTGATTTGATGATGGTGGCAGAGTACTTGAAAGCTACATTCACCTCCTTTCAGGACCAGACTGAAATTATAACTAATTTAAAGAACAATCATCCTGAATAACCAGCTGAAGACTAGCTGAAGAGAAGTTTTATAAACAAGGATTTATAGAAGAAGCCACATTGAGACTGGCAAGAAGTGTGGAAATGCAGAAAAGGCTGGCCTTGCTTTAAAGGCAGTGGCTGAGATGCTGGAGGGGTATCTCAGCTGTGGGAGTTCCCCCTGATGAAGTGCGGAGTGTCGAGCCCAAGCCAGGCTCCCAGACAAGAGCACCAGAGCTGGGAAGAAGCACCCATACGACATCCAGCTATAAGAAGCAGCAGGGTTTCTGCCCACCAGAAAGACAGGAGTCCTCTAGAGACACTTTGTACCCTCTTAAGGGGCCAATGCACACAATTTCCTTTGCAGTCACTCAGCCTGGGCTCTCGCAAAGGGATGGCAGAATAGTCTAGACTCATATGAGGACAGTCTGAGATTTGTGCCACTGGGGACAGCCACCAGGACCCTTGAGCTAAGCCATTTTCCAATACTGCAGATGCCATCTTTTTTGGGTTGGTCACTCCCCTTTGTGTGGCACCAGCCAGGGGGATAGCAGTAGCCTCACCCTCTGGACTCCCTCTTACCTCACTGTGGAGCTTGGACTCTGCTGAAGGGTCAGCTGCCTAGGCCAGAGTGTAGAATTATAGGTCAAATCAGGAAGTGTTAGTGACTGAATTTTTTTACTTTGGAATGAAGGCTGTTCCCCCTATTTTCCTGTGAATGTGGCTGGAGCTTCCCCCTCATGGAAGAACCAATAGAACAACCCTCTGGCTTCCAGAAGACCCAAAGTCTGGGCTCTGGAGGTCCCACTCCCCTGACTCCTAGTGGCTCTATTCTACTGAGGCAGAAGAAAAATCCAAGACTGACTGAGTCATTTAGCTCTGAAGCAAAGATCACAACCACCAATTTCCCCGAAGTCTGACTGGCACCTCCCCCTCACAAGAGATCTACTAGCCTCATCCTCCTGACTCAGCCAGAAGCTCCTTGAGTGAATGAGCCTAACGGTAAACCACCAGGTTAAGGAAGCTGGAGATGGATCTTGTGGTACATTGAGACTTTCGCTGACATGCCCTCAAGCCCAGTGCTTAAAAAAGTTAAGCTTGGAGTGCAGCTTTGGTCCTTCTCATGTGTACCCAAGCAAAAGCAACCACAAACTATGGATAGCTTTTAGCTTCAAACTGGTTGCCCAGGGCCAGGTACAGACAGCATCTGTCATTGATCTGTACCAAAGCCTCTTCCAAAAGGCCCCAAACCAACACACCCAGTTGCCAGATTCAGAAAACACCCGAGCAGGATCCAATAAACTTCACAAATAGCATATCCAAAGAAAAATCTCAACAGGCACCAAACCCCATTCTGCTTTGGGTGGTCAGCAACTGGACAGCAGTCCACACACTGTGGCTGAGGCAGAGCCTCAACATCAGTCGGAAAGCCCAAAAGTCAGTCTCACTCACAAATGGGACAACAGCGATCAAGGCCTGGTTACTGCAAAAAGATCCACATAAACCACACCAGAAGACATTCCTGGAACACCCAGTGCAGGTGACCAAGGAAACTCACCACTGGGTCCCACAGAACACCTACTGTGTAAGGCTACCCCACTAAGACTGGGAGTCATAGCAAATTAATCTAATACATAGAAATAAAAACAAAGAGATTATATAAAAGTAAGACAAAAAAAGAGTGAGAAAATTAGAAAGAAAAAATTAAAAGAAAAAGAAAAGAAAAGAATATATGAAAAAAGTATGGATCGCCTCCACAGGGTTTAGTGCCTGCTGCTGTCTCCCTTTGGATTTGCTGTTTGTGACGCCATTGGATCCCACCTTGATGTTGGCTGAAGATGGTCACTCAGTATGTTGGTTCTAGACCTCTTTAGAGAAATAATGTACACCAACATCAAATATTGTCCATGCCGAGCCCTTGGCAACCCATCTGAGGCTGAAAGCGATCCACAGCTTGTGGATGCCTCTGCTGGGCTTGGTTGTTAAAAGGGAAGGACCAAGTTGCACTCCATGGCCAGCTTTTAATAGCATAGGGCCCAGGAGCAGGTTAGCAAATGTTTCCATTTGTAATCAATTAATAATCAATTAGTATTCAAAAAAGACGGCAAAAACTTACAATGGGATAAAGATATTCTATTCAATAAATGGTGTTGAGAAAATTGGACAGATACATGCAAAAAATGAAACCATATCATTTTTATGGCACACAGAAGAATAAATTTAAAATGAGTTAAATACCTAAATGTTAGACTCAAATGTATAAAAATATAGAATAAAATATAGGCAGTATATCTCTGACATTTGTTTTTCAATATTTTTTTGTGATACATGGCCTCTGGCAAAAGAAACAAAATAGAAAATATACAAATAAGATTACATGGATCTGAAAAGTTTTTGCACAGCAAAGGAAACCATCAACTAAATGAAAAAACAACCCATTGAATGGGAGAACATCTGATAAGGACTTAATCCCCAAAATGTATAAGGAACTTGAAAAATTCAACAACAAAAAATCAATCTAATGAGAAAATGGGCAAAGGACCTGAATAGACACTTCTCCAAAAAGGACATACAGATGGCCAATAGACTTATGAAAAGATGCTCAATGTCACTAATCATTAGAGAAGTGTAAATTAAAACCACAATTAATAACATGTCACACCTGTCAGAATGGCTATTATTAATAAGTCAACAAAAAACAAGTGTTGGTGAGGATGTGGAGAAAGGGGAAACTTTTTGCACTATTGATGGGAATGCAGATTGGTGCAGCCATTGTAGAAAGCAGTGTGGAGTTACCTTAAAAAAATAAAAATGAAACTTCTCTATTACCAGTGATTTTACTTCTGGGGATTCATCTGAAGAAACCTGAAACATTAATTTTAAAGAACATGTGCACCCTTATTTTTACTGCAGTGTTATTTACAATAGCCAAGAGTTAAAAGCAGCCCAAGTGCCCATCAGTAGGTGAGTGGATAACAAAGCTTTGCTATATTAACACAACAGAATACTACCTGGATAGATAAAAGAAATTTTAGCTTTTTGTGACAGCATGGATGAACCTGCAGAGTATTATGCTAAGTGAAATAAGCTAGTCAGAGAAAGACAAGTAACATATGATTTCACTTACATGTGGAATCTAATGAACAAAATAAACTAACAACAAAATAGAAACAGACATAGATACTGAGAACAGACTGACATCTGTCAGAGGAGAAGGAGGCTGAGGACTGAGTGAAAAATGTGAAAGGATTAAGCAAATAAAAATAAAACTCCTTAACACAGACAACAGTATGGTGATAATGAGAAGAACAGAAGGGTGGGTGGAGGTAGAAGAGGGTACAAGGTGGGGATAAATGGTGACAGAAGGAGACTTGACTTAGTGTGATAAACACACAATACAATATATAGATGATGCTTTATAGAACTATATACCTGAAACCTTTAATTTTATTAACCAATGTCACCCCAATCCATTCAATTAAAATATAATAAAAAATTAAAAAGCAAATTTGAAGCTTGAAGTGTGTTATCTATTTAATTAATCTATACTTCATTATATGTTTCTTTCACCTTCAAAGTGTGCAATATTTTATACAATGTTTACTTTCTAACATTATTGTTTCTCTACATTATGGTTTCCTGAGGAGCATTTGAAATGATATTATAAATTCTGATACAAACAGAATATTTTGCCATAAGCTTTTGTGAAACTAGAAAACTATCTTTAATTTCAGATTCTAATACTTCTCCAAGGAACTCCTTCTGAGCGGATAAGCAGGAGGTTGTGGAATACTAGCACTTTCGAAGATAAAAGGACATTCTTTGCAAGTCAAATGAAGATAAACTATTTACAATTTTATTTTTACTTCACAGATGATTTGGAACTTTTCTAAGTATAAATTAAGGGAGAAAATAGCTTCAACTTAAACTTCAGTCAAACAGTAAAAGGAGGATTATCTATAAGTAGTTCCTTCTGTATATCAGATATAATTTAAAATGTATTAAAATAAAAAGATAATAACATTGATGTTAGCATTAGTACAAGAAACAGCTTTTCCTTTCTAAATCCAATTCTCTGTAAGCTTTAGATAATTTTGTTTTACTGAACTATGCTTAAATTTTCAGGGGAGTTTTGCTTTATTTTGTTTTGTTCTGTTTTGTGTATCTTATTGCAGGACTGTCTTGTGTGTGTGTTTAAACAATGCAAAAATCTTGAGATATTTTTTATAGCAAAAAGTAATCTTTTAAATTTTGTGTAGGGTAATCTCTTTACAATAGACAATAACATATATACCAAGCAACATTTGATTTCTTATCCATTACATAGAAGGAGTTTCTGGGTGTATTTGGGGGGGTCAAGCACTGAGACACACAGTGCAGTGACAAGTACATGGGTGGTAAAAAGGGAATGACACTGAGCATTGCATAACTGTGGAGATGTAATCCTGAAGGTTCCTTAGATGCACTTGCTTCATACAGAAATCTCTTCACAACCTTATCCATGAATGGCTCTTCTGACTCTGTTTGAACATTTTAGTTGTAGGAATTATAATGTTTGCAAACCAATATTTTCCACACTTGAGTTCTCTAATTATTAAAATGTCCCTTCTATTATAGTAATTATTTAATATAAGACAACATTAAACTCCTGTTAAGTATTATTAATGAATCTATCAATGCAAATAAAATATATTAACCCATTTATTTTTCAGATTAATTTTAAGACAGATGAACCTAAACTCAGTGTATTTTGTATTTTATTGTTACAATAAAAGAAAACAATATTTTGAGAAAAATAAAATTATTCTATCATCCCACATTTATTTTAAATTCTGTGTATTTTCTTTTTGTTTTAAAGATTTTGTTTATTTATTTTTAGAGAGGGGAAGGGGAAAGAGAAAGACAGGGATACAAATATCAATGTGCGGCTGCCTCTCACATGTTGCTCATTGGAGACCTGGCCCACAAACCAGGCATGTGCCCTGACTGGAAAAGGAACCTGTGACCCTTTGGTTCACAGCCAGCACTCAGTCCTCTGAGCTACACCAGCCAGAGCTTTTCTTTTCTTTTTTTAGTCTTTAAGTGAAAAAAAGAAAAAGAAAACCAAGAAAAGACATTTAATTTTACTGTTTTATAATTCTCCCACTTAGTTTTAAACCATTGTTATATAGACACAAAGAATATGTATATCCTTTTTCCACCAGTCAAGCCTTCAAATGTTTAAGTAACATAATAATATTCCTTGGTCGAGCTTCTCCTATCCAGTTTAAGCTATCAGGTGATGAATACAGATGAGTCCGATGTGATGTCACAGTCATGTGAAATGACTTCATGTTCCTAGTCGATCTCTGTAAATGTTCTGGTTAATCAACTATTAAGGTGTTTTTCAAAAGAGAGCAGTGCCAAGATGTAACCTGGAGACTACACAACTTGAGAGCATTTTTGTTAGTACAGCTTGTGTGTTTGATGCAAAAAAAAAAAAAGCTTAATGTCACTGATCATCAGAGAGATGAACATTAAAACCACAATGAAATATCCCTTTACAGCTGCCAGGATGGCCACCATCGCTGAATCAGGAAACAGCAAGGGCTGGTGAGGGTGTGGAGGAAAGAGCATGTGACGGTATGATCCAGACTGGTGCAGCCACTGTGTGAGGCAGTGTGGGGTTTCCTCAAAACATTAAAAAAATGGAACTGCCTTTTGATCCAGAAATTTCATTTCTGGGAATATATTCTAAAAATCCAGAGACAATAATACAAAAAAAAATGCACCCCTGTGTTCATAGGAGCATTATTTACAATAGCCAAGATCTGGAAACAGCCCAAATGCCCATCAGTAGGTGAATGGATAAAAAAGCAGTGACCTGTTTACACAATGGAAATGAAGATCTATATGTTTATATTCAAATAGTAAATTCAATATTTCTCTAGAAAGGGCTAAAGACAATATATGAAGTGACATTTGCTAATGGCACTACACTAACTGGAGATAAACTTCATCAATCACCATTAATCAAATGCCAACCATTTTATACATGCTTATGTCAACTGACTCTTCAAATTGTGTTTTAGGTAAAATTAAACCAGCTTTTTAAGTTACAATAAAAAAAATAAAATTATTTTGAAAGTCTATTATCTTGATGATATGTCTGATAGTTTTAGGTAAGCCCTATTTTATTTTAATTACTACATTCTGGGTTTTAGAACTGCTTTGAGATTGATATATTGTAGTGCTTATTAAGTAACAAAATTGCTAACTCAGGTATGTTCACACAGGATTTTTTCTTCCTCCTCTCCTTTCTTATCATCCTTGAATCCTTGCCTTATTGAGACTCTGTTCAATCTTTTGAGTGCATGCTCTATTGCCCTTTCAGTACCATGATGTGTGTGGAATTATCTCACTTATCTGAAAAGAAATGAGAAAACTTGGAGTCATATCCACAGTTACTGGCCAGTAAGAGACATTGATTTGAACCCACATTGTTCTCTTCTGACAATACTGGTTTTTAGAAACTTTCAAAGACAAAAGATAACTCTCTTCCCCTTGTTATGCTCCCATTAGTTATTGGACTCTTTAAAAAAATAGTGAGAAAAAACTCTACATGCAGGGAAGTAGCCATCACAATGGTTTTTTTACACACCCTATTATTCCTCACATCAGGCTTGGTCATCACAAAGAGAAAATAGAACAGTTGTTAAAAAGTTGTCAAAAGCATATATTTTAGTGACAGACATTACCTTGGATTCAAGTCCAGCTGTCACGGTTGCACATGGAATTAAATAATATATGTACCACTTTAGCACAGTGTATGGGAAGCAGTAAATGCCCAGTAGCTATTTGCTAATATGTGGACTATAGAACTTTTAGGACGAACATTTTTGGATATTATAATTCCATCCTTATACTTTCCTAAATATAAATGATCAAAATAAGAATATTAATTCAAATATTATAAGTCCTTCAATGATTTCTGTGTTATTAAATTATTTCTAGGAACTTTACACCCATCTTTATTGCTACTAAATGTACTCTAATTTTCCTCTCTAATGTATCACTTTCCAAATTTATTTTTTTATTTTAATTGTTGTTCAAGTACAGTTTTCTGCCTTTTACCTCCCCATCCAGCCCAACCTCCCAGTGCTCTCCACCTCCCTCCCATTTCCACACCCACATTTTTATTGTCCATCTGTCCTTTATATTGTTCCTGTAAACCCTTCCCCTTTTCCCCTAAAATTCCCTCCCCTCTCCCCTTTGGTCACTGTCAGCCTGTTCTCAATTTCAGTGGTTTTTTTGTTATATTTTGCTTGTTTGTTTGTTTTGTTGATTAAGTTCCTGTTAAAGGTGAGGTCATATGGTATTTCCTTTCATCACCTAGCTTATTTCATTTAGCATAATGCTTTCCAGTTCCATCCATGCTGTTGTAAAGGGTAGGAGCTCCTTCTTTCTTTCTTCTGCATAGAATTCCATTGTGTAAATGTACCATAGTTTTTAATCCATTCATTTACTGATGGGCACCTAGGTTGCTTTCAGCGCTTGGCTATTATAAATTGTGCTGCTATGAACATTGGGATGCATAGGTTCTTTTGGGCTGATATGTCCCCTAGAGCAAGGGACATAAAAGAAGGAATAAACAAATGGGATCTCATCAAAATAAAAAGCTTCTGCACAGCTAACGGAAACAGTATTAAAATAAAAAGAGAACCAATCATATGGGAAAACATATTTGCCAAGGATACCTCAGACAAGGGTTTAATCTCCAAAATATATAAAGAACTCACATGACTCTACTCTAAAAAGACAAGCAACCCAATAAAAATGGGCAAAGGACTTGAACAGACACTTCTCCAAGGAGGACATGCAGAGGATCCAGAGACACATGAAAAGATGCTCAGTATTGCTCACTATCAGAGATGCAAATTAAAACCACAATGAGATACCACTTCACACTGGTCAGGATGGCCATCATAAACAAAGCAACAAACAACAAGTGTTGGTGAGGTTGTGGAGAAAAGGGGACCTTAGTGCACTGTTGGGATTGCAGACTGGTACAACCACTATGGAAAACAGTATGGAATTTTTCTCAGAAAACTAAAAATGGATCTGCCTTTTGACCCAGCAATTTTACTGCTAGGATTATATCCTAAGAACCCTGAAACAAATTTATTTTCTTATTTAATAAGCCAAATTTCAGATTTTAAATTTTTATTATATTTGAATGTCCTTTTTACCTTTGCATATCAAACACATGAAATTTCCTTTTATTTAAATCATAAGTTTATGCTTTTATGACTATTATCAGTTTGGATCTTTGTGGGGGGGGGTTCAATTTTTCTTTACATTAATAAATATACACAATTTCATATGACTTAATCTAACAATAATTCTGCCTTCATTTCTCAGGAACATTTTTATTCCTGTCAGAAACCTCTATAATTTGTTGAACAGTCAACCTGAGAATTAGCCAGGCAGGAGATCATATAGGATCTTGTGAAATTACCTTAAAATGGCCTTATAATAAATAGATCAGCTTACCTAGCTGCTTTAGACATTTCTTGAAGTTGGGTAGATTACTGAATCTCATTTATTTATGTCTCGAGTTTTAATGTGAGGGTCAGTCAACAAAGAGGCAAAGAAAATTCAAACACACAATGAACAAGAGATGTGGCATAGATTTCAGGGTAAAGAAGCAAATCTTATGGCCTCACTCAAGGTTGTTTCCCATATCTTCAAAATGCCCAACAGTTGGGATACATGTCACAGATGTGTCACCCATTGTTTTATTTTCTTGGGTCCTAATTTATGGCATCACATTGACATAGGGAACACTTCAAGTATTCAACTGCAAAATAAACCTCCTGCTTCAACAAGGACAAGGGAAATTCCCACAGAATTTAAAGTCAAGTATCTAGTTATTTAGTTATGAAGATCAAATGAAGACATATATGTGAGGTACTTAACCCATAGAAATCTCTTTCTATGATGGAAGTGCAATCTTTATACAGTTACCAGGCTTCTCTTTGGATTACTCTTCCTGATCATTATTCAAGGTATTCTCATATTTTTAAAGATCCTTTATTTACATTCTCGATTTAGAGATTCCTAGAAAACTCTTTTAAAAGTTTAAAATTGCTTTTTAAAATTCATGTTTGGCAATGCCAAAAATATTTTGTTTTCCAATAAAGAATTTCACCGATCATTATTTGAATCTTTGTTAAATTATGATAAAATGTCATTGTTAATATTTTGAATTCACTGTCATCATCTTGTACTAACTGACTTCTAATTTATATAAGCCTTCTATAACTCAAAGAATGTTTTTTAAAAACATTTTATTTATTTATTTTTAGAGATAAAGAGAGAGGGGGGAAGAGAAGGAGAGAAACATTGATGTGAGAGAGAAACATTGATGGGTTGCTTCTTGAATTGCTCAGACCAATGATGGAACCCGCAACCCAGGCATGTGCCCTCACCAGGAATTAAACTGGTGACTTTCCGCTTTGTGGGATGATGTCCAACCAACTGAGCCACAACTATAAGGGCTCAAGGGATATTTTTGAAAAATATAATAATTTATAAAGTTGCCGTGAAAATTATTTGGTTAATATTTATAAAAAGTGTTTTTGCACTGCATTTGGTGTATATTAAGCATTCAATAAGATAGTAGGTATTATGGTAGGTATTATAATATAGTAGGTTTATAAATATACTTGTATTTTATTTTAAAGCACTTTAATGGAAAACATATCATTGCAAGTAAGTGACTAACTAGGATTAGACTATCAATGTAAATATTTTTAAAAATATACCTTTTATTGATCATTTACACTCAACTGCTGAAATAAATAATTCACTGGGTTATATTACAGTTATATATAGTGTAGAGAGTTAAGAAATTCTCCAAATATATACATGTTACCAAAGCAAAAATTGTCTTGAGGATTGATCCAATAAATATAAGAGCAAAATGGCATATGCTACCAATAAGAAAAGTAATTTAATATTTGTAACGCATAATGAGAAAACACTAAAAGTAATGTACAGAACATGTAAATTGATTGGCTGATTGATCAATATATTCTATCCAAGGGGCTATGAGAAATTAAAATATTGATCTTATTTTGTATAGAAAACAACATTTTAAGTTGAAGGTACTAGAAAACACAGAAAAGAGACTGCAGTATAATATGTACAAGGTGAATTTGGTAGGTCATAGAAAATGAGAACATTAAAGTTATACAAAGCAAGTATTAAGAAAATGCATTTTGAATTAATAAAGATATATCAGTCAAATAAAATACTTCTCAAAATAGTACATATGTAGTATAATATTCTATGACAATTTTCCATGTCTTGCTTTTACCAATGCCTCATAAAACAGTCTGCAGATGGACTCCAGACAAATTTTTCTCTAAGAACATATCTTGCTTACTGCATAATTTTAGTCTTCTAAATAGATGTCCTTTATTAATTCTCTTTTAAATGAATATATTTTTAATTCATTTAAACTAGTATCAGTCTAGAAAACCACTTCTAGAACAATAGGATTAATATAATCTCAGATAATCATATTCAATCTGAACTCCTAGTGATCTAATTTAACTTACTTTTTAAAAAAGATTTTATCTATTTGTTTTTTAAAGAGAGGAATGGAGGGAGAAAAAGAGAGAAAGAAAGACATCAATGTGTGCTTGTCTGTCAAGTGCCCCCTACTTGGGACCTGGTCCAGAACCCAGGCATGTACCCTGACTGGGAGTCGAACCAGTGACCCTTTGGTTCACAGGCTTGCACTCAGTCCACTGAGGTACATCAGCTAGGACTTTCTTTTCTCCAACTGGAGGCCTCATAGAAGAGGAAGTATGTAACAAACACAGAATTAAAAACTAAAATATAGAAACACAGGCCAAACATTCTTTGAGAACTTAATCACTGTGTATTCCTGAGACTGTCTCTGTTATTTTTTATTTGGATTGGAAATGTGAAGACTGTTTGTTTTGTATTGACTACATTAAACATATTTTCACATGACAGTTAAGATAATCAATGTAAGGTTTTATATTTCCATTATTGTTAAATTTATCTTCTTCATTGCTTCTACCTAGGACTTTATTTTTTATTTTCTAAAATTCTGTTTATATTTCCATTATCAAATTTCTAGTTTTTCCTCACCTAAAATTATATATTTTTCTGAGCTAATTTAAATTTTAACTTATAATGTACATATAAGGGTTGAGAAGTTACATTTATATGTTTAATATATGTACAAAATGTATTTATTTGAAAAACAAAGAGAAAAAATAAAAAGTGATTTTAAGAAGAGTAGTATGAAAAGCTCTAAATACCCTCTTCTCAGAAAATGTGTTAGTAAAAATTATTTTTATTTATTTTTATTGTGTTTTTCTATTACCCTTATCCCTCTTACACCCTAACCCCCTGCCCCCCTCCACATTGCTTTTAATTAAAGTTTTTCAGAAATTCTTCTAAAGGCATATAACAAATGAAAAAAATTATTTAAAATAGTCTGCTACATCCCAGTAACAAAAAGTCTGTGGTGTTGGAACCATGACTCACTCACTACCCACCACCCCAGCTCAGAATGATAGAAGTTCTACTCTAAGTAAGCAGAACCAAGGAAACAGGGTTTCTATTTCCTACACAACCCCTGCTCCCAGTCAAGGGCTATGCTGTCTCTCACATAGAAACAGGACACCAGAACTTCTCATCCCCTTAAATTCCATATGGCAGAAGCTGGATTTCAGCAAGAATGTCTATATCTGCGGCTCTGTTCCTCCATCCAACCCACACTGGTAGGACAAAAACTATAACCCATGCAAAGCAGGTTAAAAACATTGAGGTCCCAATTGCCCTT
Source organism: Phyllostomus discolor (assembly GCF_004126475.2). Classification (NCBI taxonomy): domain Eukaryota; kingdom Metazoa; phylum Chordata; class Mammalia; order Chiroptera; family Phyllostomidae; genus Phyllostomus; species Phyllostomus discolor. The sequence continues at coordinate 55,468,630 of NC_040904.2, read as the reverse complement.
GATCCAGCTCACTCATAGAGTGGAAATTTCAGGGGCAGACAGGCAAGCCAGATAGGCCAGAGGATATTTTTCCTAGTTGGTGCCCTGCTTAAAAAGTAGGGTTAGCACTGTTAGGTAAAAGTGTTAACTGTTTCCATCCTCAGCTCAAGGGCAGTTTGAGGTATTCCCCAAACTGAAAGCCTGATCATAAAGAGAAGGCCCTCTGAAGCTCTCTCCAAAGAGAACTGACTTTATTCCTAACAGAATATAGGGGAGCTCACACTTACCGGCATTTTTGAGGACAATGGAATTATGGTGGTACTGTAAGAGTAGGCTGGTAGCTCCAGGAGAGCAACAAGCCGAACACTAGGAGCTTTAGTTTGCCGGAGTGCACTAGGAAAAATACAGCTATTAACAACTCTCTTGGAGTCAGAGAAAACCTGGAAAACTTGCTTCAAGACCATCCCTGAATCAGGGACCAAATTAAATTGGATAAACTGTGAAATAATTTATGCCCTAGGTCATTGTTGAAAGCAAAGAGAAGAGCAATTAGCTGACAGTTAATTAAAGCTAACAGCTGGTGTGACACCAGATATATTAACAGAAAGATCACACAAAAAGACAAAGGAAGCCCTACTAGAACCATGGTCACCTACCTAGAGTGCCTTTTTCCCTGCCGAGGCGGTGCTCTGGGCTGCAGAGACTACAGACTGCAAGGCGAGTGGGTTTGGGCTTCATTAAAATAGTCGAGTCAAGTAATACACAACAACACGAAGTCCCAAGGGGTTTTCAGGATCTAGAGTTGCTACAACATATTACCTAAAATGTCCAGTTAAAAAAAAAGGATGAGGAATGCAAAGAAAAAGGAAAGTATGGCATAGAGAAAAATAAAAGCAGCAGCACAAACTGCCTATGAAGGGGCCCAGATGGTGGACTTAGCAGAAAATGTCTGCAAAGCAACTATTATAAAAATGCTCAAAAAAACAAAAGGAAATCTTGCTATAATAGAATCCAATCCAAGCATTGTCGTTCCTGAGCTAATGTTCCAAAGCACCTCCCTGGGCTGTTTCACATGTTGAAGACTTTGTATATGACACAATCATGATGATTATGGGAAATGCAAGTCTATAATCTTTATAGGTTCAGTGCCTGTAAAATATATAAAAGTTATATAAAAGGGTTTTCTTAAATGCACTCTAAAGCCCCTATTGTAAACTTCTATGATTCTTTTTCAAGCAGGCAATATGATTCTTCAATGAATGAAGCGTTTCATTTTTGAGTATCTATTCGAGTCCTAGTTTTCAAACATTGGAACAGTTCACACACTTCATGCTTTAACAAAATTTCTTAATACTCAAGTTAGTCACTTTTTTATGTTACTAAAACCATAGACTTTTAAGCTCTGTGGGCTCTTTGAAAGACTATAGTAAAGATATAGAACTTTAAATAACAGCATTTCTTAAAAGCTAGAATAATTTTGAACTCAGGAAGTACTTTGAGTTCATAATTATTTATTAATCAATTACTGATGTCACATACAGGAAACCCTCCCACTCACCTACTTCTGTACAAATTCTTGTCATTCAGGGATCATCTTTTAATCATACTTCTTGCTCCTATAAGCTTTACTTGATGACTCTAATCTATCAACCAATATCATTCTGAGCAAAATTACCCTGCTAGGCTGAACCCATTGTGCTTCATACAATGTAGTCCCATACTCTTCTATTGTATTCAATCTTTTGATCATGACCTTGCTTTGAGAATTTCACATACATCAACCACATGGGCAGATCCAGTGCTGAGACTGCCCTATGCCCCCTGCTGTGCCTTCCTCCACTCACTGTCTCCACACACAGTATAGGGTATTTAATAAGAGACCCATGCTTTGGGCCTCTCAAAAACACACAAGAGTAATAGAGAAAAAGCTCACTACATAGTTCAAAATATCAGAGGCTATTGAAAAAAATAAGATGACTCCTTCAGAAAAAATTAAGCTTTATAAAAATAGCTAGATATTGAGAATCATAAAAGAGGATAAATATTATACTTGCTCCCTTTCTGGCAAAATAAATTTCTAAATGAAAAGATCCTCACAAAGCTACTTTATCAGTATTTACTGACATGGGAAAAATAATTCATTTTCTCAACTTATTTATCTGTGACAGTATTTGATTTTAGATCCCTATGAAACTTTTTAAATTTAATCAATTTAATATTTCTAAGAGCTATAACTTTATTATGACTCTAAGATGAAAATAAAAATAGAATGTTTTACATAGACATAATTTTTCCCTAAAATAAGTCTGTAAATCATTGAGGTGTTAAGAAAACTGTTCACATAAATGAAATTAAACACAACCAGAAGATGCAGCAGTATTAGCATACTTAATGCTCTCATGCTGTATACTTTATTGTAGCTGGACCTTTTTTTCTAAGAATAGTAAAATAAATGTATCATCTGTCAGGGACTTAAGAGTGTCTACTTGGCATCTAAATTTCATTAGGACAAACACTGTAAAGAACACTGGAAATAATGCATTTAATTTCATTACACTTATATTTTATAATTATTAAAACCATACATTTTTAGCTCTGTGTGTTATCTGAAAATGATGGTAAAAATGAAGCACTTCCTAAAGCTGGAGTAATTTTGAACTCAAGATGTTTGCATCAAAATAAGTGCTTTTTCTAATGAACATAAACAAAAATGCCTAAAAACTCCTACTGTCAGTTTTCCAAGCCACAGCCACTGCACAATACCCAATACCCAATTTCTAGGGTTAATCTATATAATTGCATAAGATACAGTCATCGAATAAAAAGATTGCTCATAAGATTTACATAATCTTCCCCTTCAGATCTCTTAAAATATGGCTTGGTTGTTTAGGGATGCATTATATTCTACCATAATTTTCCAATTGTGCACAAGAAATTAAAATGTACAGAATTTTAATACACTAAAAGTTTCTGTATGCTTGGCTCACCAGTTAAACACATTTTACACAGATTAAGTAATTTCACAAAAAAGCCAGCATTTTAACATCATTAGAGATGAAAATGCAAGTGCTAATAACATTTTTATAAGAGGTGAACAATCTGCATTTCTTTACACTCTTAGAAGCACCTAAAAATATTGCAGATCAACATTTTCTAAAGTATTGACTATCTTATTTTTATCTCTATCAGTCTTATGTTTTCATAATGTATTTGAAGTAAAAAAAAGTGACACAAATAATTATTAAGGAACTGGGGCAAGAAATAAGGGAATTTCTGAAAAAATATTACTATGTAGCATACTTGTTTATAAAACAGAAATTATAAATGAGCATTATATATATATATATATGTTTCCCAGTAGCTCCTTTTTTATTTTATTTTGTTTATGTATTTAGTTATTGATGCTATTATAGTTGTCCCCATATTTTTCTCCCTGTGTCCACATTCACCAGACTGACAGCTGGCAGATGGGGTGGGGCAGGGGGAGTGGATGAGAGGTGAGGAAGGGATCAACCAAAGAACATTTATGCATGGCCCGTGGACACAAACATTACTATGTATTATGAGTAGTAAGAAGATTGAGAAGGAAGTTTGCTTAAATAGAGTCAAAATAAGATATACACAACTGATATTCTTTCAGAATGGAAAATTAAGCCTATATATTGAAGTTTTTTGATCTTCCAAAAAATTTTGGTTACAGTTTCTGTCATTACATAAGATAGAATTATTTACAAATAATGTGACCCCTGATATCTAATAATGGTCTTCCAAAGGAGGAATATATATTAACCAACCAATGTTCTCACCATCCTTAATGGAGCTGAATAAAGCATATTTGGGCAGACAACTGAATTAATTTGACAGAGGATTTCCTGCAAAGAGCAGTGCTCCATACTAAAATAAGCCATTAAAGGATGGTGAATGTCTGTTTCTGGAAGTTCTTTGCTTTGTTTTTATGACTATATATCATATAGTCATAAATTTCTGATATACATAATAAGTTACGTCTCTAATATATGTTTCCATATCCCAGCCACTGTCCAATTCCCAATTTTCCAGAATAAAAGACTTGAATTTAGTAGATATCCGCGCCTGCTTCTAATAGAAAAATTTATCAAGCAGTAGGAGCCTTTAGATGTCACTATTTCAGCTGCTTGTTCCTGCAGGACATTGCTGTAGCTTTTTCCCTTATCAAATAAAGTCAGACAGTGGCAATAATCTGATTGCATTCAGCATGGTGCCTGCAGAAATATCTTTGCTTTCTGAACTGCCCTATTGTAGTCATCTTTGTTAGATTGCATCCAGTTTCATTAAGGAACTTTGCTGCAAGGTTTTATTCAGGACACCACAGAAAAAAAAGCAAAAGCAAAACACTGGAATTGTCCTGAGAGACTGCAATAACATCAGTTTAAATTTGTCATACGCAAAATAAATTCAAAGAAAACTAGTGAAAAGAGTTGGCAGGAAATTGTTGTTTCCATAAAATACAACTTTCTTGTCATGCACAAGTCATGTAGCCTTTCTAAACTGTATTTTTACTAACAAATAGGAATGAAAAATATGTTACAGAAAAGAGCTGTATAAACTACTATGTCCTTCAGATAGAACCCAAATATGTATAGGCCTATAGAGCTTGTGATGGCAATGAATTCATACTAGCCTTAAGTAGTCTAGTATGAATTTATACTAGCCTTAAGTAGTCTAGCCTTAAGTAGCAGCCTATTGCTGACTGCTTCCCCCAACTGCACAAATAAAAATCTTTAGAATCCCTTACCCAACCCCCTTTCCTCAATCTCGTTCCAATTCAATTATTTCTCAGGAAAATGTTCTGTTTTTTTTAATTGTTCTCTCTTCTCTGTGGCTACTCCCAAGTGTTCCCTCTTGTCATTTTCATGCTACTGAAGGCATGCTTCATTTTGTCAGAAATTTGAACCTGAGGTCCCAAACAATTCTGTCTGTTTCCCAGTCTTGACATGACCATTTGTAAAAAGAGCTGCTCTATCCTCTCTATAGATGCAAAACTTCGAGTGGTGGCTGGAGCAGTGCATGCCAATTCTCTAGAACCCACTCTTCTAAGTTTTCAGGACTTTTGGGAGCCAATCATTAAACATTGATAAAAATTAAATTATACAAACTACAATTAAATAGATTATTTTGAAAACAAGGGCTATAAATACTTTAAACTTACCACTTCCTAATTTGTCATTGTTATCGGTCCTACTATGTTGTTAATTCCTGGTGTGCACTATACAATGACATGCTACACTGCTTAGTTCCCAACTCCACATTTAATGATGTCATTAATTCATGACATCATTCAGCTTAAAGTCACTCATGGTGAGAGTATTTTAGTAGTGTGCTGGTAAATATTTCACAGGCATGTCTTTAGAAGAAGAAAAGCTTGATTTGTAGCATTTGTCAGTTGTTATAAAAATATCCCCAGAATAACTAACTGGCTTGGATAACTGAAGCTTTGACAGTTTCCTCTGGTGATCTTGTTGGAGCTGGCTCAAACATACCACTGATTTCTGATGCCAGAGAAAATAAAACTGACAAACATTAACAGCTAGGTTTTCATTGTTTTGTTTTCTCTGGTTTTTAATTTTCTGTGTTTTTTGTCCTGTTTGACTGTTTTTCTAAACCTACAGTTATCCCCCAGTACAGAGCAGTGTCAGGTAGAGTTTCTGAGACCCAGTGTAAATCAGGCCCTTGACTCAAGGTGGTTTTTAAGACCCAAGGGTTTATCTAAGGAACAGTTAGGAAAAGTATGGCTCTATATGACCTGCAGTTTGTTTTTCCATTGCCCTGAAACTGAAAACAGTCTACATTTTGAGAGGGTTGTAAAATAAAACAAAGAATGTGTGACAGGGGTCCAATGTGTCATGCAAATATTAAACTATGTACTAATTAGCCATACAAGAAAAAATTTTGCAACTTCTGTTCCAGTCCTTTTCTTGTGACTATAATTTTGATTTTTTTGTAAATATCAGTGAGCCCAGGTGAAAAATACTGAATCATAATCCTGCCTCACATTTGTTGATGTACATCAGCTATTGTACCTACTCTGCCTTTTTATTGTGTCAGGCTCAACAGCTATAGAATTAGGGGTCACAGGGTCAAAAGTCAGATCTATTTTTAATTTCTTGATGTATCTCCATACTGCTGTCCACAGTGGCTATACCAGTCTGCATTCCCACCAACAGTGCAAAATTTCCCCTCTCTCCACACCCTCGTCAGCACTTGTTTGTTGATTTGTTGACAATAGCCATTCCAACACGTGTGAGACAGTATCTCATTGGGGTTTTAATTTGCATCTTTCTGATGATTAGTGATGCTGATCATCTTTCCATATATTGCTTGGCCATCTGTATGTCCTCCTTGGAGAATTGTCTATTCAGGTCATTTGCCCATTTTTTAATTTAGTTGTTAGGGTTTTTCTGTGTGTGTTGAGTTTTGTAAGTATTTGTAAATTTTGGATATTAAACCCTTATCAGATATACCTATGAGTATGTTCCCCCAGTCTGTGGGTTGTTTTATATTTTATTGATGACTCCCTTTGCTGTGCAAAAACTGTTTGATTTGATGCAGACTCATTTGTTTACTTTTCCTTCTGCTTTCCATTACCTGGGAAGATAAACCCAATAAAAAGTTTCTACAAACACTGACCAAGATTTTGCTGCTGATATTTTCTTCTATGATTTTTATGGTTTTAGGCCCAATATTTAAGTATTTGATCCATTTTAAATTTATTCCTGTATGTGGTATAAGAAGGTGCTCTAGTTTCATCTTTCTACGAATATCTGTTCGGTTTTCCCAACACCATTTATTGAATAACCTATCTTTAGCCCATGGAGGGCCTTCAGATACACTGCTGGTTTCACAATGAATTGCAGTAATTTTGGAAGGTCATCGTCAGTATCTATCAAAGAGTTTATGTGGCACAGAAAATTCTGTCTGTACCAATTTATCCTGTATAAATAAAAGCAGCAGTGTGTAAAGAAAAACATACAGAAATATAGGTATGCCAACACCTATAACAGGATTATTGATAAATGACATGAATTGGGAAGCAACCTGTATGTACATCAATAGAAGCATAAGTGAACACATTACACTTATGCATTCTACCAAATGTTATGAAGCTATACAAATAATTATAAAATAATAAAATAAATAAGTATAGAATGTTTCTTAGGAGGCTAAAGAAATTTGATAGTCCTTTAAGAACATTTAAAATAATTTTTATTCAAGTGGAGATGTAATAAAGTGAAAAAAAATTGACTAAATGATCCTCTATCTCATTAAAAATGTTTGATAAAATCGAATTTTTATAAAATATTCTAAAGTTGATACTGCGAAATTTTATCTCATGGAAAGCAACATCCATAAGAGATCCTCAGGTATTATGAAGATAAAATTATCTCTATAAAATATAGCTGTAGAAGAGAAATCTGAGTAGTCAACTGCTCACAATATATATCTCTATGGGGAGAGATATTTTTACTTTCTCATTTCATCAGCTAAGTCCTATGTTGGCCCATCAGATTCTAGAACAGAACAGGTGATTTTAAAAATAGCTGTAGTTTAAGCCTTTTGAGGGTGGTGGGGAAAACGGACAGGACATCAAGGAAGGCTTCCACATGCTGCGAGAGTAAAAGGTGGTGAGACACTGCTGGCCCACCCCCAGGAGCCAGCACACTGCCCCTGCATCACATGCACACCTTTGTACCTACACATGTCTTTGCTGAGTCCTCTTTCTGGTATGTTTTGTCTCAACTGATGAAGATGAAGAAACCTTCATGGGAAATTGTTTTCTGTGGGCAGGCGTTTGAGAATTCCCCCTTTCTGGTAAAGAACTGTGGCATCTGTGTGTGTTACGATTCCCACAGTGGCACCCACACCATGTACCGGGAGTACTGGGACGTGACCATCGCGGGTGCTGTCATACAATGCTACAGAGACATGGGGGCCAGTACGTGCCTGTCCCCACTCAATCCAGATGCTGAAGGTGGAGGAGATCGTGGCCAGCTACTGCCACCACCCACCGACAATCAAGCAGTTCCATGACTCCAAGTTCATGTTTCCACTGCCTAGACTGGTCCTTCATCTCCAGCAAAAACTGAGCTTCAGGACCAAGAGGCCTAACACATCCTTTTAGATGCACGGCCTCCCAGTCTCCTAGTCTACCTCAATAAACACTTTATGAAGCCAATATCAACAATAAATATCTGTAGTTTATGCTTAAGGGAATCAGAAATGTCTTAGATGAATCCATTAACAGAGCCTGGGATGTCCTAGCTTTCAAGCAATACTTATATTTCTTTACATAGTTTTATGAAGAAAACAAACATATAGAAAGGTGACTTGGCTAATAATGTGTTCTTTAGGTCACTGCCTCTCATTAAGAAAAATATAAAAATCAAGAGAGGAAGGGAAGGAGAGAGAAACCACTATGGAAGGACCACTATTCCAAATTATTTTTGCAGGCATTTTTAAGTCCAACACCTGAACTTGTGTGTGAGGCACATTATTCACTTGATATAATGTGAGAGTAAGTAATACTCAAATATAACCTCCATTTTACCTAAATACAATTTATGTGATTATTTTATATATTTGGTTAAAGTGATAACAAATTTGGATAAAGCAGATATGATAACGTAATAAGGGGCCCAAATGAAACATCATTATAGTAACCTTATAGGTATCCTTAAACTAATAATATGCCATACTTAATTACTGATTGTGAGAATCAGTAATCTCACAACTGAGATTACTGAGTCACAGTTGGGATAACTCTCACAGAGTTATTGAAAGGATCCAAGTATATCCTAAATACATGGGCAATTTAAATTGCCATCTCAGGCCTGGATGGTGTGGCTCAGTGAATTAAGCATGGACCTGCAAACCGAAGAGTCACCAGTTCAATTCCTAATCAGGGCACAAGCCTGGATTGTGAGTCAGGTCCCCAATAGTGGGTGCATGACAGGCAACCACACATTACTGTTTCTCTGCATCCCTTTCTCCTTTCCTTCCCCTCTCTCTGAAAGTAAATGAATACAATCTTTAAACAAATTACAATCTCATATACATATTTCAGTTTCATTTGCCTATTACAATGTCTTTCTAAAAGGGTATTCATTTCTAGGGAATAATATCTTGTAAATATATTTTCTAAAAAATATTTTATATATAATCACTTGTCAAAATTGAAATGTTTACAATTTGACTAAAGTGACCAGTTTAACAAATAATACATATAGGATTATTTTTCTTTTAAAGGTTAGAAAAGGTTCAAAATGTAATTTTATTTTATATTTTGTGTAAACTAAAGATCTTAAAGTTAAGATCTTGAAGTAACCTAGCCATACCTGAAATGCAAATACTCTCAAATCTACTCATCATGATAGTTCTTGAGCTCTGTTAAAAGAGTTGATCAATGAAAATTATCTATTAACCTACCTGGAAAAAGCCATCCATAGTTAATGTCTGCAGATAAATAGCATCCACACTTTGACAAAGAGCATCAGCACCAATAACTCTTCCACCTAGACAGTTTTATGTGTTTTCTCTTCATAATTATCATTTTGGAAAGGTTTCAAGTGATAATTCTTATTACAGTAGAATAATTTCCTGATAAAATTCTGATATATGTGTCCTTATTTAAGGTGAGTTCTAAGATGTCTAGGCCAAAGCTAACAAAGTCAAGTGTACAAATTTATAGGTATCCAGTGGAAGGACTCTTGAAGTACACCTAGAAGCAAGAAACCCCCGACCCATGGAAATTATTTGTCCCTATAAAATATACTATCACAAGTGAAATTATCATATAGATGTAAACATATTACTTTTCTTGAATATATTTTATGTTTTAGTGTTCAGATCTAGTCATTCTTTATGAACCTGGTGTTTATAAACACACAAGAGATTGCTATTTGTGAAATGAGGTTCCAACACAAGATTAAAATTAAACACGCCTTGAAGGCAAACTTGATCTATCATTTTTCTTTAACTTTTGGGAAATAAAACACATTTGAGCTTTACATCAGGAAAATGCTGAACTTCTTTCAAAATCCACAGACATGGCTTCATTATCTCTCCATAGTATTTACTTTTCCCTATTTTATATCTTCAAAATTATGTCTATTTTTTGAAATTTTTGCAAACTTATTAATATATCAAATAAATCACTTTACAGCATATATTACAGCCTATTAGTTGTTTGTTACTGATGTAAGAAGAAATTTCTAGGTATATGTGATTTGTAATTATTTTACTTTTTCTGATGTCCACACACAGCCCCTATAGTCATGCTGCATAGATTATCCACTTATAACCTAACTATTAGTAGAGTAGAGTCATCTTTGGCAACTATCCTGAATTCAGCCACCTGTGAACCACTTGATGACATGTCATAAAATGTTTCATGTGTTAACAAGATCATTTCTTGTTTTTATTTCATTGTAATGACATATCATAACAATTTATGGCAGATCATTGAAAGTGTTGCAACAGATTCAACTTTAAATCTCAAGTCTGTCAAAATACCAGGTAAAAAGGATAAACAGATAGAATGTCTTATCTTGAAAAATACAACCTGAAATGTGGACTATCTCAGATTCAGTAACAGTTTGATTGTTATGAAGGCCAACTATATCCTAAGAGTAGTCAAGCACATTAGAAAAGTTTGATATTTATTGTTAATTATATATAGTTTATAGAGGAATAATTTGTACATTGGTAAAGTCTTAATAAAATATTATGGTAATATTTTAAAGAACTGTAAGGGAAATTATATTCTTTATCAAAATAGACTTTGTATGTAAAAGGAAGTAACAGGGTAACGCTATTTTATCATCAGATTTTTAGTCTTCTGCATTTAGTTACATATATCTTATGAAGTGTCAGAAGCCTTCTCTGTATTCCTCCTAGTAAAAGTGAATAGGAATTATCTAGTGACACCTACAGAAATGAAGTCAATGTGTGCTATCAAACATGTCTCCAGAAACCTGGAAGGCACAAGCAAAGCAGTGGCCTTAAGATCCCAGCCTAAAAGGGAGCACCTGCTTCATTCAGTGAGATGACCCCATATCTGAGGGCCCATTGAAGACTCTGCTTTGGCTGGTTGGACCTACATGAGATCATCAAATGTCTCTGCCAATTTCACACCCACTCCAAAAACCTCAATCTTAGGAGCTGTGATTGGCATTGGACCTTTGTTCTTCTGGTATTATGTTTTTAAAACAGAGAGAAATAGGAAAGAAAAACTTATCCAGGAAGGAAAATTGGATGGGACCTGTAACATCTCATACTAAGTCTAGCAGTGATAATTATATGTATTAGCATTTCAATAAATATTGTATTAATCAGTTAAAAAACAAATTACAAATGTCTGAAATAATTCATTCTAATTAAATTTAAAACCTGAAATCTATATAATATAGTTTTATTTACATAAATTATAAAATAATAACTCCAAAAGCAAGATAATGGGTATATTATGGTGTAATGAGTATATTATGATGCAAGATGAAAAAAATATATATATTCCTGCATCATATATAGATTCATATATATATTCATTCTTAAAATGAGTTTTTGTGTGTCTTACACATTTTTTGGAGTGCTCTATTTAATTATAAATTTAAAATGGAAATTAAATTAAAAAACCTGTATTAATGGTATTTAATATCTATGACTGATACAGGTGCCTTCACTGAGTCATGTATGGTGTTCAAGGCAGCTCAGGATGGAATAGTAGTGTTATAACCCCAGGAGTGTTAGTTTCTATTACAAAATGTTAACATGTTTCTCATCTCCTTTTGAGTCCTAGACAGCACTGCCTTACAGTCCAGAGTTCTATTATCAGACTGCTCAAGGTGATTTAGGCTTTCTCTTTCAGGACTTCCACAACTACCATGAGGGCTGAGCCACCATATCTCTCACCTGGATTTCTGCACTAGCTCCTCAGTCTGCATCCTCCACCCGTCTCCCTCTCCATTTTATTCACAAACCAGAAACCAAATAATTGTTTTTAAACATTATCGAGAACATCATCTGGACATGCCAAGGTTGTATGTTCAATCCCCAGTCAGGGCATATACAAGAATCAACTAATGAATGCTAGATAAGTGGAATAGCAAATTGATATTTTTCTTTCTCTTTTTCTCTCTCTCTATCTCTCCCTTCCTCTCTCACTGTAAAATCAATAAAGAAATATAAAAAATATTAGATTATGTGATTTCTCTCTTCAAAACACACCAATGACTTTCCACATTCTTTGTCTGGGCTGTTTTTTCCCCTTCTGCCTGGAATGTGCTTCTTTTATCTACTCACTTGATTACATCTTTCAACTTTTCAATTCTTTGCTCACATCTCACATTCTCTGTGAGACCTAGTTTCATCACATTATTTAAAATCTTAACCCCAACCTCATCCCCAGAACTATCAAGTTCTTGTATCCTGATCACTTTTTTTCTCTCAGAGCATTTTTATTTCCTAATTTACTACATAATTTACTTATGCATATGCTCCCCTCTAACACATGTCAGTCTGTTTTCTGTACCTATAAGTCTATTTCTGTTTCATTTGTTAGTTTATTCTATTCATTAGGTTCCACATGTGAGTAGAGTCATATGGTGTTTGCCTCTCCCTGACTGGCTATTTTACTTAGCATAATAATCTCCTGGCCCATCCATGCTGTCACAAAGGGTAAGATTTCCTTCCTTACCAACACTTGTTGTTTGTTGATTTATTGATGATGGCCATTCTGACCAGTGTGAGGTGGTGTCTCATTGTGCTTTCAATTTGCATTTCTTTGATGGTTAGTGACATTCAGCATGTTTTCATATGTCTATTGACCATGTATATGTCCTCTTTGGAGAAATATCTATTGAGGTCCTTTGCTCATTTTTAATTTGTATTGTTTTTGGTGTTGAGTAGTATAAGTTCTTTTAAAATTTGTTATATTAACTTCTTGTCAGATGTATTAGGTCTTTATGGTCAATCAATACTTGACAATGTAGGCAAAAACATACAGTGGGGTAAAAATAGGCTATTCAATAAATAGTGTTGGGAAAATTTGACAGCTATGTCAAATCTTCTTATATGAGAATAAAGACTTAAATGTTAGACTCCAGACCATAAAAAATCCTAGAAAAAAAAAGGCAGTAAAATCTCAGACATTTCTTGTAACAATATTGTTTTCATTTGGTACTTCTTTTCTGGCAAGAGAAACAAAAGAAAATTAAATAAATAAATGAGGCTACATCAAACTAAAACATTTTTGCACAGCAAAGGAAATCATTGGCAAAATGAAAAAATAACCTACTGAATGCCCCCATATTACCTAAACAGATGGATGTAGACACTATGAACCCTTAAAATAATATGAAGAGAAACACTGAGTCATATATTCTCCAATGACATTTAGCCACCTGTGAACCTCAATGATGGTCTATTTGAAAATATATTACAATTGTCATCAGCAAAATGTCTCAGTTTGAAACACATTACCATCTTCATTTTGCCTTTAGCTGAACTTTGTGAATGGATACCTCAAGGTGGATTTCCAATTTAATATGGTGCTGGTAATGCTTTATGACATTAAAAAAGCCTATAACCTATTTATAACAAAAATGTAACTCGATTACATACTCATCCAAAGTTTAAATTAGTACTTTGATCTCATGAATATTCTTTTAATAATGTTATTACTAACAAATTACTTGACTACCAAAGAGCATCAGTCAGTAATTCTAATTTGCAGTTCTAGAATATGCAAAAATCATAGAATTTTGCACAGTAACAAATATTTTATTACTTTATCTCATATAAGAGTGTAAATTTTTGTAAACTAAAAATATTTATATAAATGAGAATTTTAATTTCTATGTTGTATCAATCAACTTAGGAAACATGAACATCAAGCTAATAAAATTCATCCAGGTATATGAAAACATTTTTGTGAAAAGTGTAGTCTGCCTGCAAGAGTTTGCCTTTATAATATTTTTAATTTCTAATGTATCCTAATAGCATACAATTTCAGTGTGAGACAAAATAAAATTATATTTATTTATTTGTATGTATGTGTTTATATATTTGTATACATGCAGATATATAAGCTATTGTGAAATACTGGGATTCTTCTGTTTAATTTTTTTAAAATATGACTATAGAATTGTCTTAATGACTTAAAAAATTCTTATAACTTTTGCATTTAAAAGATTGAAATAAGAAGACTCTTTATTACTAAGATTACTAAGAAATAATGTTAAAATAACCAAGAAATGAAAACATTTCTATATACACCTGTTAAGGGATCAATTCTCTTCCTTACCAAATAGATGAATTAATATGAAATCATTATAAAACCATGACCTATTAAATATAAGGAAGAACATTACCTTGCTTGGTAATAATATGGGGACTTTCAAATTAAAAAATGTTGTAAAATTGCATTATACATTTAACTTCATTTGGATAAATTTTTCTCCCCTCCCATTAGATAGACTTCTATCAAAGGGTTTTACTCAGTTAATGAGTATTCTTCTGTTGTTTCGTGGCTACCCTTGAACCCAAGTCAGAACTTGACATCACGTTGATAAAGGTAGATTCCCTGTGGCATTATCAATTCATTGAGGCGAGAATTGGAAACAGATATGTGATATGATTAATACATACAAAGTTTTTATATATGTTATATATTTGCTTAAGTTGACTTTCACAGCTAAGGCTTTACATGAGCTTGAATGTTTTTTTTTTTTAATTGTCAAATAGATGACAATAGCTGCTATGATCTCGGTGGCCTGTAGAAATATTTACTTTACAACCAGAGAAAAGGAGAAATTACCTACCCATCTTTGTATAACTGGTTAATATAATTCCATAGCAGATTTTTATTTTAATTCTTAAAATTTGTTTTTGCAAAATGTCCATTTTTCCATGTATGATCTCATTTATGCTGACCTTCCTGATCACATACATGATGTATCTGACTTATTATTAGAGCACATCTGGGAGCATAAGAGAAGAGCAGTAAAGAAATACCTACCAACTCTGTCACCCTCATAGGTCCCCCAGGGCACATCAGTATTGATTACACTGCCAGATGGCAAATGATTAGGAGAATAGGTAGCATTCAATATCTTTCACAACCATTCTGGTGAAAACCAGACAGGACACTGACCAGTACGTGGTGGACATGAACCATAGTTGAAAGATTCTCTTTGACTACCAAATAGCATTGAATAGGCAGTTACTGGAATGCTATTTCAGGTAAAGTTATGAATCATATTCTCCTTTCAACAATATCATTTATAAGCATAATAGTGTGGTATGGTAATAATACTAGTTATGGTTCATTAAGTGCTTACTATACCAGAGTCACTCTTAATATAACCTTTCATGATATTGCACCTGATGTGAGTCCAAGTTGTATGACCTCAGAATTTATTTTCTCATCTACTACCAACTAGCCTACCTCCACACAGACTAGGAGACCCACTTCACTAAATTTATTACTCACTATCACTTTCTGTAAAATGGGGACAATAATATCAGCCTCACAGTATTACTAAAAACAAAGCACCAAAGAAGATCCCTGGCATGTAGTAGATGCTACAAAAATGCAAGTTTCATTTGCATAAAATAAATATCTCTCATGAAAATGTGTGTGGATGAGTCATCTTCTGTACAGACCAGAGAAGTAAACCTGTTCATATTCCTTAGTTTTAACAGATTGATTACCATGTGGTTTATATTTTTCTTTCAGTTTATAAAGGTGTTCCCTGTAACAATGAAATATGCAAAAAGAGAAATATCAAAATTATAATAGCAACATTCAATATTGCTGAAAGAATACACAACATCTTATGAGTTTTATAATGGTATCTGTTCCCCACACATTATCTCATTTAGTATTCCAAGCCTATAATTCTTATTAATTGACATTCATATAACAGATAGGGAAACTGACATGGGTGGTTTTAGTAATTTACACAGGAGCCCATCACTGGAAACTAATGGCAGATCAAAAATTTAAATCCAAGTCTTTTGACTCATAAGCCTATGCTTTTCTACAAAATATTTTATTTTTTTATTTTTAGAGAGAGGGGAAGCGAGGAAGGGAAAAAGAGAAATATTGACGTGCGAGAGAAACTGCAATCAGTTGCCCCTCACACTCCCCCAACTGTGGACCTGGCCTGCAACGCAGGCATGTGTCCTGATGGGGAGTAAAGCTGGTGACCTTTTTGTTTCCAGCCAGTGCTCAGTCCACTGAGCCACCAGTCCTCAGTGCCACCAGCCAGGGCAGCCCATACTTTTTAACAATCAAAGTTTTCTTAATTTCTAGTAGCAAAATATAAGACTTTTAGTGTATTAGCTTTATATTTTTATTTATCAATTTTAATGTTAGCTCTATATAAAAATTTTAAATTAGTTCAAAATGCATTTCATCATAAAATATAGTTATGTGTGTAATTGCATTTCGACATGCAGTCTAAAAACATAAGAAATGTACCCTGATTTTATTCAATTTTGTATTTAATAAAGTATTCCAGCATGAAACACAAATATTAATTGCTAGACTCAGACCCTTTTCTGTGCTTTTAAAACTAGCATCTATTCCCTGTACTGTAATACTTGTGGTTAAATTGTTTTCCAATATCCACTAGCTGCTGTGATTCACTTACTCTGCACATTACTAACATCAGTGATTTGAATACAAATGGGTCATTTATTTCCAGAGGATACATTTTTACATGTATTGTTGAACTCGAAATATTTCTTCAAATTATCTGTAGGAAAAAAAAAATGGCAGTTGGGAAGAAATGTCCAGAAAGCTATGTAGCTTTTAAACATAACAGTTTTAAATTATTTTTTCCCTTTTACCTAAAAACTCTCAGCACTTTCTATCACACATATGGGTTGCACATTTTGTTTTTCTGTCCTTAAAATAAGATTCATCCATCTAGTCACAAATTATAGGGTGTTGCTATTCCATTCCCTCTTCTATGGTGCAGTTTTCAGCTTCTCGCTTTCAAATATCTGCAATCATGTGATTTACTTTTATTCAGCCTTATCTTCTAGATCAAGGTGATCCACCTGGCATGGTGATATGGATGTATTAGAGTTCCCACTTCTTCTCCCAATCCCGATGGCTGTGCTCCATAAAATAGTCCTCAGCCAGCAGGTGGGCATGTGCTGCACCAGAGGAGGCTTCCTGTTCTTGGAGCAGGATGGGCTCACCTTGCTGGGGTTTACGTTTACAAACAAAACTGGACAGCTGCACAGAGCTTCCATATGAATGCTCACGCTGTATTGAATTTCTGAAACAAGGCATGATATAAAAAACAAAGTAAATAAGATATTGTTCATTGTACCTTCCCAGTAAGTCTAGCAAAAATGCAGGACAGATATTAATATTTCTACTGAACACGTGAAAACTGTGAAGCACAAAGATGTTATAGAAATTTTCTCAAGGTTAAATAATTAGTAAACATCAGAGCTCAGATAAACATACCTTCTGAACCACAGGCAAGCTCCTAGCCTCTCTTTGCTTCTGCTTTCTCTAAATAGACATTGTTAAGAAGAATTTAAAAGTTCCTGCTGTCGTCAAGTGCTTGAATTCCTGCTCTGACCCTGCTGGATTCTCTGGTTGTATTAATTTGGTCAAATCACTTTACTGCTTGGTGACTCAATTTTTTTCTCTTCTATAAATAGAGCTTTTATTGTACATTCTATGTAACAATGCTTAGTCATTGTTACATAGCAATAATAAACCCTGACCCACCTGTTTTAAGGTCTTCATTTTCCAGTAAAATTGTGTAACAAAAACCAATAAAGAAATACCTGAGTTATGTTAGATTTGGAAAAGCCCCAGGACAGGTCATTCCCTTGGAAAGCCTTGGACTATTCCTGGTACAACACAGGACAGACAGTGTCAGGAGACCAGGGAAAAGCAAAGAGAAAGTTTTAAAAGAAAAAGAAGACATTCAGATAGGTATTAGGTACCTTAGGTCCCCCGCAAAAAGCACCCTTGTTCCCAGCACATCATGGCAAATTGAGAAATAAGATAAGGAAGTGGCAATGGCAGTGGAGACAGAAAAATCGCCTTCATGAGTGATGAACAAGCAGTTGTCCCTGGGTGTGAAGCAGAACAGGCTTGTTACTGAATACAGAATTAAGCTCATTTACAAATCTGGACACAGATACACACTCTCCCACCCCAGGAGGGAAGGGTGCAGAGTGTCCATCTCCAAAGGATCATCAAGAAAATTTTTGGTCCCTGCACTGGACTCCCAGGAGGGAGAGAAGGCAGGGCTGAACCTAACATGCTGGAAGACTCCTCTGCAACATGATGCTCACAGAGAAAAAAAAAATCACTCCATTAACCCTAGAATTGAAAAACAAGCAAAAATAATAGAAATATCTAGGTGAAAAGCAAAAGGTTTACCAAAAAAAAAAAGAGAGAGAAAAATGCGAAAACTGCAGTAACAGACAATGTTTGAAATACAGAAGTATTGAATAAATGCAACAGAGAAAACTAAACGTGAGTTCTTGCATGGAAAGTCAAAGGCAGGCATTAACTTCAACACAAATAGGAATATTAGAAAGTGAGTGTTCCTCTGATGTGTCAGAAGAGCAAGACACTCAAAATGAAAGTTGTGTTTTAATTCCCATGACAACAAGGTGCAACAGGTCATAGTACCTTTATCTTCCCAATGGGATGGGAAAATCGAAGTTCAGTTGTTTCCCACATCCTAAAACTAGCTCATGGAAGAACTGGGAATGGGACCCCACGCAGTCGGCCTTTAATTTCTCAGCAGAAAATATCACATGTGGCAGCAGAGCCAGTTCTCTCACTAATGTAGGTACCACGCTAATGTCGCAGTTTATTTGTAAAGCAGAATATAAAACTAAAGAACATCTAATAACATGAGTGGGAGATAATGACAGCTTAATGTTCTCTCCATTATAACAATATATTAAAGTATAATTTTCAAAAAAGGTAACATTGTGATTCTCATGCAAATGTAAAATGAGGCTGCATCAAATATTGCATTATGCTCATTAATTAAACCACTGGTAAGATGTTTAAAATGATTCAAAGATAATTTTAGAAATGGTATACATGGGCAATATATCAGAAAATTAAAAAAAACAATTGCTATATTAGATTACTGTTAAAGTTGCTAATATCTAATAGAAAGAACTGTAAACCATAATATTTGATGTTTAATCTGTTTTACTGAAGACAAATGAGTTTCATCATCACTGGACATAAATACCTACGATTTGAGTTTTGTCCTTCCCTTAAGGAGAAGGATATTGTCTGGTCAATAAAAAGTCAAGTCTGTGGCTGCAGGAAACAAGCCCCCAGTAATCTCTTTCATCTATTTCCAATATTCAAATAGATATTCTGACAGATACATGGAAACAGTTGCTACTTATTAATTAAGGTTAATGTTTTTCTCTTGGTCACTCAAAGACTTCCCTGCAACCTGTTCAGTACAGGAGACAGGTAGAAAATTGTTCATCTTTGGCCACTCCCTTTCATAACCATGCCACTGATTTAGTCACCTTGTGTGATATCACTTACTGGGCTGAAGTTCTCTTTTACATTCCCCCTCTGTTACCTGACTTGGTTGTCTCAACTAGACTAGAAATTGTACTATTGTATTAACTACAAAGGAAATATATAAATCTAAATTAAAACTAAAAAAATAAAACTAAACAAACAAAACAATGCACAGAATTCTTCCCCAGGACTTTTGTGTCCAGGTCCATAGACCTTGCATGGGCCACAGTCAATACATTGGCATTGACTTTCTCCAGTGAACTGGGACATGAGTGAGCGCCACAGGCAGCTCCTGCCTGACTCTACTTTAGGGCAGCACCCAAAGTCAGCCACAGTTTGAGATCTTCCTACTTTCCCAAAATCTCTTATCTCTTTAATCTTCTTACATCTTCTCAAACATGCCCTGTTTTATTCAACTGTGGTTATGCACTTCTCTGTGCCTCTTTTCTACCTTTCTCTTACTTACTCTCTAATCACAATTGTTCAAATGTCTCTCCACTGGGCAGATAGTCCAATTCTCCTACTCACTTTTCCTTTTATACTCACATTGCCTTTAACTCACTTCTGCATTAAAAGCACAATTTTATTTTTTATTATGTTTCTTGTGTTAATTATATAGTACATCTTTCCATGCCCTTCGCACAAAACATATATAGTTAATATAAAGTGAGTAAATGAATTAATCAATGAATAAGTACAGATGGAGTAATTAGTTAAAAAGACATTTGCAATTTATCATAAATGTACTAGTAATTTATTATGGGTGAATTGTAGAGAGATGTACATATGGGTATTTATATAAAAATGTTATAAGTTCGAATCCCTTTTATTGTCAAGATTCTGTTCAGGGGTGATCTTCATGAAGTCTTCCCTCATTTGCCAAAAGAAAATATCTTGTCCCTGTGGGGTCATGGGGTTAGTAGAGGAGTGTGAGATCCTGGAGGAATGGTGAGGAAGAGAAGATGGGGTAGAGAGTCCAGTGTTTTGCCTAGCAGAATTAATAACAGAATTTTTACTCAAGTCAAAATTTCCAAGTGTCAACCAGGTATATTGGTCATATTCAGAATAGCTTAACACAGTTGCAAAAAAATTGTTTTCTCAAAAATTTCATAGTTCTTTTGGTAACTTTCCTATAATACTAGATGGTGCATTTAAGGCTGAAGACATCTTTCTGAATAGATGTGTCACCATGTTAAAGCAACAAGGTCTATGTGTGTGATTATACCCTAAGAACTCTGAAACACCAATCCATAAGAACCTATGCACCCCAATATTCATAGCAGCACAATTTACAATAGCCAAGTGCTGGAAGCAACCTAAGTGCCCATCAGTAAATGAATGGATCAAAAAACTATGGTACATTTACACAATGGAATACTACCCAGCAGAAAGAAAGAAGGAGCTCTTGCCTTTTGTGACTGCATGGATGGAACTGGAGAACATTATGCTAAGTAAAATAAGACAGGGGGTAAAAGACAAATACCACATGATCTCACCTTTAAGTGGAACCTAGTCAACAAAACAAACAAGCAAGCAAAATATAACCAGACACATTGAAATTAACAAGAAGCTGACTGTAACCAGAGGGGAGGTGGGAGGGGAAAATGGTGGGAAAGGAGGGAAGGGTTTTCAGGAACAACTATAAAGGACATATAGACAAAACCAAGTGGGGATGCAATCAGGGGAGGGAGGTGGGGATGGCTGGAGTGGGAAGAAGTGGTGGGAGGAAAATGCAGAACAACAATTTTATTGAACAACAATAAAATTAAATTAAATCTAAAAGAAGGAAACAATGTCTATGTATAACCCTGAACCTGAAAATAAAAAATTCTGCATGTCTTATATTTGGCAAAGGTTGATGAATGTTTACATGGCCCATAAACTAATGTGATTTTAGATAGCTTTCTGCAGACTATAATCCTTAGAATTTCTAAGACAATGTTTTCCCATCAAATGTTATGCAAATTATAATGAATTATGATGATTAATTTTAAATGCAGATTTTCTGCTGAGAAAACCCATTCAAACAGATGTCTTTTCCATGTCATTGGAATCATAAGCTACAAACAAGTCTAGTAATTTACTAAGAGCTTTTTATTTAGATTGAATTGTTTGAACACCAGCTGGTTGTCGGAAAAATATAACAAATGGTTTTCATAGAAAATCATAAAGTTCTAGGGCTGCAATTAATTGTATCAGTAAGTACTTATTATTATCTGAATAAGCCAACCTATGTCACTGATAATTTTAAACATTGTGAACCCTGAAGCCTATATATAAAATATTATATCATTAGCGTGTACTGCTAGAACTTCAGGTGAGGGAATATTTATGTTTCATTCAGGAAAATACACAGCTCTTTTCACACAGAGGCATAGGACACCCTTTTTTTTCATTTGCTTGGAATGACTTGGTTAATTGTTTGTAGTTCTTACCTCATTTACTTCAGGCTGCTGTAACTCATTTTTTAAAAACTAAATATGCAGTCTAAAAAGTTATACTTAAAGAATCTGGTGGAGATTTATGATGGAAGTAGAAGACATGAACCCAAGAAAAGGCTCAAAACTTAGGTAAATTCAATTAATAAAAATGAATTTTTGAAATTCTGTCTCAGGCTGCATACTTCAATCTACGTGCATCCAGTTTTCTAGGAGAAAATGTTCTTAGTACAGTTCACACACATACACACACAGTGAAAAGAATATTTTGTGCATATCTTCTAGTATGCTCCTAATCTTATTAAAGTATAATACTGAGGTATATTTATTTTTTGACATATAAACACAGAAAATAACTTCTTATGAAAAACTAATATAAATCCAGAGCACAAACTCACTTTAGTTTCAGTTATGTATATTAAAAAGCTACAAAATTATAAAAATGCAAAAATATGGGATCATACAAATTCACATCTACTTAGAACTTCAACAGCTTACTAACTTAATAAGTATTACTCGCACCATAGATTTTCTTTAAAAAGCTTGAAAACACCTGCATCATTGGAGGATAAAATAGTTAAGAATAGCACAGAATGGACTGTCCTTAATGTAACACTTAGCTCTGTCATTTTGCTCAAGGCAAACTAATAACAATATAGCACCAGGGAAACAAAGATAATCTTCCAAATGACTTTGGGGCAAAAGTTAGTAATATTTCCAAATAATTGGCTAAAATCTGAGTCACTTATTTAGGCACAAGTATAAGTTTAAATAATGCATGAGGAAAGAGTGCTTTAAATATATTTTGAAACTTGCAATCAAAACATTTATGGTGTTTTTCAGAGCTATGACTGAAGAACAATTTTCAGAAAATATCCATTGAACTTACTTTGTCTATAAAGACAAGGAATAGTGAATTTACAATTTAGTAGTAGAGGAATGATAAATACACAAAAATAATAACACGAGTCAGAGAATAACACTTGTCATAATAGAATGTAGAATAGATTTCTATGGAACATGAAAGAGGAAATGATTATACTCCTTCTAAGCCACAGGAGTGTCAAGTTCACTTTTACCAGGGGCCACATCAGCCTCACAGTTGCCTTCAAAGGACCAAATGTAATTTTAGGACTGTATAAATGTAACTGCTCCTTAACAGTCAAGCAAGAGCTCGGCGCTGTCACCAGGTAGAAACAAGGTGCCAGGCTGGGGAAAAAAGAAAAAGTTGGAGGGCTGGATACAGCCTGTGGGGCTTGTGTTTGCCTGCTGTGATTTAAGGGATCCAGAGTCTTCCCAGAAAAGATTGTGTTCGCACTGGACTTTGATGAATGGGTTAAAGTAAATCAGATAAAAAGGTAAGAAATTTCATGAGCAAAGCAGTAAGAGCAAAATCACAGACACTGGAGTTGAGGGATCACACTTGAAAAAGAGCAAGAATCCCTCTTTGGGCAAAATCCAGGCTCTCTGCAGGTGGTGGTTGGCAAGTAGGTTGAAATGGGATGCTAGAGCCATGCTCTGAAGATCCTGAGATCCCATGATGAATTGTTTGCATTTAATTCAATAGGTCTTAAAATTCTCTAAAGAGTGGATCGGTATGCTTCAAATTCTAAAAGGTGTTGGAAACAGACAATTAATAATCTTGATGCACCAATATTCCTTTAAATCTTAGAGTGAAGCTAAGGATACCATCAAAGAAATATGCAAATAACATATTAATGTTGTACTACATAGATACTATTTATAACTATTTTTATTAGAAACAAACATTTAATGAACTTACCTGGAAATTCTAACAAGGGGGAGAAAGCGTATGTTTTAAGGTACATGACAAGATTTGATGAGGTTTGTGAATATTGCAGTTTCTGAATTTGGTTATAATACTTCAGGGAGAACAGCTTTTATTTTGGAAAAAAATAAGAGTAAAGTAACTAAGAATGTAATCTTTAAATTGTTGAATATATTATGGCAAAAATATGACTGACAAAACATATGTCTACTAATACCAAAGTCTCCACTTTTGAAAAAGCAACTTAAAAAAATATGTTCATTAACTCTGCCTCGCCAATCATAGTGTTATATTAAATGCAAAATGGAGACCAGACTTGAGAATTCCCTGAGAAGACAAAACCATTTAAGTCACATAAGTCAAAGTAAATCTAGCTTGTTTCATGAACATAACCAAAACTTAACTATGGTTATTTTTTGTGAATACCTCTGACCATTATAATAAAAACTTATCATTTTCTAATTCCCTGCTGTCTGGAATTCCTCACTAATAATCTATTATTGTAAATGTTACCTTCCTCATTTCCATGTTAGAAACCATTATATAACTTCATCTTCTGACCTTCGTGTCAGTCTTTGAATGTGCAAGCTCACAGTTCTAGAAATGTTCTTATATACACAATAAATACTTGCTGTATTCTATTTATTGATTTGGTGATTTTTTTGCTACTCTTGTATATTTTTTAAATTTTTATTTATTTAATTTTAGAGAGAGAGGAAGGGAGGGAGAAAGAGTGGAAGAGAACCATCAATGTGTGGTTGCCTTTCACACATTCCCTACTGGGGACCTGGCTGCAACCCAGGCATGTGCCCTGACTGGGAATCAAATAGGTGACCTTTTGGTTTGCAGGCTGGCACTCAATTCACTGAGCCACACCAGTCAGGGCTGGATTTTTGAAAATAGTACACTTTCAGGTAGATCACAAAGAACTGAGGAAAGTATAAAAGCAGAATACTGACACCAACTTTCTGTCTTCCCAATTAAAATTATTTAGGTCAAATAGTTGATGTCAGTTAAATAAAATGTAATTATATTTATATTGTTAGATATACAAGAAAAATATACTTAGCATTTTATTTATATAAATAAATCCATATAAATCCATATAAATCCATATATATTTTATACATATAATGTTTGAACTTTATATGTACAAAATATATATTCATGCATTTTTGTTTTTAACAAATGCATATTTATGGATTGAGTGCAGGCTGAGAACCAAAGTGTCACAGGTTCGATTCCCAGTCAGGGTACATGTCTGGGTTGCAGGCCATGACCCCCAGCAACCGCACATTGATGTTTCTCTCTCTCTCTCTCTCTCCCTCCCTACCCTCTCTAAAAATAAATAAATAAAATCTAAAAAAAAAAAACAAAAACAAATGCATATTTACACGTATTTGCATAAAGTATGGTATTCATTGAATGACTCTGTATTCCATTGAATAGTATAAAAAATCATACTGAATAATTAGTATTTTCTACCAAGACATAATCATGTAATTTCACAGTAAATTACCCCTGAATTTACCCCTGTATTCTGGTTCTAAATCAAAATATCTTACAGTTTCTAAGTTCTTACATTCTTGACCTCCTCCTCAGAGCAATCTTTGCTAACTGCCTCTGTACCGTAGGTCCTCTTAGTAACTCTGTTATAGAACTCTGCCCTTGATAATGGTAGTCACAGTGCAAACCCTCTTTTTGTGTGTTGACCACATCTCCCAGTAGATACAGGTTCCCCAAGGTAAGGGTTTTACCATACCTGCTGTATTATATCTCTAGGGCCCAGAACTGATTCATAAATAATAAACATCTGTTGAATTAAGATGTATTTTTAGAGATCCATTATTAATAGGGGAAATTTTTTAATCAATCACTTGGATGTCTATATATTGCCAATACCTAAAATTTTATAATAATTCATAATTGATATAAACTATTCCTTGTATATAAATAATAGGACATTTTTACATAAAATCAGGAAAATATATACAAAGATTTACATTTAACTTGATTATTTGTTGGAAAATTGAAAATATAAAACATAACCTTTATTTTCATTTGTTCTACACACTTTTTATTGAATTCATACTATGTATAAGGCATTATACTAGCTTTGATGGGAAATACAAAGATAAAATGGATATAGTTTCTTCTTGCAGGAATGAATTACACAGTACAGATATTAAATACAGATACTGTAATTCAAGGTAGAATATGACAAATGGTGGTAGAGATTTGCTGCAGTGCTATTATTTCTCAAAATTTGTTTTACTACAATCCATAGTAATAAGCTCATTTACACATATAATAAGCTCGTTACACATAGTAATAAGTTCATTACACATGTGTACATATAAAACTAAAACAAAGGTGTCACTTTATCATAGGATACTTTCTCTTTATCCTGTGCACCATTCTGTAATATGACCTATTTTATTGTATATCTTTTCATTTAATACTGGGTGTTCACTCTTCAAGCTGCTGTCAACACAACAATAGTTAACACACAGTTCAAAACCACTGAGCTATTTGGAGAATCAGTTTCATCACTAAAATGATGTTATGCTAACTGTTAAATTCTTAAACTATAATATTTATACATGAAAACTTGAGAAAAATAATCATTCTAGATGGAAGGAAGCACACAAATAAAAGTATTGAGAAAATGTGTGAGGCATGAATAAGTAAAAGCAAGTAGTTCAGTCTGGCTGGTGTGGTAGCATGGTGTGGCATACTTTGTGTAACAAAAGTATGCCACTCTTCACCATGGCAGAACCTGCAAATATAAACACATACCATCCCACTTATTTGTATCTTCTTCAATTTCTTTCTTTGTCATAATTTTCGGAGTACATATTTTTTACACCCTTGGTTAGGTTTAGGTTTATTCCAAAGTATTTTATTCTTTTTGAAGGAATTTTGAATTGAATTATTTTCTTAATTTCTCTTTCTGATAATTCATTATTGGCATATAAAAATGCAACTGATTTCTGGATATTTATTTTGTATCGTGCTACATCACTGAATTCATTTATCAGTTCTTGAAGTTTCATGGTAGAATTTTTAGGGTTCTCTGTGTACAGTATCATGCCACCTGAAAATAATGACAGTTTTACTTCTTCCTTTCCAATTTGGATGCTATTTCTTTCTTTCTTTTCTCTCTCTCTCTCTTTTTTTTTTTTTTTGTCTGATTGCTATGGCTAGGACTTCTAGTACTATGTTCAATAAGACAGGTGAAACAGACCTCCCTGTCCTGTTCCCAATCTTAAGGGGAACACTTGTATTTTTTTATCCATTTAGTGGGATGCTGGCTGTGGGTTTTTCATATACTGCCTTTATGATATTTAAGTATGTTCCCTCTATTCCCACTTTGCTGAGAGTTTTTAGCATAAATGGGTGCTGGGTTTTATCAAATGCCTTTTCTGTATCTATTGTTATTATCACATGTTTTTTTTATTCACTTTATTTACATGACGTATCAAATTTATTGATTTGTGAATGTTGTACCAACTGTGAATCTCTGGAATAAATCCCATTTGATTATGGTGTGTGATCATTTTGATGTACTGTTGTATTTTGTGTGCTACTCATTTTGTTGAGAATTTTAACATTTATGTTCATCAGGGATATCGGCCTATAATTATCTTTTTTTTTTTCTGTAGTGTCTTTATCTGAATTTAGAATTAAGATAATGCTGGCCTCATAAAATAAGCTGGGGAGTCTCCCAGCCTCTTGAATATTTTGGAATAGTTTAAGAAAGAAAGATGTTGATTTTTCATGGAATACTTGATTCACCTTTGAAGCTATTCAGTCCAGGGCTTCTGTTTATTAGCAGTTTTTTTTTTTATTACTGCTTCAATTTCACTAGGTGTAATCTGTCTATTCAGGTTCTCGGACTCTTCCTAATTTAGTTTTGGCAGATTGTATGTTTCTAGGAATTTATCCATTTTATCCAGGTAGTCCAATTTGTTGGCATATAGTTGTTCATAAAATTTTCCTACAATCATTTGTATTTCTTTGGTGTCAGTTCTTATTTATCCTTTTTCATTTCTGATTTTATTTATTTGGGCCCTCTCTCTTTTTTTTTTTTTCGATGAGTCTGGTTAAAGGTTTATCATCGCAGTCATGGATAGGAAGAATTAACATCATTAAAATGCCCATAATACCAGAAGCAATCTACATATTCAAAGAAATTTCTATTAAGATACCAATGGTATCTCCCAGAACTAGAACAAATGTTCCAAAAATTTATATGGAAACGCAAAAGGCTCTGGATAGCAATAGTGATCTTAGGAACAAAGAACAAAGTTGGAACAATCACGCTACCTAATATCAAACTTTACTATAAGGCTTAAGTGATCAACAGAGCATGTCACTGGTATAAAAACAGATACATAGATCAATGGAACAGAATAGAGAGCCCAGATATAAACCCAAGCCATTATAGCCAATTAATACTTGACAGAGAAATTAAGCACATACAATGGGCTAAAGATAATTTATTCAATAAATGGTGCTGGGAAAATTGCACAGATATGTGCAGAAAAATGAAATTAAACTGCCTTCTTACATGACACACTATAATAAATTCTAATAGACTAAAAACTTAAATATTATACCTGAAACCATAAAAATCATAGAAGAAAACTTTGACAGTAAAATCTTGGACATTTCTCATAGTAATATTTTTTTCTGATATATCTCTTCAGGCAAGGGAAATAAAAGATAAATAAACAAATGGGATCTCATCAAAATAAAGTGTTGGCACAGTAAAGGAAATCTTCAACAAAATAAAAAGAAAATTCACTGAATGAGAGAACATATTTACCAATACATCTGATAAGGGGTTAATATCCAAAACTTGCAAAGGACTTATAAAACTCAATACCAAAAATCCCCTAAACAAATCAATCTAAAAATGGGCAAAGGACCTGAATAGACACTTCTCCAAGGAGGACATAAAGATGGCCAATGTACATGAAAAGATGCTCAAGGACACTAATCACCAGAGAAATGCAAATTAAAACCACAATGATATATCACTTCACACCTGAGAGAGTGACTATCAACCATAAATCAACAAACAGGTGCAGGTGAGGATGTGAGAAAGGGAACACTTTGGCACTGTAAGTAGAAATACAGATTGATTGGTGCAGCCACTGTGGAAAGCAATATAGAATTACCTCAAAAAATTTAAATGGAACTGCCTTATAACCCAGTAATTTTACTTTTGAGGATATATCCAAAAGATCCCAAAACACTAATTTGAAAAAATACAAGCACCTGAATGTTCATTGCAGTATTATTGGGAAGCAACCCCAATGTCAATCAGTAGATGAGTGCATAAAACAACTATGAGACACTTACACAATGGAATACTACTCAGCTGTGAAAAAGAATAGTGTATCTTTTATGACAGCATGGGTCGACATGGAGAACGTTATGCTAAGAGAAATAAGCCAGTCAGAGGAAGCCAAATACTACATGATTTCATTCAAATGTGGAATCTAATAAACAAACTGAACTAACACGCAAAACAGAGACAGGCTCATACATGGAGAACAGATGACTTCTAAGGGTGGGTGTGTGAGTAGTGGGTGGAGGGACTGAGCAAGAAGGAAAAAGGACTAATGGATATAAACAACAGTATGGTGATTGCTAGGGGGAGGAGGGCATAAAAATTTTTTTAAAGCCTATCATTCTGATGATCATATTACTTTCTTTGTTAGAAAAATTGATTTTTGCATAATTAAAGGCTTATCTGAGTTAATAAAAAAAAGATTATCCTGAGTGAGTCTGACCTAATCAGATAACCTCTTCAACAGCAGATTCAAACTCAGAAATACACTTTCTTGCTGGCGATGAAGACCCATGCTATATGAACTTTACACCTACAAAAGAATGAATTCTGCAAACACTGTTGGAAATTCAAAGAGAACACTGATCCAGCTCAGCCAAAATTCTACATTGTGAGACCTTGGGTGGAAAATCCAGCAGAGTCCACCAAACTTAAACTTCTTTCTGAGTTTGGCATACTTTCTTACCCAATAATAGTGAACGGCTGAACTGTGTGTGCACCAAAAAATGGTAAAAGAGATTCTTGAAAAGATAACTGAAATTCAGATCATTAGGGCCCATGAGAACTGGCTAAGAGGTTTCTCCTTTAGGGAATATGAAGCTAGAGAATAATTTCGAGGAGGAAATTGCTTGGAAAGGAAATACTGAGAGAAATGTCTCTACAATCACCTTATTTTCCAGTTATTTAAAATAAACATTGTTTTAATATCCAAGTGGCTTATTCATAAGAAAGATATAACTATAGGCATAGGAATAGGACTAGGTAATGGTACAGTTATGGGTGTTGCTGGCAGAAATATAAGCACAGTAGTCTCTCCCTTATCTGAAGTTTTCCTTTCTGCAGTTTTAGTACCTCTTGGTCAATTGCCGTCCTAAAATATTAAATGGAAAATTCCAGAAATAAACAATTGGTAAATTTTCATCAAACAACTTTCTGAGAATCAGGATGAAATCTTGTGCCATCAGCTCCATCCTGCCTGGGATGTGAATTATGCTTTTGTCCAGCATCTCTGTACTATATACACTCTCTACCTGTTAGTCACCTAGTAGCTTTTGGGTTATCAGATCCACTGTCTCAGTATTGCTGTGATTGTGCTCCGGGAGCCCTTATTTTATTTAAAAACCATCCCAAAGTGCAGGAGTAGCGATGCTAGAAATTTGAGATATGCTGAAAAGAAGCTGCAAAGTCCTTCCTTTGAGGGAAAATGTAAGTAGAGAACAATAAGATATTGTGAAAGAGAGAACACCACATTCATGTTTATTACAGTGTATTGTTATAATTGTTGCATTTTATTTTTGTTATTGTTGTTAAACTTTACTGTGCCACTTAGCAACAATGATACATGCTGGAAAAAGCATCATAAAGCAATCTCATCATTGTGGGCACATCATAGAGTACATGTACACAAACTTAGGTAGTATACCCTGCTACATACCTAGGTTCTGTGGCTACAAACTGGTGCAACATGTTATTGTACAAAACAACATAAGATTAAATCAAACACAGAAAAAAATGATGCAATCAAGAGAGTGGTAAATAAGAGATGTATGAGGCTGCTTCCTGCATATTACTGCATAATATTTTCTTGCATTTTTATAAGTAGAAAGATGGTACTCTAACAATAAAAAGTAAGTGTAGTAACTATATAAACCAGTAATGTAGTTATTTATTATTATTTGCAGGTATTATATACTTACATGATTGTATACACTATACTTTTATCCAGCAGACAGCATAGTAGGTTTGTTTACACCAGGTACCCCACAAACTAATAAGTAATGTATTGCACTACTATATCATTAAGCAATAGAAATTTTTTAGCTCCATTATAATCTTATGGGACCACCCTTGTGTATGTGGTCTGTACTTGACCAAAACGTCATTATGTGGCATGTGACTATATAGAAAAAATCACAGTAAATATTGGGTTAAATACTACCTGTGGTTTCAGGCATCCACTGAGGGTCTTGGAATACATCCCCTTGGATAAGGAGGGGGATCTGCTGTGATGGACAAACATGTCACCAAATGGCTGTAGCCTTGGGAACCCATGAAATATGGTGAGGACTAGTTGTAATTATACTGTAAAAGAGGTGTCCTCTTCTTCTCTACATTTGGACACTGAGAGAGTAACATCTGTCACCACAGATAGAGAAACAAATACCTGTGTTAGAGTAAAAATTATACCTTGTTCAATAGCAGTAACCATAGTGTCATAGAACAGGGGATTTATAGGCTACTGTACCATCTTTAAGTAGATGGTAACCAGATCTCAGTTCTTGTCCTTAGAGAGCTCTTATGGGTCTTGAGCTTAACAGGGGAAAAGTCTTCAATATAGAAACAAAGCTATCATGTACTAATAGAGAACTCTCATATTAATTTTAATTTTAGAAGAGTTATTTTTATATACTAATAAAAGAGGGCATACAGATTATACTATGTGTGGACAAGTATGTTAACAGCAAAATTTGTAATAATTTCTAGATTATTACTAATATTTTACATTTTGATTAAAAAATTAGAATATCAACCAGATACATGAAATTTCTGCCACTTTGAAGATAGGCAAAAGATTGATCATATAAGTTTCTTTTACTAATATTTTGTTTCTTTTTTGACAGGAGCGTAACATTAATGATTCATCTTTTTGACATAACATTTATTTATTTCAAAATATGATTTTCTATCACAAGAATATATTTCAATCATTACTAAATGACTGAAGTAGACTTGCTTGAGGTGTAGAAGCCCTCATACTTTGAGAAAGCTGAGTGGGGACTGAAATGGCCAAAACTGTCATTTTCACCCACAAGCAGTCTGGTCCATGTGCACCCAGCTGCCACATACTTGTGTGTCTTATCATTTTCTCTGTGTCCTGTGATGGGAAATCCTGTCTTGGGGCCTGTTTTGCTGTTGGAAATACAGTTAGGGTTTCTACATCTCTCACTAAGCAGTTTGGATAGGTGACATTTTCAGAGCTCTGTCATTCAGAAGCTAGCTCACCAACTATGGGACTCATACTTTGACTGTGTGGAGTGAGCCAAGGTGTTTCCACAAATACACAAAGAATAACTTCAGAACAAGTGTCTCTCAGGGCATACTAGCATTTTACATGTTATTCTTTTAATATTTGTAGGATTTTTTATATGTAATATGTGTAGAATTCTTCATTTTATTGAATTGATTGAGGTTATATTGGGTTACAAAATTATATAGGTTTCAGGCATACAGTTATATAATACCTCATCTGTATATTGTATCATGTTCACCACCCCAAGTAAAGTCTCTTTCTATCACCATTCTTCCCTCTTTTACTATCTCCTACTTCCCCCATCTCCTTTCCTTCTGGTAATCAAAGTGTTGTCTGTCTATAAGTTTTTTGTTTGTTTGTTTTTTGTTTGATTTTTTGCTTAATCCCATCACCTTTCTCACCCAGTCCCCAACCCCATGTCCTTCTGACAGCTGTCCATCTGTTCTCTATGAGTATGTTTCTATTTTGTTTGCTGCCCTGTTGATGATAATCTGTTAGTATTTACATCATACTAATTTAAAATGGTTACTGTATCACTGAAATGAATAAAAAGGAAAAAAATTAGAAGTTTTTATTCCACAACATAAAATGATATAAAGCCATTATTAAATCACATTTTAGTTAGAATGTCATCAAATTGCATGCTTCACACAGTGAACTGCATTGTGACATTAAACAGTTAAAATGCAAATTCATGCATTCTGCCCCTCATACACACACCTAGCCAGATTTTCTTACAATTAGTAATAGCATCATGAAGAAAAAGGAAGTATATTTTAGATTTTTTCTTTTCTTAAATC
Source organism: Phyllostomus discolor (assembly GCF_004126475.2). Taxonomy (NCBI): domain Eukaryota; kingdom Metazoa; phylum Chordata; class Mammalia; order Chiroptera; family Phyllostomidae; genus Phyllostomus; species Phyllostomus discolor. The sequence continues at coordinate 55,435,433 of NC_040904.2, read as the reverse complement.
TAAAAGAAACTCTATTTTTATATCATCTTCTCCTCATTAAGACAATTTTACATTATATAGCAGGGAAAAAATCAAAGCATCAGCCAAATGACAGCTCCACTTATTTTGTGGGATAAATAGACAGGTTTTATTGGTGACTTTAAATACCTTTTTCAAATAATGTCTGTAAACTTCCTAATTTACAGTGGCCAAGTCAAATTTCCTCTTCTTTTTTTTTCTTTTTTTTTCCTTTTTTTTAATTTTATTTTAATCATTGTTCAAATACAGTTTTCTCCTTTTTACTCCCAATCCAGTCCCCCCTCCTACCCCTCCCCACTTCCCTCCCATTACTACCCTCCCCTTAGTTTATGACCATTTGTCCTTTAAGCTTGTTCCTGTGAATCCTTCCCACTGTCCCCTTAAATTCCCTCTTCTCTCCCCTCCGGTCACCGTGAGCCTGTCCTCTATTTCCGTGCCTTTGGTTATATTTTGCTTGTTTCTTTGTTTTGTTATTTAGGTTCCTGTTAAAGGTGAGATCATATGGTATTTGTCTTTCACTGCCTGGCTTGTTTCGCTAAGCATAATGTTTTCCAGCTCCATCCATGCTATTGCAAAGGATAGGAGCTCCTTCTTTCTTTCTGCTGCATAGAATTCCATTGCATAAATGTACCATAGTTTTCTGATCCATTCATTCACTGATGGGCATCTAGGTCACTTCCAGCATCTAGCTATTGTAAATTGTGCTGCTATGAACATAGGGATGCATAGGTTCTTTTGAATTGGTGTTTTAGTATTCTTAGGATAGAGTCCCAGCAGTGGAACTGCTGGGTCAAAAGGCAGATCCATTTTTAGTTTTCTGAGGAAGTTCCATACTGCTTTCCATAGTCGTTGTACCAGTCTGCAGTCCCACCAGCAGTGCACCAGGGTCCCCTTTTCTCCACAACCTCTCCAACACTTGTTTGTTGCTTTGTTTATGATGGCCATTCTGTCTGGTGTGAAGTGGTATCTCATTGTGGTTTTAATTTGCATCTCTCTGATAGCTAGCGATATTGAACATCGTTTCATGTGTCTTTGGATTTTCTGTATGTCCTCCTTGGAGAAGTGTCTGTTCAAGTCCTTTGCCCACTTTTTAATTGGATTCCTTGTCTTCTTAGAGTGCAGTCGTGTAAGCTCTTTGTATATTTTGGAGATTAAACCCTTGTCTGAGGTACCATTGGCAAATATGTTTTCCCATACAGTTGGTTCTCTTTTAATTTTGATACTGTTTTCTTTAGCTGTGCAGGAGCTTTTAATTTTGATGAGGTCCCATTTGTTTATTCTTTCCTTTATGTCCCTTGCTCTAGGGGACACGTCAGTAAAAAAGTTTCTTCATGACATATCTGAGATTTTCCTACCTACGTTCTCCTCTAGGACTTTAATGGTGTCATGTTTTATATTTAAGTCTTTTATCCACCTTGAATTTATTTTTGTATATGGTGTAAGTTGGTGCTCAAGTTTCATTTTTTTGCACATGGCTGTCCAGTTCTCCCAACACCATTTGTTGAAGAGGCTATTTTTATTCCATTTAATGTTGCTGCCTCCTTTGTCAAATATTAATTGACCATAGAGACTTGGAGTTATTTCTGGGCTCTCTGTTCTGTTCCATTGGTCTATGTGCCTGTTTTTATGCCAGTACCAGGCTGTTTTGATTACAGTGGCCTTGTAGTATAGTTTAGTGTCGGGTATTGTGATCCCTCCTACTTTGCTCTTCTTTCTCAAAATTGCAGCAGCTATTCGGGGTCGTTTATAATTCCATATAAATTTCTGAAAATTTCCTCTTCTAAATGTCATAAGGGCACTTCCCCCTTTGCTAACAGCAAGGTGATTTTTGCAATGGGCCAGAGACTTTGTCTGTAAAAGAAATAATAACATTTTTATGTGTTAAAAATTGGAGCTTGGGGGTTGCAAAGCATGTTGGATGCCCCTCTTTTCTTTAGATAACACAATGACTAGGAAATGGTTTAGTACATTTTAAAATTTGAGTATGTGGTCTTAGTGATACCAATCCCCCGTGCCTATAATCATGCTTAAAGTATTGTCAATTTTAAACACATAAATTAAATTACTGTGTATAAGATTAAAATTGGAAGAAAGCTTCAATAAAAAGGAGGTAAAGCTGGAAGAAATTCTTATAACTGCAAAGTCAATATAATCAATTTGGTTCTCTCATTTAATATTTTAAAAATATCAACTACATAATATCTCTCAAGTAGCTATTCACATCATGTTTTATATACTTTACTAACAGCAACCTCAATTAGTCCACAAAGTGTCTGATTTAAATTTTACCTTTGGAACAAAAAACCCACCTACAACCCTTTAGTCCATGCAGAACTGTATAGAAGACTTTTCAAATCCTAGATAGAAATCTTTGATCATTTCTGACTGCATTTTATGTACTCAATCTTCTGCTACTAATTTAAAATAGTTACTGTATCACTGAAATGAATAAAAAGGGAAGATTTTAGAAGTCTCTGTTCCACAACATTAAATGATATAGAGCCATATTAAATCAGATTTAATAATGATGAGAGCACCAACTTGGTTATATTGAATTTATAAAAGTATTAAATGTGATTTAATAATGTCTTATTGATTCTTTCTCTGACCTTTTAAAATTTTTATATTCACATCATTGCCTCTGTTAAGAGCCTACCTAGGTCCAGCTGTTCTCTCCAAAGTGTCTGGATGACTACAACATTCCCTTAGCTAAATTGACTAATGAGCCTCCATGTGCATAGTTATATAACTAATTTAAATATTGCTCATATGACCAAATGAGGACAAGAGTACCAAATAATACTGCCCATGATGACAAAACTCAAGTTCACATTCTAACTTCAGAGTCTCTATGCTAAGCATACCTTTACTTACTTAGTTATACCAGTACTTTTCCAAATGAACTCCAACACTGTCAGACTGGATTCTTATCACCATAATTCCTAACCATGATGTATATATACATAAGGATGTGTTGAATAAATAGTAACCAAATGCTACTAATAAAATTAAGGCATAAAATGTTTCATTGATAACACAAAGCCTCAAATTATCAAATCAAATAAACAGATATATTTCTTAGTGTAAAACTTTACTAATAATTCCAATGACACATATAGTGAGACACGGGCAAAAGCTTAGAGAAGTCTGAACCTGTCAACATAGTTCTCCAGACCTTTTCTCACTATGTCAGAACTCACTCCAGTCCATCCTTAACCTATGAGGTTCAAAATGATAAATGTGAGATATCACTTACACACACAAAAAAGCTGCTGCAGTCATGAAACAGCTCCAATAATTATATAAAAGATTGGACATTCCTAGCAGGTTATAACTCAGAAATTCATAAATTCTAGATTTATTTGCCATAGTCACGCTACAGAGCCCAGGCATTCCTGTTAACTTTGTTTTATAGTTGAAGACTCCATTATCTATTGATATCAAATATCTTCAAATATATGGCATGGCCATTTCATTCCTTTCTTCCCAGAAACATTAATCCCCTGGAAAGCACAGCCACTAACTCTTTTGGTTCCAGTTTGCTAGCAGCTCACTCTCACATTTCAGTAAAGTCTCTTGGCTAGGAGAGAAAGAGGCAGGTTACAGGAAGACTCCTGGAAATAGCAAATAACTGAGTTCAACCATCATGTTCATGTGCATGTCCTTTCACACACTCCACTGAATGTGGCATCAAGAAAAAAAGCTGACAATGGATGGTTTTCTAAAAGTCATTTTTTGTACTTTCAGAATCTACATATTTAATGGAAACATATGAAATTGCCCAGTATAATATAACAAAATGGGGATTAGTGGGCTATGAGACCCATAAAAGGTTCATGCTGCATATGGAAGCAGACAATTTTAAATAGTTAAATGCTCTACTGGCCACCCAAAATATTTCTATAAAATGTTTTATTAGTGAGACAGTAATAATTTTCCATTTTGACAAAGCAACCCTTTTTTTTTACCTTGGCCTTCATTAGTTTAAATTTTTTTCAGAGACTAATTAAGAAAGCATTTATTCAATTATATAAAAATGCGTAAGACATGATCCCTCATGAGAATATAAAGATATTTTCACACACCTAGAAAAAGGCTAATTGTTCTAGGACCATGACACCAATTAGCCCTCAGAACTGGTTTAAAACCTGCCTCAGCAATAAATGACATTTTTATTTTGTTTGTCCTTTAGATTGGCTGCAAGTTGGTCAATGATCAGCCATTGTTTGACCAGACTTTTTACTAAGCATTTGTTTGTGAATATATTCTAAGATCCTAGAATATGTAACCAAACAGATTTTTGCATAAAATCATTATTTGTTCCTTATAGCTGCTGTGACAAATTACCATAAAGGTAGTGGTTTAAAACAACAGAAGTTTATTATCTCTCCAACCTGAAAATCAGAATTCCAATATTAAAGTTTCAACAAGAATAAATTGGCAATTGGCCTAACTTTGACTTGGGTCCCCTACAAAATTTTCACAAGGGTGCACCTGTCAACCTGTGAAAGAAGAGTCACACAATTCAGTTCTTATTTTGGGATCAAAGGCTGAACTGTTGGTTATAGGACACTTTCCTAATGTCTGCCTAGCTGAGTACGCTGAGGACTGTTCATAAGCATACATTTTTACCAACTGTGGTAGTTTCTTTCTTACTTATCATAAATTTGTTAATATCCAAACTATCTGGAAGAAATTCTGGTTCTTTATATAAACTCATAGTATAATCAAACTTTTGAACTTATCTTGGTAAAAATTATAAATTTTGTCTTAAAATAAAAGTGGATGTAGCTAGTCATTACAAACCCATAATATGATTCCATTTATAAGAAATGTCTGGAGTAAACAAATATATAGAGATAGAAACTAGATTACAGGTCACTTAGGGCTGGGTAGGAGAGAGGGAAACTATGAAATGATTGCTCATGGATATGAAGGATGTTTTAGAAGAGATCAAAATGTCCTAGAATCAGTGTTAATGATTACATAACCCTACAAATATATTCAAATACATTGAATTATACACCTTTAATGAATAAATTATATATATGTGAAATGTGTGACAACAAAGCTGTTTTTAAAACCAAAAACCTAATTGACAAAACAGACAAGCAAGCAAAATATTAGCAGAAACATTGAAATTAAGAACAAACTGAAAGTAACCAGAGGAGAGGTGGGAGGGGAAAAGCAGGAAGGGTTGTCAAGGAACATGTATAAAGGCTACATGGAGCCAAAAGCAGGTAGGATGGAGGGTGGGAGATGGGGATGGCTGGGGCTGCAGGGGGAGTTGTGAGAGAAAATGGAGACAACTGTACTTGGACAACAATAAAAAAATAAATAAAAAATAACAGTGGTCATTACAGGAAAATTTTGACATGTGAAAATCAACAAACTGATACATTGAAAAGGGAATTCTAGGAAAATTAGAAAACAAAATGCACAATAGTGGGCTTCTTTAATCAAATCATGAGAAATATAACTCCACAATAGTCTCTCTCAATCATTCTCCTTTTAATCTTCTGAATCCTACCGTTCTGGCATTGCTTTCTCCCACAGCTTTAACACTGCACTCCACCCGTGCTCTTTCTTTTGCCTGTGCTTCTTCTTCTGGCCTCCAAACAGAATTATTCTTTCCTTAGAGTCTCTGCAGGAAAATAACAATCTGCTGTAAAATCGTTACACTCCAAGGTAAATCTTTATAAATTGAATTCAAACCCAGCTCTAGCCCTCAGTGAAGTGCTTTAATTGAGCGCTTCCTTAAACTTCAGAAAGACAGAGAGAAAATTATTGAAAAATTCAGGATTATTTTATGTCTAGTGTCCTGGATCTTAACCAATTAAGTCATTAAATTAATAGCCCTGCAAATTAGAAGGAGAAAGGGAAGCAGGGAGGGAGGGAGAGAGTTATAGAGGGTTGGGAGGAGAGGTGGTTTAGAGAAAGAGAGAGAGAGAAATGTTTAAGATAATCAAAGTAAGAAAAAGGTTAAAAATGCCTAGCTAGTTACAATTTTTAAAAAAATGTATTAAAAAGGGAACTAAAAGAAACATACTAATTCCATTTCAAAACCTTTTCACTTAAGGGCATATTCCACAAAATTAGAAAATTAAGATAAGAAATTGACTACAGGAAGCTTTCAAATAGTGTTATGGTGTATTCTGCTGTGAATTTAATAACTGAAGTAAAGGGAGTATTTGACTCTGTTTTCAGAAATAGGAAACTAAAAAGCTAAAATCAAAATATAATACAGCCAATTATATAAATATGTAGCTGAATGGTTTTAAAGAATTCTTAGTAAACAAGATAGCAATAAAAACAAATTATGGCATGCTAGATAAGACAATTTCTCCAATAAAAACAAAAACAGCCCTGGCTGGCATAGCTCAGTGGATTGAGCGCGGGCTGTGAACCAAAGTGTCTCAAGTTCGATTCCTAGTCAGGGCACGTGCCTGGGTTGCAGGGCACAGACCCCAGCAACCGTACATTGATGTTTCTCTCTCTCTCTTTCTCCCTCCCTTCCCTCTCTAAAAATAAATAAATAAAATATTTTTAAAAATCTCTTTAAAAAAAGTATTCTGTTCTTAATATTTGTGAGCCTGTGCATCAGAACCTGTATGGAACCACAAATTCCCATTCGAAAAAGCACTGTCCCATGTTGCATAAGAAACAAAGAGGCATCTGTACAGAATTTGCCCAATTATGCTTTGAAGGCAATATTAGCACTTTCTACATTTCTCTAAATTTCCAAGAAACATTATTTGTAAATATAGATGGACAATAATTCAGCATTCTTACTGACAGGATGCCACTGCCACAGACCATCAGATTCTCAGAGTAAATTTTGAAGTGATTTTAATGGAAAGTAGGGAGGCAAATTAACCAGTATTAGAAAGAAAGAAGCAAAAAAGGATTTTCTTTAAAATAAACATGCTTAATTGTGTCAGAATATGAAGTAATAGAGGAAATAATAAACTTGAACATGGATAGTAAGTTGTAGAAGACTTGCCAAGAAAATGAATTTGTTACCTTTGTTTGCTAAAACATTCAAGTAGGTTGAATTTCCACTTTCTTCCCCAAGTCCAACTTATAACACTTGTAACACTTGGTGACAATTATCAAAAAAATAATTGTCATGTGATGTAACAACCAAAATGTAATAGGTAGAATTCATTTTTAAAATAAACACTTCCAATAATATACTATAGAAATATGAAAAACTTTTAAAAAGTTTTTCTTAGACATGACCAGATTACTGCAGATCTTCATATTAATATATGTGATTCAAAAATAAGCAAATGAACAAAACAGAAGAATTGCCTATGACTCCAGAATCTCTAAGATAAAAAGGTTCTATGGATACAAACAAAATATGTGGAGTAGTGCTTATACAAAACCAGGTTTATCTTCCCACGGTTATCATAATAATCTTTTCATTTGAATGTGCAAGGTTAGACTCTGATCTAGGATTACTACCATCATGACACACATTGGTGGCCTGTTGCATATCATAGTCTATCTCTTGATAAAGTAGCCACAACTCTTTCTCCTTGCCTCAGAAAATCTATGGCCTTCTCATACTAAAAAATCATTAAGTTTGGTGGTACCATATGCAATATAACTTCTATTGCTAACTAAAAACAGTCAATGTGCTTTAGCTAAGTAGCTGACCACTTGTAAAAAGTAGTTGCTTTTTCCCCTTTCTATTGCCATCCACAGGTACAATACTCTCAACCCATCATTTCTTTCATTCTTTATCAAAGAAGGAATACTTTGTAATTAATTTTCTTTCTGAAGGTTAGGAACTATCCAGGCATATACTATGATATTTTCAAGACTATCAACAAATTCTGAAGTAACTTTTTTTGTTTTGACATCTTATTTTAAAAATTAAAAGTGGCAATGCCAGTTTGGGATACAATAACTAATATTTTATAAATTCTATTCTTTACTAGAAGTTAATCATTCCAATAGCCACAATTATGGCCTTTTTAAGAGCATGCCAAATTACTAAAAAGTGTCAGTATATACACTGATCTATATGCAGTGTATTATCAAATGATTATTGCTTGATGCTTTGAGACTACCAGAGAAATTGTTCCAATAAAGGTAGATGATCACAGTAAAAAGACACCATGTTATCTATAGAAAATAACTTAGATAATCACACTAAAAAGGTACCTATAACTAAAGCTACATTGAGGTAATAAAAAGATATACCCATATAGAAATTTAGGGATCTTGTTTATACACACAGTATGTGGTCTCAATTCAATAAACATTTGAAAATGATTGCATTGTTAGATTCATAAAATAAGATCTGGCAAAGCCAGAATGGCTGCCTAGTAGCACTGGGTATAACTCCTAGTTGTCATTTGCTAAAAATTCTCCATGAGATTATGTGTCACAATTGGTACATGATATTAAATAGTAATATGGAAAGATTTTTAAATAATAGAGAATGTAGTCATAATATGTCACAACTTTAATTATGTAAAAACCCCAATGGTGGTGCATAGAATGGAATTGTATCTTAAAGGATATATTGGGCCTCTCTAGATGGAGTTTATGTAATTGCTTCTTTCTGTGAATTATGAGTATAGAGGCATCTAGTACCTCATTATATTACTTTTAGTTTTCTTGTTTGTCTCACAGTTTTTCAGATTCTGCATATGCAGTCTTAAATACATCTATATATTCACAAAAGACAGAAACAGAATACAATTATGCTGGTAAATACTGAAGCATGAAATCAGTCCTTTATCAAAAACAACAACAAAACAATCATTCACACAAAGCAATATTCAGATCATATATTTATTTTATTATTTTATTTTATTTTATATTTTAGAAAGAGGGGAAGAGAGGGAGAAAGAGAAGGAGAGAAACATCAGTGTGGAAGAAAAACATTGAGCAGTTGTCTCTGATAGCGCACCCTGACTGGGGACTGAACCCACAACCCAGGCATGTGCCCTGGCAGGTCATCAAACCAGCGACCTTGTGTTTTGTGGGATGATGCCCGATCAACTGAGCCACAATGGTCAGTGCCAGATCATGTATTTCTATGATATAACTTTGAAAACTAATGATCTTATAAATTAATAAGATCATACTAACCAATAAGATCATACCACCAATAAATTTAATTTAAAAAATCATGCTCAAACAGAATTGACAACAGTGATTAAAATTTAGTTCCTCATTAATATTCTCTACTGCAGTTTTAGAGAAAGAAACTTGAAAAAGAAAGGGGTGAGATTATATAGACATTCCTATGCCCCTGGGAAAACTGAATGCTATTTAGTCAAGATAATTAGTAAACACTAGTCAGATGCCTGTTTAATTAACAAATTTTAATTTGATAGTTATAGAACTACCAAAATCCAGTGTGAATTGCTATTTAACCAATAAAAAATTTATCTCAGTGAGCAAGACTATGGAAGCCAATTAGTAACGGCACCTAATTTATTTGTTTGTTTGTTTGTTTAAGTCAGCCAATCAGAAGTGCATTGCTTCCAATGACTAGGCAACTGTAGCACCTTGTCAGTAACAGTCTCACCTGAGTAATCACACTTCTACAGCTGGCAATAACTCATGCCCCTGAAAATCAACAATCTCTGATGTAAATAGCCTCAAAAGCCATTTGAGTTTCTTTACTAAGAATTATAAACTTAATTTTTTCTGTTTTTTTAAGCAGAAGAATTACAAGCAAATTTACCATCAAGTCAAAACGGTAGCTGTGAAAGAGAAATTGGAGTTGGGAAAGATAAGAGAGAAGGAGGTAAGTTAAGAAGTTGTTGCAACAGACTATGTGGAAATTTATTAGACTTTGAAGTAAAGTAGGGAAATGCAGATAGAGAGGATGTTGTGCACTTTAATTATTTATTTGTTTTTTACATTTCAATATATTTTATTTATGAATTAATTTTAATTAGCAAAAAAAATAAAGGAGTGCTAGTGATACATTTTGAATGAATTGACTTAGGAAAGTTCTTACTACTTCTCTCTAGGATACACAAATCGTTCAAAACAGCCTGAAATCTAGCTGAGTTATAACTAAGGATGTAAAGAAAAAGCTACATCGAGGATGGTAGAAGAGGATGAGATGAGGGAACACTTGGTCCCAAGCCCACGTGTAGTAGATAGGAATTGGGAGCCATGTCTCAGCTGCAGAGGTCTTCCTGGAAAAGCAAGGGGTTCCAGGCCCATACCAGACACCCCAGCCCAGGGTTTCAGTGCCAGGAAAAGAGTCCCCATGACTCCTGGCTGTAAAAATCAGTGAGGATTAAGGCCAAGGAAGAATGAAACTTCTGTACCGCATAGAAATCTCTAAGACATACGCCAGGGACTGCACGTTTTTGGGCAAACTGCACATTATTTAAATTATCATAACTACAGATCATAATGCACTTTAGGTGTTGTCTTTCAATAATTATAACATTTTTATTTACAAAAACAATTAAACAACTAATTAAACAATTAAAATTCCTAGTACTCTTTTATCGTATGCTACTGCGTAAAACATTTTCCTCTATGAAGAGGGACCAAACAAAATTTACATAAATATCTAGATTCACTCCTTTTTCCATGGGTGGCAGAAACTCTGCAGGCTCTTGTAGGAAATTTTTTCTTTCCACTCGCTGGAATACACGTAGGTTCATGCTGCTTCATATCACCTGACAACCTTTTGGGTGGATCTTTACGAGGTGCTCTCCTTGCACCCCCAGGGGAAGGGCTGAACAGATTTGTCTCTGGTTCCAGAGAGCCTTCATTATTGTCATCCATTATGCAGTCTTTCGCCACTGATAGCAGAAACTGTTCTTCATTTCCTGCTGGCCTTTTTTGATAGGTCCTATTTCCTTTATCATGTTGATATCATTTGCAGTGAGCTCATTGTAGCTTCCCTGTAGTTTCTGGTAGCTCATTGTGAGCTCATTGAGCTTCCTGACAATCACTGCTTTGAACTCAGTATCTGATAGTTGAGTTACCTCTATTTCATTTAGCATTCTTTCTGAGGCTTCCTCCTTTCCTTTCATTCGGGAATTGTTTCTTTGTCTTCCCATTGTTTGTGAGACTCTTCTGATAGCAGAAACTGTTTATACTTCATTTTTCTTTGTGAATTGAGGCACGCAAAACACTAGAAAACTCGTGGGTGGTCCTTAACAGATGACACGCGAAACAAGAGAAAACTCGCGAGCTACACGCAATGTGTTAAGAGGCCTCCACACAGACCTACTCAGACTCACTTGCTCTGAGCTCTAGTGCTGGCTGGGGCAGCAGGATGAAAGGCACCAGGAACATAAGGGGAGGAACTACAGTGTTAGGCTTCAGATGAGGGCTGAATGCATAGCCTTCTCCTAGACAGAAATTCTGGCCCAGGTCATTTCTCCTTTGCTGAGCCCTTTCCCCACAGAGCAGGCAGTCAAGAAACATAGCTGACTCTGTTAACTTGGCTAATGCTGTTCCCGAGCTTTGGTGATTCCCTGAGACACTGCCTCACTCAACTTGCAGGCCCACGCAAACTGTTTTAAGTGGCTTTTCCAAACAAGCTTCTCTCCTGGTTCATGCTTCAGACTTTTCTAACATCTCTCAAAGTTTTACAAATATTTAAAAAATCAGCATGTGGCCCCAGCAAGCAGTGTATCTCTCCCTAAGTGGCCCCCGGCCCAGCAGTAACAGCAGCAGCAGCAGGCCTTGATCAGCAGTATGGCTTCTCCCAGGCACCTTCACTTCAGACAAGTAGTAGCCATCTGCAAATTGCCTTGTATTTCAGGTTGGGTGGCCCTGGACAGAGCACAGGAAGCAGCTGACCTTGATCTGCACCTCCTGAGAGTCTCCAGTAGACAGATTCAGACTGTAACAAAGCACCACCTAATCACTTCCACAATTGGCATACTCAGTGTAGGGACTAAGCAGGCACTAGAAGCCTGCCGAAGCTAGTCCTGCTCCATGGGGTAGCCCCTATATAGATCCTCTGCTGTTGTCACTGCCTCTTTGCAGACAAAGAGCATGGGGTTAAATCCCTCTCATTGATGTGCCAACAGCAATCAAGGCTCAACTACAACAGAAGGGTACACATAGCCCACATGGAGGCAGACCTGAAGAGCCCAACTCAGGTGACTAGGGAGGCTGTGCTGCTGAGTCCCACATGATACTACATAAAGCTACTTTACCAACACCAAGAGACACAGAAGCTCTACCTAATACATAGAAACAAAAACATGGAGGCTGCCAAAGAAGAGCCAAAGAAACATGTCCCTGATGAAGGAACAGAACAAAATTACTCAACAGAAACAGAAAAATAACTCAACAAAATCAAGAAAGGCAATCTACCAGATGCAGAGCTCAAAACACTGGTCACATGGACAGTCAATGATCACAGTTGAGAACATCAACAAAGACATAGAGCACATTAAAATGGGGCTAAAATACATAAAAAAGAACCAATCATAAATGCAGGATACACTAACTAAAATGAAGAATACATTACAGGGAATCAATAGTAGAGTATATAAAGCAGAGGACCAAGCTAGCAATGTGGAAGATAAGGAAACATAGAATGCTGTTTTATGAACAAAAGTACAAAAATGAACCCAAACAAACAAAGATAACTTAGGGAGCCTCTAAGACAATTTCAAGTGTGCCAATATTAGCATCATGGGGGTGCCAGAAAGAGAAAAGAGAAAGCAAGGAATGGAAGACTTATTTGAAAAAAAATAATATCTGAAAACTTCTCTAACCTCATAAAAGGAATAGACATACAAATTCAGAAAGTACAGAGTCCCAAACAAGATGAACTGAGAGGTCCACACCAAGACACATCATAATTAAAATGAGAAAGGCTAAAGACAAAGAATCTTAAAACCAATAAGTGAAAAGCAGTTTGTTACCTACAAGGGACCTCCCATGAGATAGTCAGCTAATTTCTCAACAGACTTTATAGGCCAGAAGGGATTTTTATAAAATATTCCAAGTGATGGAAAGCACATACATACCTACAGCCAAGATTACTCTATTCCACAAAGTCATTTCTACACAGAGTACAGTGTCTCTTATTTAGACTCTAAAGACAGATAAAGCACTCCCCAGGACACAAAAAGCTAAAGGAGTTCATCACCTCCAAGCCAGTACTACAAGAAATATTAAAGGGTATTCTTTAAAAAAAGATTAGAAATATAAATAATAAAATGGTAATAAATGCATATCTGTCACTCATATGTTCATTGCAGCATTATTTACAATAGCCAATGTGCAAGCAAGCTAAGTTTCTATCAATGGAGGAATGAAGAAACAGTCAATAGATATATGAAAAGATGTTCACCTTCACTAGCTATTGGGAAATGCAATTCAAAACCCATAATGAGATACCTGTTAGAATGGCTATTATCAATAAGACAGGTAGTAACAAGTATTAGAGAGATTGTGAAAAAAAAAGGAATCCTCACTCACCACTGATGGGAATGTAAATTGGTATAACCACTATAGAAAACAGTATGAATTTCCTAAAAAAATTAAGAATAAAGTTACCATATGACCCAGTAATCTCTCTTCTGGGTATGTACCCCAAAACTTGAAAACATGTATTTGCAAAGATCTACGCACCCCTATGTTCATTACAGCATTATTCATGGTGGCCAAGTCATGGAGACAATTTGAATTGTCCTTTGATAGGTGATTGGATAAAGAAAATGTAGTATATATATACAATAAATACTACTCAGACAAAGGAAAAGATGAAATACTGCTGATTTTGACAACATAGATGGACCTTAAGAATATTATGCTAAGTGAAATAAGTCAATCAAGAAAAGCTAAGAACTATATAATTTCACTCATATGTGAGGTAGAAAATTGAAACTCATAGACACAGATAACAACAGTATGGTGGTTGCCAGAGAAAAGGGAGTTGGAGATAGTGAAGGTAAAGCAGCCAAAAACATAGTGACAGAAGATAATTTAACTTTGGGTGGTGGGCACACAATACAACATACATATCATATCATAGAAACACACTTGAAATCTGTATGACCCTATTAACCAATGTCAAGCCAATAACTTCAGTAAAAAGATAGATGAGTGGATAAAAAGGTGCATACATACAGGATTGGGCAAAAGCAGGTTTACAACTGTATTAATAATACAATTATTAATAAATGATAACATAGGAATAAACTGTTTCATGTAGTCACAATTGTAAACCTTCTTTTGCCCACTCCATTCAATGGAATATGATGGAGCCATAAAAAAGAATAAAATCTTGCCATCTTCAAGAATGTGGAATAACCTAGAGGGCATTGTGCTGATTGAACAGAGAAAGACAAATGCCTTATATATTCATTTATATGTGGAATCTAAAAATCAAGATAAATGAACAAGTGGAAGAGTAACAGACTCCTAGATACAAAGAACATTTTGACAGTTGCCAGAGCAGAAGAGGATGGGGGTGGGTGAAAAAGTGAAGGGATTAAGAAATACAAATTGGTAGTTACAGAAGTCGTGGGGATGTAAATTACAGCATAAGGAAGATAGCCAATAATATTGTAATAACTATGTATAGTGTCAGATGGATACTAGATTTATTGGGGTGGTCACTTCAGAAGTTCTATATAAATGTCTAATCCTGGGCTGTATACCTGAAACTAGTATAATATTATGCATCAGCTGTAGTTGAAAAATTAAAATTTATTAAACGCAAAAGAAAAAAAGGACAAAAATTACTTAGCAGCATATGATGTGTACCCGGACTGTTTCATTTGTTTTCACAACTAGTTATTTTAAGAATAGCATTTCTACCTACTATTTTAAATTAGTTTGTAAATTATTTTTATATTTTTCAAAAACAGTTTACAATCAATTTTATTTTTATAAGTTTCAGATGTGCAGCATAGTGGTTATATAATTGTACACTTTACAATGTGTTCCCCCTGATATTTCCAGTACCCAACTGACACCACAAATAATTATTAAAATATTAACTATATTTCCTATGCTGTACTTTTACATCCTCATAACTATTCTGTAACTACCAACCTGTACTTCTTAGTCCCTTCAACTTTTTCACCCAGTTCCCCAACACACCTCCCCTCTTGCAACCATCAAACTGTTTTGCGTATCTATTAGTGTGTTTATGTATTATTTATTTATGTTGTCCTTTAGATTTCACACACAAGTGAAATAACATGATATTTGTTTTTCTCTGACTGACTTATTTCACTTAGCATAATATCCTCCAGGTCCATCCATGAAGTTGCAAATGCTAACATTTTGTTCTTATTTATGGCCAAGTAATATTCTATTGCATATATGTGTCAAAGTTTTTTTTAATCCAGTCATGTATTGATGGACACAACTGAACACCAAAAAAACCCCAAATCCCATTAAAAAAATGCACAAAGGACCTGAATAGACACTTCTCCAAAAAGGATATATTGATGCCCAATAGATAAGTGAAATTATATCCAATGTCACTAATCATCGGAGAAATGCAAAGTAAAACCACAATGATATATCACCTCACAGCTGTCAGAATGACTGTCATCAATAAGTCAACAAACAAGTGTTGGCAAGAATATGGAGAGAAGGGAACTCTCGGGCACTGTTGGTGGGGACACAGACTTGTACAGTCACTGTGGAAAATAGTAGAGTTTTCTCAAAAAATTAAAACTGTGACTGTCTTATGATCCAACAATTCTACTTCTGAGAATATATCAGAAGAAGCCCAAAACACTAATTCAAAAAAATATATGCATCACTCTGTCAGTACAATGTTATTTATAATAGCCAACATCTGGAAGCAACCCAAGTGATGCACTTTAAAAAGAAGGCAATAAATTGAGTTCATGAATAACTTAGGAAGTTTTCCTTATTCAGATTTTATCAACACAGTGGTAGTTGGAGAAAAAGCACAAAATTAATACTGATCAATATCCTCTGTCAAGATTAATTGCTGAGACCAGAGCCAGTGTAGAAGTATTAATGTTCATTTATTCTGTAAAGACTTGGACTCCTTCACAAAGTGCAGCACATTCTGCACATCCCAGTCTGAAGTAATAGAATTTATATTATGTCTGGGTCAGAATTTGAATGAAAATTTCCTATAAATGGTTGCATTTTTGCTATTTATATGCATGTATAAATGACTGATGCATTAAGGAACTTATATAATACAAAGAACAGTTTACTCTAAATATAAAAATTGCTGACCTGACTCCAAGGGGCAGGAACTACTTATTTCTTTCAAGATGGCTATTATAAAGTCCTAGGCTGCACCAAGCAATTCATTATGTTAATTAACACATTCCATTTGATTTCAAAAATTAGGAGGCATTGGTGGAATCCAGGCTATCCATCAGAGATATCTTCATTTATAAATTAAAAGTAGTTTGTAGTATCTATATGTGTGTATCCATTTGCCCATTTAGGAGTTTTCTCAATGATTTTCATTTATTTTGCTCACATTCTTAATATACAAACAGAAAGTCCTGTTCAGTCTGCTCTGCTGAGTTCTGGAATTAGTATTATATTTTCCACTTTTGGTGCACTAATCTAGTTCATGACTTTTTAATTTTAAAAAAGAAGCCCATATTATTTTACTAACCTCCTAATTAGCCTCCTTAATGTTAATGTATTTAGTAGCCCTGCATATTTTCTATACTGTTACTTGAATTATCTATGTCAAAGCAGTTGAGATCATGTTACTTCTATGGCCTCCACAAGCACTTTACAGAATAATGTTCAGAGTGTTCAAGGTCATTTTCAGGTCGCAGTGAGGGAACATTGTGACCAAGTGAAGCTTGATGTTATATAAAAGGGTGTGATGGAGACTATGGGAGCTGAAGATCACAGATCAAGAGTGTGACCATTTAAATATTTTCAGACCAGACCCTAGCCTAGTGACTCAGTTGATTGGAGCAGTGTCCCATACACCAAAAGGTTGCAGGTTCGATCCCTGGTCAGGGCACATGCCTAGGCTGGGGGTTCAATCCCCAGTCAGAACATGTATGGGAGGCAACTGATCCATGTTTCTCTCAGATTGATGTTTCCTTTCTCTCTCTCTCTGCCTCCCCCACTACCTTCCCTGCTCTCTAAAATCAATGGAAGTATGTCCTTGGATGAAGATAAAAAATATTTTCAAAACATCTTTAAGTCATATTACGTATCCATAAAATTAATTACAGTCCTCTCTGGACCTAGTAAATCTGGTTATATCTTTTTATCCTAGTTTCTATTCTTCCTACATATTTTTCACTGGGCCAAACTGAGATGTGGGTCCTCTCTATATATATTCTCAATTTCACTGCATTCATGCTTCAACTCACAAATATTCTGTAGCCAAAAATGGCCTCTCCACCTATCTGACCTATAGCAATAATTCTTTCTTTTTAGATTGGGCTCACATGAAACTGTCACTGAAACAGACCATGAATTCAGAATTTATGTGCCTATGCAGAAATTATTTATTTTTTCTTTGCCCTAAATAAATTATTTTTAAATATACTCTCACAGTGCTTTTTCTGTACATACATGGGATATATCTGATGGTCTTGTGTAATTCCTACTCTCTGATATAGTGTCTTGCATATACATGGTCTCAGCAAATTTTTATGGAAAGAAATTTGTGGGAGAGAATACTTTTAGTACATAAAATTCAGGACTTTTGGGTCTAAAAAGATTTATACTTTATTTATAAGATTTCACTTATTAGCTACATAAATCTATCCTTTTGCCAAATTCCCTGTCTCAATTTGTTCAGCTCTGAAATAATGATAATAAAGTAGACCTTACAGAGTTGTCGTAAGAATTAGTCATAATGGACATGTAACATCCGTGAATTCCAACACAGTACCTTTCACATGCAAGTCATGAGAGGTGAGCAACATGGTGCTGCAGCCTGCCTACAACTGTAGACCGTGACCCCAGTCATTCTATGACTGTTTTCACACATTGGCAGAAATGTGCAATTATTGTTATTTTTGAAGTATTTGCTGGTCCAGTTCACTTATTTTTCAGGAATTATAAAGGCTTCCTAACCTTGCATATCTGGATTTAAAAAGATCTTTACCAGCACCCCCCCCCCCAAAACAAGTTACCAGCATCAGTCCAAAGTAATATACACTTGTTTAAAGAAGACAGTTCTGACTGCGAGGAAATGTGCCAACATGTGGAGCATGGGGAGTGGTGGGAGAATCGCCGCACTCTGACCCGACCGTGAGTGATGATGGATCACAACCCTGCAGGGGCCACAGTGCTCCTTAGCGGCAAACACAGTGCTGTGTGAATACGTTTCCTGCTCAAATAATAACTCATGTTTCTAGTGTTGAAATGTCTAAGGAGCTATGTCATTTCTATATTTGTCAAAGCTTGTGAGAATTAAACCAACACTAAGGCCATTATAAATCAAAGCTCTGCTGAGGTAAGATCTAAGACCTATATATTCCAGTAGCTACATAAATTAGGGTGTATTTACAATATTGTTTGATCATCTGAAATTTAAAGAAAATAAATTTTTTGAGGTAATACATGAATAGGGAGAAGTCTGATTTTTCAAGGCTTCTATCAAAGATCTTCATAGTCTCTCACATATCAAAAGGAATCCAAAAAGCCTGTTTTTCGACCTTGTATCAATTCGTCACCGAATAAATCAGCTCTTCTTTAAAGGAAAAGAGCTGGATTGGTAAGTACATTGAAATTGAAGAGGGATATTTTAAATCTGTGCTTTATTTAAAAAAGCACTTTGTGCGTTCATTTTTGGCAGTTATCTCAGAGAGTTGTGTACGTGGATGTCTGTGTGTGCATCTACAGACACCAAAAATGATTGTAGCAATCCCTTGTCTCAGACGGAGCTACCAAATAATCACCCAGTATACAAATTGGAACAATTTACATGCCATTATTTTTATTAAATGAGGAGTGAAATAATACAGTGATATGACTCCCTGGGAGGCAAAGCAGGGCATTAGCTGTTGCTCTAGCAATTCCTATCTACTAAACTGTTAGTATTATGTTTCTGATTTCTTTCAGATGGGTAGACCAAGCCACGGCATTTTTTTTCTATTTATGCTCATTTCAATAGAGTGTATAAAGGTTAACTGCAGTTTTCTGAGTTGGTGAACACAGTAAAATGTGGGACTTCATTAATATTAGCCAGAGATGAGAAATGATTTTTATTATTATCATTCTATACAATATTATTGCAATCATACAGTGTCAGTGCGGCCTAGTTGTAAGGTAATAAACTGACTTACAATAAAATCCTTGGCTGCTAGGTGAGGATAAAGAGGTTATACTTAAAAATGCTGCATAGAATGTCACAGTCTCAGAAATTTATGTATAGGGGAAAAAAAGTTTTCCAAGGAGCATTCAAAGTAGTCAGACTCCCTGAGAGCTAGAATTATAGACAGTGAAAAATGTTTTTATTCAGTGTATAAACTGGAAATAGTGTTGCTATCACAGCTGCAGGTTTGTACAATCTCACTTTACACCACCCCCTTCCCTGCTACTTCCCTTTCTTTGTCTTCTCTCTCCTCCTCCTTTGTCATCACCACCACTGCAGGAGTGTAGCTAGTGAGGTAGAGACAGGCACCAATCAGGGCCAAGGAAAACGGCCCCAGCTGAACACAGAGCGAATACTGAGAGAAGACAATTCCAGGAGGAAGCCCTCATTTTGAAACATGTATCACAGGAAAATGAAGCTCTTTCTAGCATCTCATGGACTGGATGAGAAAAGCCAGAGACAACAATAATGCTGAAGAATCTCCATTTAACTAATTTCAGATGCCTGAGTAATCGCACCAAATAAACATTTTCTGCAATTTCTGGAGAGAAAAATACAAGCAAACTGTTACTTGACACCAATAGACATGGGGGATGGAAGAGTTTGGGTGTTTTAAACAATTTTATTGCCCTGAAAGATGTGGCTCAGTTGATTGAGTTCTGGCCTGCAAACCAAAAGGTCACTGGTTCCATTATCAGTCAAGGCACATGCCTGGGTTGCAGGCCAGGTCCCCAGATGGGAGCATGCATGGGGCAACCAATCAATGTGTCTCTCGCACATCAATATTTCTCTCCCTCTTTCTCCCTCCCATCTTCTCTCTAAAAAATAAATAAATAAAATCATTAAAAAATAAACAATTTCATTAACTAACATCATCATTAAAGAAATCTTCATGAAGGTAGAGAAAGATTATAGAGCCTTGAACCATTCCTTGGATGCCCTCATTTCTTGCAGAAGAGGGAAAAAGAGAGAGAGGAGTTTTGAAGAACTCCTGAGTGTTGCTAAAATGGGGGTGGCATTACAAAGCCATGTGATCAAGAATTATGCTGCATTATTTGCTCTAGAACCATCTTTTTTCATACACAGGATCCTAAATATAGTACATTGCTTTGGTGAGCAAACAATGATGTGAGCCAAGATTGCATATACAATGTGTTCCCTTCATTGTCTTGGCCTTCTTTTGAGATGTGCTGTGGTAACAAGGTGAGAGGAGGCATCTGACACAGGGCAGCTGGTCTGGCTCATCAGCAGTTCAGCACTATCATACTACAGGTGCAGGAATGAAACTTTCAAATACTTGAGAACAGTTGCCTTTGGGCCAGTTATGAACTTGACCTCATTTCAGATAGCAGCTTTTTCTTTTCACCCAGAGCACAGGTGAAGTTTAGAATAGAATTCATTTAGCTCAACTTTCAAAAATAAATTGATTCAAGGCCTACTTTCCTAAGTTTTCTTTGAAGACAAATGCCGTAAGTTTTTTCTTTGTTGCTTAAAAGATTTATGAAGATTTTTCTTTAACAAGTAAAAATAATTTCAGTGCTTCCGTATCTGGTATACCCTTTATTTATTCCAGGCATGAAGTGATTTGTGAAATTTTGTAAGCAATTTCTTGGGCATTATTTTTTATTCTGGTAAGATGTAGTCATTGACTTAAATAGAGATATGATGTCTTTCTGCTCATTTTGTTTGTTCAGGAAATTATTACATTGAATTGCATAGTCCAAAAATGTGACCCCAGCAATTTCAACTTCATTATTTAGAGGTATCTGGACACCTTTCCAAAATTAGAAATAACATGTATAAATATTAATACATATTTGAGAGGTCTGAAAATATAGAAAGTCAATTAACTCTGAAGAATCATTATTTGCTAAAAATATACCTTACCCAATAACAAGACAAAGAAGTACTCAGTGATTATTAAGCCAACCACTTTACATAATTTATAGGTAAAAATAATGATGTTAGTAAAAGCTACTCAACCTGGATCCTAAAGTGATTAAATGGGAAGGGCAATAGGACGACTCTGAGGTATCACTCGATGGGATGGCTAATGGTCCTGGATGAGACACGACGTGGCCCCCATGATAGTATGAACAAGCAATTTTACACTAGAAATTATTTAGATTATTCTGTTTCTTGTCCCTTCTAACCCTAACTAAACAGAAAATACTGCGTATGCCAAAGAAGAGAAACACCTACTTCTTACTTTGTTTTAACTTTTTTAATTAAATCATCACCTGGGGATATATTCACTGACTCCAGAGAAGGAGGAAGAAGGGGAGGAGGAAGGGAGGGAAGGAGAAAGGAAAAGAGAGGGAGAGAGAGGAAGAGAGAGGGATAGAGAGGGAGAGAGGGAGAGAGAGATCTTGATCAATTATATCCTGCCTAGGCAACAAACCCAAAACTGAGATATGTGTCCTTATCAGGAATCAAGTCCACGATCTTTTGGTTTATGAGATGATTCTCAGACCAACTGAGCCACACCAGCAGTCAGGCTCAATTTTATTTTCAATACATATGGCATTGCTTCTTTACATAATTGCTAAAATCAACAATCATGTGCATCCACAGTGATCCCCTCTTACCTGGTATCCTGTCCTCGACTTACCTTTGACTGCCACACAGGACTGTTACATTGGGCCTGATCGTGTTCTAAGTTTAGGTCACTAAATGAGGAAAACTTAACCCAACAAATATTATTTAGTCCCCAATTTGACTAAAGAACTGGGCAAGGATTTGTGATATCAGGATAACTAACATGCTATTATAACTGGTCATGCTATTAAAGAAGTGGTCACCTGAAAATAATATGATATATGCACAGTTCATACACCAAGGATGAACCATGTATAGGGGCAATGAGATGAGGTGAGAGGAAATCCTAACTCTTGGATGTCACCATAAAGAGCTTCCATGTGAAGAGGCTCTGAGTAACTCCCTGGGACTGTCAAGTGGGAATTGAGAAGTGAAGGGAAGGCCTTTCCAAACAGAGACACAGTGTGCTCAAAGGCATGGAAGTGGAAAAGAGAGGGAAATTCTGACACTACATTAAAACTCTCTGCTTATGACATCATCTTTTCTCTCACCCTACTTCTTCTTTAAGATTTAGCTCATAAATCACCCACCGAAAGAAGTCTCAGAAAAATAGACACCACTAGGCCAACTACACATTTTTAATATATTTCAGATGTATATATACACTGTGTTATATTCCATTCTGAGTACATAACTGACTTAATAATTAAACTGTAAATCCTAAAAGGACAGGTTTCATGATTTAATCCTCTTTCTTGAAACAATAGTCCAGTGCCTGGGACTTTGTAAATATTTGTTGAACTAGCGAATGACTGAATGTTCAAATATTTTATATTAAGATACCTATTCACATCTATCTTCTCATTTAATTTCTATTTATTTATTTATGTATTTATTTAGTATTGGTTTAGGTTTGTGTAGCTCAGTGGTTAGACAATCATGTTTTACATAGTGTTCCCCTTCATATTTCCAGTACCCCAACTGGCCCCATACATAGTTAACACAATATTATTGACTATATTCCCTACGCTGCACTTTACATGAGTATTTTGTAACTGCCAATTTGTACTTCATCTCTTCACTTCTTTCACCCAGTGCCCCAACCTCCATCCTCTCTGGCAACCACCAAATCTCTCTCCGTATCTATGAGTCTTTCTCAGTTTTGTTTGTTCATTTATTTTGTTCTTTTGATTTCATCTGTAAGTGAAATCATATGTTATTTGTCTTCTTCTGAGTGGCTTATTTCACTGAGTATAATACCTACTAGATCCACCCATGCTGTTGATAATGGTAAGATTCCATTCTTTTTTATGGCTTAGTAATAATATTCCATTATATATTATGTAATGGGTTTTTTTTTAATCTGTTCCGCTATTGATGGGCATGTAGGTTACTGCCATAGCTTGGCTATTGTAAGTAAAGTTGCAATGAACTTAGGGGTGCATGTATGATTTCAAATTATTACTTAGGGTTTCTTTAGATAAATCCCCAAGAAGTAGAATCACTGGGTTATAAAACAGTTCACTTTTCAATCTTTTAAGGAAACTCCACACTGTTTTCCACAGTGGAAGCTCCAATCTACATTCCCACTAACAGCGCAGAAGGGTTTCCTTTTTCCACATCATGGCCAACACTTGTCATTTGTGAATTTATTGATGATAGCCATTCTGACAGATGTAGATGATACCTCCTTATGGTTTTAATTTTCATTTCTCTGATGACTAGTGACATTGAGCATCTTTTCATATGTCTGTTGGCCATCTGTATGTCCTCATTGAAGAAGTGTTTATTCAGATCCTCTATGCATTTTTAAAATTTTGATTGTTTGTGATTTTGGTGTCGAGTAGTATGAGTTCTTTACAAATTTTTGATATTAACCCCTTATCAGATGTGTCCTTGCTGAATATATTCTCCCATTTAGTAGGCTTTTGTTTTGTTTTGTTTTTGATGGTTTCCTTTACTGAGCAAACCCTTTTTAGTTTTAAATAATCCCATTTGTTTATTTTTTTCTTCTGTTTTCCTTGACAAAGGAGGTATATCAGAAAAAAATATTTCTCAGAGAACTGTCAGATATCTTACTGCCTGTTTTCTTCTATGATATTTAAGGTTTTAAGTTTTACACTTTAAAGTCTTTAATCCATTTTGAGTTTACTCTTGCATAAGGTTTAAGAAGGTAGCCAGTTTCATTTTTTACATGTATCTGTCCAATTTTCCCAGCATCATTTATCCAATAGATTGTCTTTACTCCATTGTATATTCTTGTATCCTTTGTCAAATATTAATTGACCATATAGACATGGGTTTATTTCTGGGATCTCTATTTTGTTCCATCAAACTACATGTGTATCTTTATGGAAGTACAATGCAATTTTGCTTACTATTGCCCTGTAGTATAGTTTGATATCAACTAGTATTATACCCCCAAATTTGTTCTTTTTCCTTAATATTGCTGAAGCTGAAATTTTTGTGGTCCCATATAAATATTTGGATTATTTGTTCTAGTTCTACAAAATATGCAATTGGTTATTTTGACAATGATTGTGTTGAATCTATAGATAGCTTTGGGTCTTATGGTCATTTTAACTATGTTAATTCTTCCTATTCATGAACGCAGCATATGCCTTCATTTATTTTTATCTTCTTTGATTTCTTTCTTCAATGACATAGTTTCTGAGTACAGGTCTTTTACATTCTTGGTAAATTTAATCCTAGGTATTTTAAATTTGGGGGGTACAGTTGTAAATGAGATTATTTTCTTAAATCTCTTTCTGGTCATTCATTATTGGTGTATAAAAATACAACTGATTACTGAGTATTAATTGTGTATTCTGTTACTTTACTGAATTCATTCATCAGGTCTAGTAGTTTTATGATTGAGTCTTTAGGGTTTTCTATGTATAGCATCACATTATCTGCAAATAATGAAAGCTTTACTTCTTCCATTCCAGTTTGGATGCCTTTTATATCTTCCTCTTGTCTGATAGCTGTGGCCCAAACTTCCAGTACTGTGTTAGATAAAAGTGGTGAAAATGCACATCCCCATCTTCTTCCTGATTGTTAAAGGGAATCGCTTTATTTTTTCTCATTAAATAAAATGTTAGCTTTGGGTTTCTCATAATGACCTTTCTTATTTTGAGTTTTATTCCCTCTACTCACTTTGCCATTTGCTGAGAGTTTTTATCATAAATAAGTGCTGGATTTTATCAAAGCTTTTTCTGCATTCATTGATATGATCATATGATTTTTATTCTTTATTTTGTTTATTTTGTGAATACTATATCAACCTCGCATCCTTGGGATAACTCCCACTGGGTCATGGTGTATGATCTTCTTAATGTACTGCTGGATTTGGTTTGCTAATATTTTGTTGAGTATTTTTGCATGTATGCTCATCAGGGATATTGGTCTATAATTTTCTTTCTTTGTAATATCTCCATCTGATTTCAGAGTCAGGATAATGTTGTCCTGGTACAATGAGTTTGGGAGTCTTTCCTCTTTTACATGTTTTGCAATTAGTTTGAGAAGGATAGGTGTTAGTTCTTCTATGAATGTTTGCTAAAATTCACCTGTGAAGCTATCCGTTCTGGGACTTTTATTTTCTGGGAGTTTCTTATTACTGCTTCAATTTCAGCTGTTATAATCTGTCTATTCAGATTCTCTGATTCTTCCTGATTCAGTTTTGGAAGATTGTACATTTGTAAAAATGAATCCATTTTTCCGGGTTGTCCATTTGTTGGCATATGATTTTGTGTAATATTTTCTTATAATCCTTTGTTATTTCTATAATGTCAATTCCGCTCTCATTTCTGATTTTATTCATTTGGGTCATCTCTCTCTTATTTTTATGAGTCTGGTTAAAGGTTTGTCAATCTTGCTTCTCTATTCAAAGAATGAGCTCTTGGTTTTTTAAATATTTTTTTAATTTTCTTTTTATTTTTTAATGTCTATGTCATCTATTTCTGCTCTATATTTATTATGTCCTTCCTGCCACTTACTTTGGGCTTTGCTTGCTGTCATTTTTCTAGTTAATTTAAATGTAGGTTAGATATTTTATTTGAAATTTTTCTTGTTTCTGTGGTAGGCTTTTATTGCTACCAATTTCCCTCTTAGGATTGCTTTCACTAACTCCCATAGATTTGGGGTTGTTGTATGTTCATTTACATTTATCTCTAGGTAACTTCTGATTTCTCTCTTGATCTCATTGTTGACCCATTCAGTTTAGTAGCATATTGTTTAACTTCCATATGTTTGTGTCTTTTTCAGTTTTTTCTTGTGAGTGATTCTAGTTTCATATCATTGTGGTTGGAAAAAAAATGCTTTATATTATTTCAATCTTCTTAAAATTACTGAGACTTGTTTTGTATCCTAGCATGTGGTTTATCCTAGAAAATGTTCCATGTGCACTTGAAAAGAATGTATATTCTGCTGCTTTGGAATGAAATGCTCTAGAGATAGCAATTAAATCCATCTGATCTAGTGTGTCATTTAAGGCCACTCTTTCCTTGTTGATTTTCTGTCTGGAAGATATATTTATTGATGTCAGTGATGTGTTAAAATCCCCTATTATGACTGTATTACTTTTGATTTCTCCTTTGATGTCTACCAAAATTTGCTTTATGTATCTAGGTGCACCTCTGTTGGGTGTATAAATATTTATAAGGATTACACCCTCTTGTTGGATTGATCCCTTTATCATTATCTGCTCTCCTTTATCTTTTATTATCATTACAGTTTTAAAGTCTGTTTTGTCTGATATAAATACGGTTACCCCAGCATTTTTTAAAATTTTCATTTGAATGATAGTTCTTTTTCTGTTCCTTTACTTTCAGTCTGTATCTTTCAGTCTGAGGTGGGTCTCTTGTTATATATATACACACACACACACACAAGATTATATATATGTATATATACAAGATTATATATATGTGTATATATACAAGATTATATATATATATATATATATATATATATAATCTTGTTTTCTTATCCATTCAGCTACTCTGTGTCTTTTTTTTAAAGATTATTTATTTATTTAGTTAGTTATTTTTAAAGAGAGAGAGGAAGGGAGGGAGAAAGAGAGGAGAGAAACATCTATTGGTTCCCTCTTGTAGGTACCCTGATTGAGAACTGAACTCACAACCCAGGCATGTGACAGTAAATCAAGTAACTTTTTGATTTGTGAGATGATGCCCAACCAACTGAGTGACACTGGTCAGGACTACAATATGTCTTTTGATTGGAGCATGTAACCCATTTGTATTTAAGATGATTATTAATAGGTATGTATTTATTGCCATTTTATTTTTTATCTCTCTCTTTCTCTTCCCTCTTCTTAAAGAAGACCCTTTAACATTTCTTTTAATACTAGTTTGGTATTACTAGTAACAATTACTAGTAATACTAGTAACACAATGAACTCTTTTAGGTTTTTCTTCTCTGGAAAGCTCTTTGTTTAATCTTATCTGTTGAATAACAGACTTGCTGGGTAGATTAGTTTTGGTTGTATGCCTTGCTTTCATTACTTTGAGTATTTCATGCCAACTCTTTCTGGCCTGAACTCTTTCTGTGGAGAAATTAGTTGACAGTCTTATGGGAGATCACTTTTAGCTGACAAATCTCTCTTGCTGCTCATAAGATTCTTTTTTGTCTTTTAGGTGTAAGCCTCTTTGAGTTCATTTCATTTGGGACTGTGGGATTCTTGGGCATTTGTGTCTTTTTTCTTCACTAGGTTAGGAAGTTTTACAGCCATTACTTCTATAAATAGGTTCTGAATTCATTGGTCTCTCTTTTCTCCTTCAGGTACCTGCTGATGTGGACATTGTTACTCTTCGTATTGTCTAAGAGGTCCTTTAGACTACACTCATTTTCTTTCTTATTTAAAATTATTGTTAAATTATTTTAAATTATTTTTTCTTTTTGTTGCCCTGATTGGATGTTTCCTGCTACCTTGTGTTCCAAATTGCTGATTAAGTTTGTCCCTGTGCTTCATCTAGCTTGATGATGGATAATGACTCCTTAGCGTATTCCTCATTTCTGGTATTGTAATCTTCATTTCTAACTCTTTAAAAAATTATTTATTTATTTATTTATTTATAGAGAGAGGGAATGAGAAGGAGAAAGAGAGGGAGAGAAACATCAATATGTGGTTGCCTCTCACACATTCCCTACTGGGGACCTGGCCCACAAACCAGGCATGTGCCCTGACTGGGAATTGAACCAATGACTCTTAGGTTCATTGGCCCACACTCAATCCACTGAACTACACCAGCCAGGGCATTTCTGACTTTTTTTATGGTTTCTATTTCCTTTCTCACACTGTTGAAGCTCTACTAAATTCTTTGATCATCCTTATAACCCTTATTTTTAAGTGTATTTGGTAGCTTGTTTGCCTCCATTTAATTTAGTTCTTTTTCTGTAGGTTTTCTCTGCTTTTATAATAGCTGAGGCATGTTTGTTTGTCTCCCTATTTTGGCTGTCTCTTTATGTATTGTCTCAATGTATTAGATGGCTCTTCTATGTCTTAGTATGGTAGCCTTATCTAGTAGGTATCTTGTGAAGCAGAGGCACTTTTCCCTAACAGCCTGAGCTAGGTGTTCCTAGAATGTCCCCTATGTGGGTTATGTGAATCCTGCTGCTGTAGTTGAGACTTGAGTGCTTTTGGCTGATCCATGGGCATTGCCCCTCTGCTGGCTGTAAGGACCGACTCTGAGCCCAATGTATGAACTGCAGTAAGATGATTGGCTCCATAAAGCTGAATTCACCCCAACAGGGTCTGGTGTCTGTCTGTTGACATCTTTCTTTCTTTGTGCCATTTGTGGAGCTAATTGAGTTGTGTTCTGATATAGTCTGAAACCCTTGTTATGTTGGCTCTGGGATCCCTTGGGAGGGGATCCAGTGCTGGTGGATATCAGGCACTGCCAATGATGGGTCTTGTGATATCTGTATAGAGCTACAAAGCAATCTATAGGTTGTGGCTGTTGGACCTTGGTGTACAGGGAAGGGGCCCGTCTGCACACCAAAGCCTGGTTTCCAGCAGCCCCACCTCCAACCCCAGAGGCAGGTCAGCAAAAAGCCCAAGTATTTCTGAGATCTGCCTTCACTTGTTATATGTCTGTTAGACTCAATTACTGAAAGATTCTCTGGCAGTAGTGAGGTACTTGAGGGGGCCTTCAGTGCGTCTCCAGGTAGAAGTAAGTGGTGTTCACTAGACTGATACAGATTCAAACCTGGCACCAGTGCTGGATTTGAGGCCACTTAGCATCAATAGAATCAGAGTATACCAAGGCCAGCTGCCTCCTCCTGTGAACCTGTGGACCTTTGTGGTGGGGTCTGGTCTCAGGGATTGATCAGGATAAGGCCAGCAGTGTTCATCAGGCCCACACCAACCAGGGCTTGGACAAGTAAAGGGAGGGCTATGCACAGTAAGGTTGCTGCCAGTCTGGATTGTGCAGAGGGAAAAAAATGGCCCTTCCCAAGAGCTACACAGCTCGGTTTTTCCCATGGTCCACCCAGACCTTCTGTAGAGTCTTTTTCACTGGGGATCCTGGCTGGCACTACTGTGTATCACAAGCTTGGCTGGTTAGGCTTCCAGGAGTTAGGAGAGTGAAGTTGATGGTTCTCCTCTGATGGGACTAGTGTGTCTATCTTGGAGGACTGGGGAAGGCAGGCAGCCATACCACTACTTCTGTGGAGGATGGGGTGATCCCACTGAAAGGCAGCCACTGGAGGTGGGCTCCCCTGGCCCACAGTAGGAGGGAGGGACACTGGTCTCCACCTCAAGCGACACAGTTATGTCTGATTTTCCTTGTGTTCCTCCTCAGGATCCCTTCAAGAAAATCTTACCACGGTCTCAGGCAGCAAACTCTTCTGCAGAGCATGAGCTCGGGCTAGGTAATAAGGCATGGGGAGAGTGGGGTCCATACATTACCCTAGGCTGATGCAGTTTGGAGGATTTGCCCCAGGGAAGATAGCGACCGTGGGTAGTATGGGAAATAAACTCAGCACAGGGATGAACCCAAGGGCTGGTTCACCAGATTGCCCCCAAATTCACACCAGCCAGTTTGTTTCTGACTCATGCTCTCCACATGAGATCCAAGGGCAAGTATCTGCCAAGGAGACCCTATGCAATGGCCCTGGAAAAGGGCACCTGAGTCCCTAGCAGCCTTCCCTCTCTCCCTGGTGGACAGAATCGGTGCTGATATTCTCTGCCCCCAGGTGTTATGTGGGTGCCTCTGCTTGGCTCTGTTGCTCTGGACTGTGAAGTTCAGCACTGGGTTGAGACCCACTTGCCTCAGGGCGAAACTCTGCTCCTGAGATACCTCTCTAGATACTCAGCCACTTTTCTGGGATCAACCCTCCTTGTGTCTCCCTACCTCCTATCAGTCTCCATGTGGCCTCTGTACGTCCTTGTCTATAAGACTTCAGTTCAGCATCTCTTCCATTGGTTATTCTAACTGATTCTTCCACAATTCAGTTGTAACTGTAGTTTGAGGCCAGGAAGAGTTGAGTGCAGCTGCAGCTTATTCTGCTGCTATCTTCCCCATGCTTCATTTAATTCCTGTAGTGTTTTTTTGTGAGATGAGGCTTTTAGAAAATACTTTCAATCAAAATCAAAGTCTCTACTCTCAAAGAGAAAGATATTCTACCTCCGCATCAAATGCTGTGTAAACATGACTCCAGACAATAAATGTGTTGGCCTGTCGATGTTAAAGCACTTAAGCTTACATTGAAAATTCTATTTCTAATACATAATGCTGCAGACTGAGGCTGCATTCAAGTTTCATATACCTCTGCTTCCCCTGTGGGATTCAGAGTGTTTGCACCCCTCTTTTACTCAGAACCACCTTAAGACTGTGGTAACAGTAACTGATGTCAGGAATAATGCAGCAAAACTGCATGTCTTGAGAATAATGGTAGTTGCAATTATACATGAGTGTGGTGACAGCTAATTTCTTTTTTAAACATGTGCATATAGGTCCTTCTTTTTCAAGGCCTAAGAGAACATCTAATTTTTTTTTAACATCAATGTCTTGTATTTTTAGTTACAAGAATTAGAAACTGTTTTTCTCTCCAGAGTTAAAGCAAACTGAATCCCCTCTTATGACAGCCCATAAATTTCACTTTTAGCTTTTAGCTTTTTATTTTTAATCCAATCAATCTTATTTTAATTTTCAAGTGTGCCATATTAAAATTTATTAAGGCATTTAATTATTACCATATTTAAACAATAGAGATATAGTAAATATTCCCTTTAATTACTACTACATTTCAATTAAGACCCTCCCCATATATGACTATTAACATAATTTCTCTGTGTACTCTTTCAGAATTTATTTTCAATCTTTTACATGACTCTGTAGTGCCCATAGAAAATAAAAGCTTATGCATGTTAGTGTATTTTATATTAGTGATGAAATACTATGGACATTGTTCTGCCCCTTGTTGCTTTTTATTTAAAATCTTAAAGATCTTTACATCAGCAGATACTGGTCTACCTTTTGTTTTTTATTCCTGCTTAGTATTCTATAGTGTGCCCATACTGTACTTTAGGTAGCCATGCCCTGTGATGGACATTCCCATGATTTTGATGAGTAATGGATTAAAGAATATGTTTATTTATGTCAAATTTTACCACAAATTATTTCCAATTTTTAATCCAACTTGATAATCTATGAAAGTGTTACATTTGTAGTCAATTTTCTGGTATAAATATTACAACTATCTTCCTTATGTATATGATTTGTCTTTTAATTATATTAATAGAATTTTTTATTATGCTAGTTTTTAAAAATTATGCAATTAAGTGAATATTTCCTTTTTGCTTTGGTTTTTGTATCTTTTTTCAATCAAAATGTTTTTTTCAATCCTCATCCAAGCATATGATTATATTGATTTTAGCGAGACAGGAAAGTACAGAGGGAAACAGAGGAACATCGATCAATTGCCTCCAACACACCCCTGATGGGGGTAAAAACTGCAACCCAGGAAGGTGCCCTGGCCAGAGCTCGAACCCACAACCTTTTGGTATATGGGATTATGCTCCAACCAACTAAGCCAACTATTAAGTTTAAATTTGTTAAGGTAATAAAGCATGTCTTTGAATAGTTAATTTTAAAATAACATATAAAACAAAAGTATGAATAGCCCTCTAGAAACTGGGCAATAGTTTTTTTAATTATAATTCAGAATGTTGTGTTTCTTTACTGTTCTCTTCTACCTGACATTACCAATAAGAAGTCTGATGATAATCTAATTTGCATGTTTTTAGAAACCAAAACTGGTTAATAGCCACTGGAAAAGGGTTAGGAGTTCATCTTCAATACTCAATATTCTGACTTTTGCTCCAACATATATCTAGAGATGTATTCCTTTTAAATTCATTCTATCCAGCCCTTGGTAGATTCTTTGAAGCTAAGCATATTGGCTTTATCTCAGGTTGTGAAAGGTTTTTTTTATTATTTCAGTGTCTCCTCTCTTTCATTTTTTTTTATTATTTAACATTCTCTTTGATGCATATTGCTTTGTCTAAATTATTCTGTGCCTCTGAAATTTCCTTTTATTTTCCTCACAACTGAAATATTTCAATTTACTATTTTTTCTTAAGCTATTTCCCTTCCATCCCCTTGGACTTCACCGGGCAGCTCAGTGCCTCCCCACTCTAAATCTTTGCCCCTTTCCAGCCTGTGGTATAACTCCAGGACCATTCTCTTCAAGTGTGCCACACTGCTGTCAGCAACTGAATTATTCCTCACAGCACTGAATCCTGCTTTACACTGGAATTTGTGTAATTCCATTAACCTACTTTTCTGTGGGAACAGGATGTACAGGCAAAGTAAAAAAGAAAAGTGAGATTGCATGTTCCCGTTATACGTCATATCTTTTATTCTAATTTTAGGCCTATTCAGCCTGATAGTGACTGTGATAATTCTAGATGATTGTATGAATTTTACAGAAATATGCAGAAAGAAAGTACATGAAAGAAAAGTGTTATGAAATTGAAAATGCAGGTGAGAGCAAGCAACAGAAGTTGGAAAGAATATTCAACTGTACTTAAGCTAATGGTAATATTGACCTCATTCCCTGATAGACTCTAAAGGACAAGGTAGCATAATGGTATTTCATTTGTATTTAATATGTTAGTATAATGCAAGTCAAGGCACTTTTTCTTTTAAATGCCTTCTTTTAAAGCAAGGTGAATTGAAGATATAGAAAAGAAGCATAAAAGGAGAACCTCTAAAACCTGGAACTTATTTATAAAAAATTGTGTGTTAATTCTTACATGTTTAAACTTCAGTCACCTTCAAAGTGTTCTCCATTTGATGCAATACACCTATCAAGCTGTTTTTTTCCACTGCTCAAAACAAGTTGATAAGTTCAAAAACTGTTTTGAGCAGTGGAAAAAACAGCTTGATAGGTGTATTGCATCAAATGGAGAGTACTTTGAAGGTGACTGAAGTTTAAGATACCTTTTAATGCTTCTGCCATGTTCTATTTCACTTCTTCCACATTGTCCAAACATTTCCCTTTGAGGACTTTTTTCATCTGGGGAAACAAAACAAAAAAGTGTCCAGGAGGTGAATTGGGTGACTAGGGGGTGTGGGACATGAAAGTCATGCTGTTTTGGTTAAACATTTCTGAATGCTCAGCATGGTGTGGGCAGGTGTGTTCATAAATCACCCATTATGAAATGAGCAAATGCATTGAAAGAGCCTTCATGAAAGATTCACTGAAGCCAAATGCAGCCTCCCACAACAACTGCAGCTGGTACACTGGTATAGATGGGTTCCTAGAACACTCCGCTAACAGGGTAAACCTGTACTACCAGAGGCCCACACTCCAGAAAATAATGCTGATATTTTGGGCACCCCCTCATATATAAATCATGTTTATTTGAGTTGCATGAGTGCTTCTTCAAAGAAGTGCCATATAAATTGACTCTAATTATTATCAAAAACACAAAATAATTGATCAACATGATGTGAATTAAGAAAGTAGATAAGGACAAAAATAAATCAATGCACAGGCATAAAATAACAATGTTATAGTTAGTTTAGATATTGTGAAGCTTTTTGGTTTTAATAACAATATTTCTAAAATATTTATTTAGGCTGTCATACTCTGGGTACTGCAGAGTGAGTGATAGCAGAAGAGTCTACAGATAAATTCACACATTATTCAAATAATCAGAAAAAGGGCACAAGTATACAATGAGGCTGAGTAGAGTGTTAAGAAAGAAAGAGGTATTATATATGATAGCTTTTAACTAATAGCCAGAACAGACAGGAGTAGCAGAACAAGTTTCCTGCAGAAAAGGTATTCGGGGTAGTTGTAGAGGAATGAGTAAGACCCCAGCAGGAGAGAGGGAGGGTGGTGAGAATGCTCAGGGCTGGGTGTAATAGGTTTAAAGGCCCTGAAGCAGGAGCACATGTGAGAAAAAATTTTTTAAATTTTTCTTTTAATTGTTGTTCAATTTTTAAGGCTGGAAAGCAAGACAAAGCTGACACCAAATGAGACTGGCAGCTCAGCAGGGGTTCAGCAACACTGAGTGCTTTCAGCGTTTTTTCTAAGAACAATGGAGAAGCAATAAAGTGATGTTAATTACT
Source organism: Phyllostomus discolor (assembly GCF_004126475.2). Classification (NCBI taxonomy): domain Eukaryota; kingdom Metazoa; phylum Chordata; class Mammalia; order Chiroptera; family Phyllostomidae; genus Phyllostomus; species Phyllostomus discolor. Next base: position 55,401,008 of record NC_040904.2, on the reverse strand, counting down.
TTGGTGAGGGAGTGTGATACCATCAGATTTGTGTCCTGAGAATACAACGGCAGTTATCGTCTAAAGAACAGATTGGAGAGGGACCAGAGCAGACACTGAGTCCTGACCAGGGGATCCTCAATGGGTGAAAACAGTAACTTGAACTAGGGGGGATGGCTGCAGAAAAGTAGGTGAGTAGAAAATATATTAACATAAAATTGTTAGAACTGCATAGTGAAATAGATATATGAGGAGAGAGAAATTAGTGTTGATGATAATCCCTAGGCTTAGGCCTTGTGTGCCAAGATGGAAGATAGTAAAACTCACCAACACAAGAAACATTAGATTAGAAACAAACAATAATGCTTCATTGATGCCTTCTTATTTACTTTATTTTGGGAGAAAATATTTACAATATCAGGAGTTTAATTGTGGGACATATTGAATTTGAGATGAAATCAAACATCATAGAGTGAGAATTTTGAGTAGATACCTGGATATACAGGTCTGGTGCTCAGGGGTTAGGTCTGTGCTAGTTATATACATTGATGAATCATCATTACATTGATAAATGATAACAAGGGAAATGACTCTACAGACTGAGAAGAAAGACAGCGCAGAAGTTCTATTTATTCTCTGGGTTGATTATAATGATTCTTGAGAATGAGATGGTGGGATTCAAGAAGCAGAGGAAAAATAGGAAAAGTATGGTGTCCTGGATGCTTAATGAATGAGGGTGTTTTGGGAATAAAAGGATGATCGGTTCAATCACATGCTGATGGGAAATCAAATATCAGATGACTAAAAAGCAAGCTTTCTATAGAAAGACATAGAGATTTGGAGTGTTCTTGATATGAAATGTTTTGGTAGAATGATGGGGACTGTTTATAAAAATATTGACTAAATAATGTCTCAATGAATACTCAAAACAAACTACAGTAAATATAATTTTCTCTGATTTATTGTAAAACAAAGATTCAAAATTGTTATATCCTCAGGTTTTCATAGTATCTAAATAATTATCTGAGTCCAGAGTACTAGTAGTAACAATAATACAATAGAAGTAAGCTAATACTCCTACAGAAAAATAATCACCTGAAAAATAAATAAAAAGAATCTAACTCCCATTATTTTTCCACATTTTGTTTTCACTTAATTCATGACTCTTGACTGCAAATTTAGTGCAATTTCTCCGTGCAATAGCTGCCTCAGAGAATTCTTGCTTATCTAATTATTTCATCTGGTATGGCTTTATATTTTTTTCCAAAAAATTTCAAGAATTAGTTAAAGAAATAAGGTTTCTCATGATTTTTGTAGTATTCCAAATACCACAAACAATCCACACATTTATTATCATATGTTACCACAGTCATTTTATGCAAGATATTGCTAATTTTATAAGTACCATTTCTTTAGCACATTTCTTCCATAACCTCAACATTTAGGTTGGGAATTTGTTCTCAGGCATATTCTATACACATATTTATAAAAAAATAAATATACTAGAAAACATATCCGATTCCATTTTTTATTCCAAAAAGATACATTCTATATATTACTGATATTTGCAGTTAGATAATACATGCCTATAAAATTCAAAGATTATGCCATATTTGTTATAAATGAATTATATTAGGAATAATTTAATTTCAGTATAAAATGATTTTAAAATAATATATTTGATAACATGCAAAGGCGACAAAGATAAAAATAAATGTACACCAATGACTAAGTTTTAAAGTCTAAAATGTTAATGCAGTTTCGCAATAGAGAGAAACAGCTTTGAAGAGCAGGTTTAATCAGATTCTGGTTTCTATAAAATTTCTGAGTTTCATTTTTAGCAATTGAGATAAGGCTATGCAATATGAGTTTTAAAATAATTCAAATGCTTCTAATAAATACGCTGAATATGTTCTTTGAATAATTTTGAAAGTAGAATATCACTTAATATCCAAGTCACAAACTTCATCGATTATCAAGTTATGAGTTTTTCTACAAAACTTAATTTCAAACAGTCTTCCTTGTCATCTCATGTTTTCATCCATAAGCAAGCTTTACTATAATAAGAGTAAATTAGATAGTGATTTTTCCTAGGAAAATTTAAGGGCACTTTTTGGGAAAAAAAAAAGTTTTACTGTATAATTAAGAACATTTGTGTCCAGAAATATTTACTGAATTTCAGTGATGGACAGGGGATAATTAAGAAGGAAATTATTATTTATTGAGGGCTTCCTAGTGACAAAAAATGTGTTGAGTGCTTCAGATACAATATCTAATAGGTGAACTACATTTTTAGTCTTTTATCAGCTTTAGGGATACATGATAATGAACTTCAATATTAATAAGAAAATAAGCTTGCTAGGTATGTTACTACGGATAACTACAGGAGTAATACTCAGGGATGATTTTCCATTTACCATCCCTGCCTATCAAAAATAAACCCACCAGTAGTTCAGTTGGTTACAGTGTTGTCCTGATATATCAAGATTGTGGGTTGAATCCCCAGTCAGGGCACATACAAGAATCAACCAATAAATGCACAAATAACTGGGACAAAATGATCTCTCCTTCTCCCTCCTTTTTTCTGTCTCTCTCTCTCTCCCTCTCACCCTCCTTCTCCCTTCCTCTTTTTAAAAAAATTAAATTTAAAAAAGTTATTTAAAACACAAGCACATACATACACAACCATGCACACTGTCACTTTTTCTGTTGTAGTTATCCATGGTTTGTGGAATCGTTTTGGTACTGTATTGACGCTATCTCACTGAATGCTCAACAACACCCCTGAGACATATGAATCTTAATATCAATTTCCAGATGAGGAAATTCAGGTTCAAGTATAATAAATGACCCTGCATGGTCATCCAGCAAGTTAATTTGGAGTGAAAATTTGAGCTCAGTATTCCACACAATTTGCCCTTGTAAATGTTAATATATATTGCCTCTTGCCAGATCTTAGCACATTCTAGCAGCCAACCACGTGGAAAGGTCAGCTCCTTCATGTACAGATTCACTCCCTCTCCCCTAATAGTGGGGGTGCAGCATCCTAAGGTAACAGCACACTTAATTCCGCTTTTCTTATTCCTTTCAAAGTTGCATTGTGAAACTATCTCTATCCTGCCTATTTTTTAACATCCCTACTTCTTTTTTCCCAATTATCGCTAATTTTCCAAACAGGATAACAAAGTTTCATATACTTAAAACATGTCAAAAATATGCAGCAACCAGGATTCCTAATCTGAGGGCTGTGCTAAAAATATATATATGTGTACCTCTGTATGTAATATTCCAGACCTGATTTAAATGTTCAGTCCTTATCTAGGAACACAAGTCAATTTTGACTTCCACTATTAACTTCATTGTATAACTGTCACCCTGGATGCAAAGCATTTGCCTTCTTTGTTATTTTGTATTTAATATCATTGTAGAAATGTAGAGCAGGAAAATGTTTATGTGAATATTTTTACATAGTACACTATATATATGCTATTTATTTTAAAATGGACACAGTGAATTTAAGGGCGATTTTCATTTTCTTGAGCTGATTCAATTGTAAACAATAGAGGAAAACACTCAGATCAGAATTATTTAACATCTGTAGTGGTTTGGTTGAAGGATGGCAGCTAATGGGGGTGGGGGTTAGGAGGTGGAGGGATCGAGCAAAAAGGAAAAAGGACTCATGGACGTGGACAACAATGAGGTGATTGCTGGGGGAAGTACGGGGACTAAATGATAGTGGAAAAATAGAATAAAGGTTAATTTAAAAATAGGATTTAGATTGATTGTTAAAGATAAAAACGTAACTTGTTTTAAAATATTTAAAAAAAAAAAGAAGAAAAGCACATTTTATGTTTGCAGATTGCTCCACAGCCAGGTGAGGTTCTATGACTCCTTGGAAAATAATACTGTTCAAAGACATTGCTGCAAAGTAACATTCTACAAAAGACAGTAAGCATCAAACATACAATGAGTGTTAAAGGTAAGCAGAAACATGGCAGGGATAGGAGAAATGGGGTTAACTGTCACAGAGCATCGTGGCATGCAGACTCCGGGATGGTCCGCACTGACCTCTGCCTTCTAACATTCACACCTTTGTGCAGTCCCCCTGTTTTGCATGGGTAGGGCCTATGACTCGCTTCTAGCCTATAAATTACAGCAAAAAATATAGGATATTGGTGCAGTAATTATGCTACATAAGACTTCTCCACACGTGTCTTGCTAGAGATTCTCGTCCTGGTTGTGTTGAAGTAAGTGGCCATGTTGGGGAGGTTAATGTGGCAAGGTAGCAAGGGTGGCCATTGGCCAAGGCAAAGCCAGAAAATGAGAACAGCCTCCAGCTGATAGACAACAAAAACTGATTCTCTAATGACCCATGTAAGCTTGGACATTTTCTTCCCCCAGATGTGCCTTGAGCTTGGACTTCAGCCATGGCCAGCACGTTGACTGCAGCTTTCCGCTGGGACCCTGAAGCAGAGAACATACCAGAGCCATGTCCAGACTCCTGACCCACAGAAACTGCGATAATAACCATTTACTGCTTTAAGCCACTGGTTGGTGGTGCTGTGTTACACAGTAATAGGTAATTAAAACAAGGAGTGAGTATTTAGTGGAAGAAAAACATGGGCTTCCTTGGGGCGTCTATCACACCTGCCATCCTAGGCAATAGGCCGGTCTCATTTCTTCTACTTCAGGATTTACAGCTGGGAAACTCACAGATGTTCCACAGACAATGGAGACAAAATATCAGTCTTGTTCCTGAGTATAGTTTGGATTTGGGGATAAATATCACTATATTGTCATTTAGACTTGGCTGCATATAAAAAAGCATACCAAATAATTTGGCTCAGACACAAAGGGTTATGCATTCTTGTATAAACAAATCCAGATATAGACAGTTCAGGGCTGGTTTCTGGGCTCCATTAAAGGAGGAAGATATAAGCATCTAATCTTTTAACAAAGCTCATCATCATCTCTAACTATATTACCCTTTTATTACTAGGGGAGAAAAGAACTTGGAGTTCTGGAAGCCAGTTAGCAGCATCTACCACATAATGAGATTTCTAAAATTATTAAATCTTGAAGAACGCTTTAAGTATAGAATTAGGTGGCATAAATAAATGTGTTCCTGAATTATATTTCTAGTAATGGTACCATAGCATGAGATAATGATGAAGCAAGGTAAGTGGTAAAAACATTTAATTTATGATAAATGCATTATAAATAATAACTATACCCAAACTTCTGCTTTTAAGTTGTCAAAGATGCAGAAACACTATTCTAATGCCAAATAAAATCAATACCAACCACTCAAGATTTATAAATGGGCTTCAAATAACTTGATATGACAAAAGTTAAATTATACTTTCAAAGTATAAGCATGGCCCTAATGTGTCATGTTTTAAATATATCATCATTAATAACTGACCTATTTCTACACCGTTCTTCATACCTTTGAACTCATGGACTTTGGACAATCTATGAACATTTGACCAAAATAGGTCATCAACATCAAAAATAGGAGAAAGGGAAAAGTAGCTGATAAAAAATACAATTAGATATAATTGCTTTCCCAGGAGACCAAACAAATGCAAATTATTGAATAAATGGTCTATCCTAAATATATATTGATCTCAGAGAATTATTCTGTCATGCTCTACTACTGTTTTAGTTGGCAACAATATAAAGTATAAAGCTTTTTATATATAGTGATTCTACTTAAAGCATTTATTTTGGGGGGTAAAGAATGAGGTATTTTTATTGCTACAACACACATGATAACATAAAAATGTCAATAGGCAACTGTTCAACAATACAGAATTAACAAATGCATTATGGTATAGACAGGTAATAAACACTGCTCAGACTTTTAAAACATCAGCCGAAGTCAGCCAAAAATTGTATCACAAACACTGACCGGTCTTTACCCTCTCTGGTTTCCCATGCCTAACAGAGTTACTTAAAAAAAGAAAAAAATGCAACAACATTACAGAGGCCATTTTATGGAATAAAACTTGAGTGTCCTGAAAGAGATCAAATAGAACTCCTTTGAAAATCCCTAATAAAAATAATAAAAACAAAAAAGAATAGAAGTGGACCTGAAGTAACTTCTTAAGAATGTGGATTTTCCTCTGATAGTCTTAAGGTTAAATGTAATTCATTTGATGTGACAGACAATGGCTGATAATTATCTCAGACCTCCCAGTGCCAGAGCTAAAAGCCAATTTAATTAGCATTTTTATCTGACCACTGGGCTTTTATAACTGTAGAACAAGATTTTGAAACAGCAGTGAATTCTTCTAGTAGTATAAAAATAAATACTTTTATTCTTTCTGTATGGTATATCAACATATTGTGGAGGTTTTTTGCTTTTAGTTTTATTTTCCAAGCCTGTATTCTATATCCTACACTGTCATTTGATCAAGAGAAAGCTTTTCTTCTTTTCATAACAAAGCTGCAAGAAGGAAAAAAATATATTTGATACATGAAAAAAAATCTGCCCAAGATACACTTTAGTGAGGTTTTAGGTGAATTTCAAGGATTGCTTAAATGTAAAAACAGAGCGGACTTTGGCTTACAATGTAGGCCATGGTCTCTAAAGGGCCACTGTGTGGTACTATTTCAGGAGAGCCTGGGGCCATCACTCACACCTTCACTGTGTGTCTGACTGTAGTTCCATCACTGGCTGGGATGGTCAGTACTAAGGCATTGCTTCTTTAGAGTCCTCAAGTGCAACAACTTCTGTTTGGTCTTCTCTACCCATATCCCCACTCTGATCTCACCCACTGTGGTAGGCCAGCTATCACTTCCACAGTGAGGGTTCTTGTGCTGAGGCACACCTTTAAGTTAAGTTTTACGTGCCTTGCCATTCTTATAGACCCAACTGCCAAAAAGACTTAGATATAAGATGTGTCTAAAGCTCAATATGATTTATGCTGAGCTCACTGAGTGACCCCAAACTCATCATCTATCTCATCTTGGCATATCACTATTCTTTCCAGAACCTAAGCTAGATATAGAATTGTCTCTGTTAGTATATGGAAGTGGTTTTTCCCCACCTTCTAGGAAAAGTACATATCTCCTTTTTTTTTTTTGCAGAACACTGTTGCCCTTCCATACTCTAACCATGGGGTTTTAATAACAAGCCGCAGTTCTATGTGAGCCGGGGTACAGTGGGGAGGAAAGGGTAGTGCTGCTCAGGTGGCTGAGGAGCTTTGTCAGAGCCATGCTCAGTACCTCTTACTTTCTACATGCTTATCAATAATTTATAATAACAAGTGGATATTATAGAATGGCCATTTTTCTCATTATTAGGCAGATATTCTTCATTATTTGGAAGTGAAATGAACTTTTTGAGCAGGAAGTTGAGGCTGATCATCCTATGTCAGGAATGCTATAGATATGGATCTTGAAAAAATTTTATATCTAAGCTCTGTCATTTCTTAATGTTTTCTGAACCATGAGCAAGAGTCATTTGAACCTTTATCGGCAGTCCACATTTAGACCATCGCATGTAGCTAGAAGGCCGTTATTCTGAAACTATAATTAGCCCAATTATATTGGTAGTTTTACTTCTCCTGGAGATGTTTCCTTGTGGGTAGAAGCATTTATAGATGAGAGAGGGAGCTGTCTGTATTTGTGTTTAACGAGGTGATTTTCTTGACATCAGTGAAATTTCCACTGAACTACACACAAGCGTCAGTGGGTTCCCAGACATGTGCCCCCTCTTGCCCACTCAGTGTTTGAATTTACAATGAGTTAAGAGATTCACAACTCTGCCTCTAAAAATGCTCTCATTTGTCTATTAAGCAAACATGCTTGAAAACTATAATGAGCAGTGAGTTCTGTACCACATTTCTTTTGTCTTTACAGTAAGAACCTATTTGAAAATCTTGCTGCCTCTTACCTTTCTTTCAGCTTGGCAATTTTATAAGGGCTCTTTATTTGCGGCAAAATATCACCACTCTTGATAAAGCCAGCTACAGCTTCCAAAACTTTCCCTTCATTTGCACTAAAGAACAGCAAGCGTTGGAGGTTATCTCATCTAAACCATTTCATGGATGTTAAGGTTATAAAAGCAATACAACTTGAAATATATTTAAATATTTATATGCTTGAGACATTTTTAAAGCTATTCATAGTGAGTATCTCTAGCTGCATGGCATTTTATAAGTTTCTAGAGACTAAATATACAATTTTTAAAAATTGAGATTTTTGTTTTTTCATTAATGGTGAGCACTAACACTACATTAAAAATATATATATAACTCCACAAGGATTATACTATTTACATTAGATTTTTACCCTGAATTATAATTCAGATCTTTTAAAATACACTTGCACACACACAGTCAGAAGGTCTTAATTAGGTCTCTTTTACAGAAATTTAGCTGTTGGATCCAGTATTTTTATATTTGTTTAAATATTGTGGAAAATGAAGACCACCGAGATGAAAACAAACAGAGCTTCCCATCACAGGAGAGCCATGCCCATCACTTGCATTTGGCAGGGACTCAAGGCAGGCAGGAGAGTGAGGAGGTTTTATAGTAAAAAGGAAAGGAAGGCTTATGGATGCCTGATTGTAGGTTGGTGGCAAAGGAAAGCTGGATGCTGGCGAGCTAGAAGTGGTGTCTCTTACATAGTTGCTTTGGAGATCTTATTTGGCTTTCTCTGTTTGATCCTGAGTTGGAAGCTGGGAAGCAAAATAGGAAAGTTTGCAGTCATTGACCATGTCCCATCCATTTATGGCTGTTTTATACAGAAGTTGTGGTTTGGCTTCCAGGGCTGGTTACTGAAAAGGTTAAGAGTAAAAGAGAGTTCCATTTTCATATATGATCTGGCTATTGTCCATTTGAATATTTAGTCCCTTAGTGTCCTAGATAAAATAAAACAGTCTTACTTCACTGAGAACACTTGATTATTAGAATTGTAAAAATATCTCTATGAAGTGTGGTTGGGAGGCAATCCTCCATAAGTCTTCTGTTTCCCTGCACGTCTAGCAAGCGGAGGCATTTCATCTTTTATTCCAGGTCTGTTTAAAAGGAATTTGGTTTTGGGAATAGCCTTGGGAGAGAGAAGTAGTAGTTTTCTCCAGAACAGGGCACAGGTGTGTTTACAGCCCAGCATACCAAAGATAACGTGTCCCTCCAAGGAAATGTTAGGACAGGTTTGCTTTATAAGACATTTGAGTAGTCAAAACTTAAGCTTCTTCAGTTATAATGCAAAAACACTGTGTGTACAACATCCACTTGGGGCATTCTATATGCCCTCATGGGTCTAGGAGATGAGGAAGTGAAGACAACAGAAAGCTCAAACTGCTTGCTAGGGTGTAAAAGATAAAGTCCTTAGTCTCTGAACCAAGAATGTCATGTCTTCTACCAAGATCCAAAAAACTGTGGAAGGATAACTTGCTGGCTTAAAAACAGGGTAAAACCTCCAACCCTTCGGCTCCTGACAAGTGCCAGGTATTGATACCCAAATAATCAAGCATGTATGTGAATGCCGTTTGTTTTTCCCTTCGGTTTAGGATTATAACCAGGATTGCGAAAGTAATGCACAAAAATGTAAAAAGCACTTTGAAAAAAATCATATAAGTGAATTCCAATTATATATGATAAATGGAAAGCAATTTAGTGCTTAAGGACAGATGGGGCTAATGAAATAAAGCTTCTGGTGTGTTTGTCAAGATATATGCGCACCACTCCTTCCCAGGTGGTTCATACTGAAATGAGGCCAAATATCAAAACTATAAGAACGAAAAAGATTGCAGAAAATGCTCGGATTTAATTTATGTTTAGTACTTATACTCCATCTTCAAACCTCATAGAAATAATTGCAGCAGAGTTACCAAGCTTTTTCACTGTAAGATAAAATATCAGTGCACCTGGTATGTCTAAACCAGTTACTCACAAGCTGCCAACATTTTCATCTTAATGGAAATAGATCTAACTAGAAAAAATTCATGAGCTTAAAATACATCTAAATAATCATCCATGGATTGGAAAAATATATGATATTTTTAAAAGGTACTTAATCAAGTAAGAGTTCTTCTAAGTCTGTGTAATTCAGTCGGTAAGCAGAGTTTTGCAGAGTTCTTTATATATTGTAATGGGTCCTTCTGTGAGTCAAGTTACTACTTATAGGGTGATTTTTAGTGTGATGTTTTATTGACTGAGGATTTGTCAATATCATTTTTTTACTTTATCCAATAAGAAAATTTGAGATCGTAACCTCAAATATACATTGATTATGTACTTCTGAAAGAATGACTCAGGGCTTAGATTAGAATATTTGGCCCCAGGTTTACCATGTACTAATGAGCTACTGAAGCAAGAATATTTCCAAATCTCCCAGAATGTTGCATTTCCTTTTTCCTGAAAAATGAGACCAATACACTTTAAACTTCAAGGTGAGCTACTTTTTAAAATAAAAACTAAATATATGAGGAGTGGATAAACTGCCTTGAAATAACCATCATACACCTTTTTTCCTTCTTTACAGAAGACAATACGTTATCTGTGTGATAGGAATTACAATGTTCATTTTCAGGAATTGGGGACCACTTCAGACAGATATAACAGCCTGAAAGTAAAATGGGTGGGAATTACATGTCCAAACAGAAGGCTTATAAATGTATAGGGACCTAAATATCTTTTGGATCTGACCAAGAAGACATAGTGTCACCCCAAAACTCTATCATATTCAAATACATGAATTAAGAGTTATGCTTTCATAACATTTATGATATAATTGAAATAAAGTATAGAATAAGATACTTGAAAAGTGGAGAATGAAACTGTTTCCTCTTGTTCAGCAGAGATTTTTGATGGGTGACACTCAAATTATTTCATCATAAACAATTTTTAATATGAATCAGAATATCACCTGTGAGCCATAATCTGATAAAGAATACTTTGACCACATCAGCATCCCTGTCCTGTTTCATGCTTATAATGCTACCTTCAGATTTGCAATCCAGCCTCCTGAGTGGCAGAGGGAAGAGCTCTGGGCAGTGAAACAGGTCCTGTTACTGAGCCAAGTGACTTCATAAGGTGTCATTCTGGTGTATTGCACTGCCATGCACTTATCTCCCAAAGACAGAAAAACTCTAAAGTGATACGATTATTTTTCTCAGCCTTAAATATGGAGCACCAGATCCTGGGCCATAGTGATCCTACCCAATTATAGTAAATTCTTACTTAATGTTGTAAATAAATTCTTGAGAACTGCAACTTCAAGGAAAACGACATATAACAAAAAAACAATTTTCCCACAGGCCAAACAAGAGTGAAGTTCCAATGGTGCTTTTCTGGTCAGAAAAAATTACCAAACTTCTAAATAACCACCAAACACTTCTAATATTAAACATTGAAATAAACGTGAGCTATACACATATTTAACAAAGATAAATGAGAAAAAGAAGAAAATTATTTTCCGACCTGCTTAATCCAGTTCAGAATCATGGTGGCTGGAGCCACTCCTGTGAGCTCAGGGTGGCAGGCAGGACCCACCCCGGACAGGATGCCCTTCCATCCCAGGGTGCACATACACACACTCACACAGACTGGGACAATTGGTACAAATGGGGTACACTAATGAACCTCACATCCACAGCATTGGGATGAGGGAGGAAATGGAGGACCTAGAGAAAACCATGCAGACATGAAAAGGAGAATGTGCAAACTCCCCACAGAGAGTGACCCCGGCTGGAATCCAATTCCGCCTCCCACCATCAACACTGAGTCTGAACAACATGGAACAAAATGACATTATTCCAGGACCTGCTCTGCAGGCGGGAGACCCCAGCTGAACCAGCTCACCTGTTCCTCTTTACTGGCACCATGTGGTATCAACAGAGGTTTCGTATAAAATAGCCAATACTTCATTGGAAACTCAGACGAGGAAGTGGGGGTCCTGAGGAAAACCCCAGCTGGAAAGATAGCGTCTCTGTATAAGTAGGAATGAGTGTGAGCCAAGACAAACATTTCTAAAGATCAATGACCTCTCACATCTCATTCCAGACCAGCCCCTGTTTTAAGTAGTGAGATGACGGACAAAATCAAGTTAAAAATAAGTAGCTTTGAATGCAAATTCAAGAACCTAGGATTGTCTGCTAAAAAGACAGGCCATGGGGAAACCATTTTTAAAAAAGTGAAAAGTTCTAGAAGCATTGTTCATCTCTAGACAAAAACTGAAGAGCAGATCTTGCCCCGGGACTGAGCCTCAGGGCTGCCACATCACAGACATGTACACAGACACCTAATAAGGCGACTGGTTCCTCAACACTTCACTAAACTGAATGGTGACCTCGAGGAGGGACCTTGAAGCCTAAGCCTTTTGACAGGCTGATCACTTACAGTTCAGCTTTATTTTGCTTTCCAGTCCTTTAAGCTAGGGCATCAAGTTCATTTTAAATCATACTTGCTCTTTGGAACAAAGGTTGTCTGATAGCTGAGGCCTTTTTTCAAGGTCTGGAAGGTTAATCTGTGTGTTTACATCCCTGGAACAGCCAGCTAAGATCAGGCTGGAAGAGGAGGCATGCTCAGCAGGGATTCTTAATTGACCAATTAAGAAACTGAGCAGAGAACTTGGATGTTTTGCTAAAGGGGTGTGTACAGGCAGATCCAGCACATGTTAACGATGCAGACAATGCACGAGCAAGGATCAGTTATCGTCAGAGAATTTCAGCCAGGGGTATATGAAGATGGCACTGATAAGTGAAACAAATCAGGCATGTGGGAAATGGCTGTCTAAATTTTTTAAAGAAATCTATTGCAGCTAATTATCATAGTAGATGAGACTGTGGTCCAAGTACACAGCTTTGTCTTGGCAATTGCCATGTAGGATTCCCGAATTAAAAGAAGTGACATTCTAGCTTGCCTCAAGGCTCATGTGTACATGTTGTTTACAAAACCCAGTCATGTTTTTGACATTGGTTCCTACTATGGTCAGAGTAGTCAAACCAAAAACAGCCGTATCTCTCCACATATCTATTGCTCATAACTCATTACTTCATTTTTCTCTTCGTTTGCCACACTGACCGTCTCTCAGAAAGTCCATTGAGCAGCTCTCTGACAGGAGCCGGCCAGCTGGTCTGGGCATTGTGGAACCACCAATGCACTGTGCTGCTCTGCCACAGGGGACAGTCCCTTTGTAGCTTTGGTAGCTTGTCCTGCTTTTTTGGATGAGTATCATAGCCATTCCACATCAGTTTCCTGGTATTAAAGTCAGCGTTTGGGAAGCAAAAGATGAAACTATAGTTTATGGCAAAACTGAAATAATGTATTTCTCCCCATTGGTTCACAATGTTCTTAACAAATCCCCAAACAGGGGTTTCTATGTTTCATGATGTAGCAGCATAGTTTTTTTCATTCTTTTTTTTTAATTTTAATTTTATTTTATTTTTTATTTTCCTTCACAGCTTTTTCCTAGAACTTAAAGGGCTGGCCTGAGACGAATTCAGCTTACAGCCAAGTGTAATGTGTCCAGACCGCTCCCCTGACTCGGGATAACAAGAATGAGTCACAATAACTCGAGTGCGGACCCCATCCCTGGAGTGTGATCAGCTATGCAGTCCCACACATCCACTACCCAGACTCCTGCTCTGAGCCGGGGGCTTGGAACAGTAGATGCTCAATTTTTTGGAGTTTGATAGACCTTGAGTTCACAAAGGAAGACTGATGGGTTTGTAGGCTGTTGATTAAAGTGTAAAAAGACAGATATGTCTTAAATAGGCCTTGCTACAGAGGTTCTCAGGCCTAGTTCTGTGTCAGAACCACAATTTTACAATGAAAAATGAGGCTCCTGGAGTTTACACAACTTGTGCAGAGCCAAATAGCAAGTAATTTAAGGTCTGAGATGGGACTGAAGCTGAGATTTATTTATTCAAGTTCAAAGTTTTCCTTTCCCTATAGGGCTACACTGCTTCCTTGCAACATATATATTTTTTCCTACTAAGTAGTTAATTTACTTTATTATTTTGTTTTTTAAGATATTGGTCTTTTTCTTTTATTTTTTATTGTTGTTCAATTACAGTTGTTCCAATTCCCGCCCACCCCCCACCTTTTTTCTCCCCTGCCCTGCCCACCCCCCACTCCTACAGTCAATCCCCACCCTGTTGTCCGTGTCCCTGGTCCTTTATACTTGCTCCTTGACTAGACCCCTCCCCTTCTTTCCCCTGTCATCCCCTCCCCCACCCACTCTGGTCACTGTCAGTTTATTCTTATTTCATGTCTCTGGTTCTATTTTGCTTGCTTGTTTGTTTCATTCATTAGTTTCCACTTATAGGTGATATCATTTGCCTACAGAATTAACCTTAAATTTAACTTGGAATTTTTCTCCATATTATTAAGTTGCATTTTTTGGAATGTTTCCTGAGAGACATAGTATCTAAATATCATCAGGGCATGTGAGAGACATAAATTGCATATTTATGCATATAAATTATGAAAACAGAAAGTTGACCATGAAATATAGACATGATTTTGGTGATTTATTATAAAAATGGCTTTCACATTAATGAAAAATGCTTAGAATATAAAATTGCATACATAATACAGTTTGATCTTATACTGCTGATCAGGTTAATTCCTTCTGAAGGGCTAAGAGAAAATGTAAGCACATAGATAGCTTATGACACAGAGCACATCAGAAGAGTTTAACTGAATTTTTCACCTGATTTGAGCTGCATAAATTACCAGATCACTCAATTTTCCTTTGAAACCCTCCCAGTGGGGATTACACAAGCTCCCAATTAACTCTACTAAGTAAGTCAAACTATTCCGGTTGCTTGGGTAATGCATGTCTGGAATATGTTCACTGTTTTGTTACTTTAGTGCTTCGGGCCCAAACTGCTACTTAATCCCTGCCTCCCCTCTTCCTTAGTAACAAAACCCAGGTATCATTCCAGGCAGCACTTTCCATAGTTAAGAGCTACATTGCCCAGCCTTTGTGTAGCTGGAGATGCCTGATGAGAAATAAGTGGAAGTTGGTGGATAGGACTAGGAGGAAAGCATTTTTAGAATGAGACAGCACTGGCATGTTACCCCTCTTTTATTTTAGTTGCTTCTCTGAAATGCAGATATGATGATCTGGAGGTAGTCCTAAAGATGGAGGACCCATGCAAAAAAAAAAAAAAAAGATAAAATGGAAAAAGAGAAAAAAAATAAATTTTTGATTGAATTACCACACAGCAGTCAAAATAGCTCAGGATTTATTTTTAGCCTTCCTGTATGAGAGAGAAATAAACCTCTATCATGGTGAAGCCATTATTATTTCTAATCATTGTTACTTGAAGCCAAAAGCAATTTTATGCTGATACATTGTCCATTCTGTCTAGGGCCAGCTCAGGCTCAAATGGAAAAAAGGTTACCCAAACAGTGGCTATAATCATGTATCTAGGAAATTGAGTTCCTCATTCTTAAGCTCTCATCTTTTTTCTCTTTTGTAACAATTCATTATTACTTGAAGTTTGTGTTATTATTTCCCAAATGAAAGTGCATGGTTTGAATAGGGAGACTGAGTTTGAAGTGATGTTAGCAGTTGGTATGGTAAAATGGGCAGCGCTTGGGATGTAGAATCAGGGAGTCCTGAATTCAAATTCCAACTCTAACAATTTTCAGCTGTGTGCCTCCTGTCCAACTTAGTTTTCTTTGTGGTAAATGGAATAATAAGAGACACTTCATTGGGTAATTTTTAAACATAATACTATGAAGTATCATGATATCCAATAATGGGATATATGATTTTATTGTTTAATTTCTATAAAAATCATATCCAAAGTGTTGGAGGAGATAGTGAAGCCTCAATAAAGTTCTCTAACATTATTAATAGTCTCGACTGAGTGGTGACTTCCACCAACACTGAGAACTTACTGCCATTTACATTTTACGTGTGCTTGTTCTTCCCTACAGATGCTAAGTTCTTTAGATCCCGAATCACTACCAGAGGCTCTCCTAGACAGCGGCTGGTCAATACATTTTTGAGGGTGCGGCTGTTAACCATGTTCTCACAAGTAGCAGAAAACATATAGAGGTATGTATAATTGTAGTAATCAGAATTCAGTTATTTCTTTATCGCTAAAGCACTATGTATTATAAGCCCTGAACTAGCAGTATAAGCAGTACGAAAGGCAATTTTTGACAACATATCTCATTTGAACAGGTCTTAATTATTATAGTTATACATTATATTCCTTATTCCTATTCTATCTAACTTACCTGCACCTTCTACTTTAATTTTCAGGACAACATAGCAGGTGTACAGAGGCCGTCTCCATCCACACTCTGATAGATACTGAATATTCTCATTGCCAGTGCCACAGCTTCTTTCACGAGCATTTTAAGTCAGCTTTTGGTACATATTAGAAAGTGGACAAATACAATTTTATATTGATTGTGGATTTCAGATTAAATTAAAGCTGAATCGTTAGCTCACAAACCAACTAAAAACTTTCCCTAATCTTCTTATCCAATATGTGAAAATAACCCAGTAAGCCATTTCTAGTCAATGTCATTATAATTTTACCATGACTTCAGCTTTTGGAAGCATAATTATGTAATTAATTTTATATAACACTATAAATTAACCATCAGGATGAGGTGTTTTAAAAAGAATATTTAACTCAATCTGTTCTTGAAAGCAAAATTATTCTAGAAAGGATATTAATGGTAGTTAGTATCATTAAATCCTGATTATAAAATGTGTCCTAAATTTAAAAAAGTATATATATAGAGAGAGAGAGACAATGGTAGACAAGCATAATTAAGCAATTACAAAACTAAATGCTAATGCTAAATAGTAATGTACTGATGCTCCTTATTAAGATGTAATTCCAGCATTGGCTGGTGTGGTTCAGTGGACTGAGCATGGGCCTGTGAACCAAAGGGTCGCCAGTTCTATTCCCAGTCGGGGTACATACCTGGATCGCAGACCAGGTCCCCAAGAGGGGGTGCATGTGAAGGAACCTCACATTGATGTTTCTCTCCCTCTCTTTCTCCTTCCCTCCCTCTCTCTCTAGAAATAAATAAATAAAATCTGTAAAAAAAGGTATAATTCTAAAGTGTACTTGTCAAGTGGTAAATTCATGTCGTACTTCACATTTAATGTGTCCTCTCATTGACTATAAATACATTAAACAATTAGACAAAAATATGCATGGTTATGAAAATAGAAAAAAATTAGATGCTTTATTAATAAGTGATAACACTTTATGCCAATAAGGGATACTTATCCATAATCATATGTATAAAATCCACTTCACTTAACACAACTAATATACATTGAAATTATATTCTGTATTCAGATATTAAATATGGCCTTTAGTATTTTAATATTACCTATAAATATTCTCTACCTCTAAAGTGCTCACAGTTTGAGGAGGGATAATTATAATGCAGTTTAGTAAATTAAAACACACACCCACAATGTCATGTCCAAACTGATAAAGGACACTTGCCAGCTGCAAACTTTAGGAAAAGCTTCCTGTAGGAGATGATGCTAAAGGAAACATTAGACTTACTGTCATCTCACTGACTTGCCTTTTCACTGTGCTGGCTCCTCAGTTTGATGTAATACTCTCCAGTGATGATGAAAACAAGTCTTCAAGGAAGGAGGAATGGGAACATGGGCTTGCTTCTTAGGCCCCACCAGTCCCATTCCTAGTCACAGTGAGCTGAAAGCTAGGAAAGAACCAACAAAAAACACAAGTAAGGAAGAAACATCTAAATCAGGGGTATAAACCAAAAAGAGATGTCACACATAGGCCTCAAAATGTGAAGAATTCATGTGGGACTAAATAAAATTAAAACTAAGAAAAGCAGGAAATTGTTGCTGGTTGAGATAATTAAGTAAGAGATAAAGGCAAAAGTAACAAGAACTCCCAACATATTTTGAAAGTTAAGACAAAGATAAGGGTGGCTCATGGGAGAAAGATGTCCATTTCAGTTGGATTTTTTTGGAGGGGTCAGGCAAGGACAACCTTGTCTATTGGCACATCCTTCAGCAACTGTGGACAACACCAAGTGGGTTTACTGAAAAAATATGTTTTTCATTAATTGATAAATTCTGTGAAAAAAACATTTTTTCATATTGTTAAGGCTTTATTTTTTTAGAACAGTTTGACTCTCAGTTTTGAACTTTGCAAACTTTATACAGCAAATAATTTGGAAAGGGGGGGTAGTTGCCCAAGATACTCTCAGAATTGATAAAAGTAGGGATTCCACAATTTAAGAACTGGAAATGAGCTCAAAGAACACTCAATCTAATTCACCTTACAAATGCAAATATTGAAGCCCAAAGACCTTAAGTGAATTTTCTAAGAGTATGGGGAAAACTAGTGGTAATGAAAACTGCCGGTTCCTTCACTTTAAATTCAGACTTTTCAGTTATTCAATTATTTTACTGAAAATAGTCCAATACACTGACTCCACATGCATGTGTGAACTCAATTGCTGAAGTGCTGCATGGACAGGAAAAATGCTATCTCCTTTCTCCTGTTTTCAGATTGAAAGAAGAGAGGCTGTCTTTACCAAATAAGAGCATTCTAACTTAGTACAAGGGAGAGAACTTTCTCTGATATATCCTAAGACTGGAAAAGAAATGTGTGATAAACTCTTAAAGTCAGAGTGGGAAGACTGCCAATACAGTGGGTAAACAGTCTCTGACAAGAGAATTTATAAACAGCTCATGTACATAAGCAATAATTTGTATCACTACTGCTAATGTTGCTACTTCAAGAGCCAAAGACTCTGTCCCCCAAACCCGTGTTCAAGCCCATCCCAACAATCCTGGAAAATGTAAAACTGAAGCCTGAGTTTCCCCACCACTGAAGTCAGAAGACATGAGAAGCATCTGTCAAAATCCAATGTGTATTCTTGAGAAAAATTCCCAGCAAATGAGGACTAGAAGGGGATTTCCTCACCTGGTAGTTGGCATCTGTAATAAACAATAGCTAACATTACATTAATTTTCTTTCTAATATCACAAACATCTTGATGACTATACAATATGAAAAGAAAATACATTATTTAGAAAATATTAGTGATATATTTAATAATCCTGGGGAAAAAGATAGAAAGTTAATGAGAAAAAATGAGTATCTTACATGCATAGCTTTCCAAACTATCTTAAAGCATTCTTAATTTTCAGTTAAATCAGTTGATTTTAAAAAAAGCACATAACACTGATCTTTAGTATTTTAAGGTATTCTATGTCCTGAAAGATTGATTACATTTGTATACAAAGTTTTAATGAGTTAAATTTGAAAAAGAAGTATGCTGGACTTAACTACTAAACAGACATGAATTAAAGTTTATGTTTATTACAATTTTGGTCATTCTTATATTTCATTAATATGTCATAGTATAAAAACTAAGAATCATTTTAGCTTATAAACAAAGCATAATTTTAATAAGCATAATTTATCTATTCTCAGAAGTATAGTTAAAATTTATAAATTAAAAACTTTGTTTTTGTTGTAGTCTTTTTTCTTTGTTCCAATCTAGTAATAGCTTGGTATTAACTTCTCAGATGAGAGAATTAAAAAGCAGGTGCTCTCTAAACAAGCTTGACTTTGTGTACGTAAGTAGTGAAGAGCTCGCCTGTCTTGGTATGAGTGTGTTTAATGCTATTCCCACACAAGATTGTAGATCCCACACAGAGGAGCATTTTAGTATGACTTTTGAGATATTTTAAAAAAGGAGAAAATTCACGTTTCTACAAAATAAAGACAAAAGCATTGGTAGCCAAACAACAACAACGAACCCCCAAAAGAAAAAATCTTGTTGAAAAGACTTAGAGGTGAATAACATATAACCACCAATTCGGGCTGTCCATCAGAGGGCTGAAACGTGGGTTGTAACTGGATATTGTGGCTCATTTTGAAGGGCTTGTGTGGGAAGTGGAGCAGGTGTGTGTTCTCAGCTGAGAAGGAATCTATACATTTTCTGCATGCATATAGGCAGTCGGGATTTGTTAATCAAACAAAAAAAACCCCATATATTCTTTTTTAAAGTCTGTTTTTAATTGCTTTCTGTGGTAACCTTCTATAATATCATAATTTCATTAATCCTTTAAAATCATTTAAAGCATTGCTATAATGTTTGCTTGATAGTTTTAGACTTAGAAATTAAGCTGGGTCAAAGCATTGAGTGTAAGTGTTGCAGGTTCGATTCCCAGTCAGGGTACATGCCTGGGTTGCAGGCCATGACCCCCAGCAACACCACATTAATGTTTCTCTCTCTCTCTCTTTCTCCCTCCCTTCCCTCTCTAAAAATAAATTAAATAAAATCTTAAATAAAAACATTAAGTGTAGATAATCCCCATGTTTTAAAAATTCATTCAGCAATCCTGATCTTTTTATGATTGAAAATATAGAATAAGAATATGGGTAATTGATAGGTTCAAATATTATACATAACTTTATTTAGGTTTTCAGGAAGAGGAAAGCTAAAACCATGCACAAAAAATTTTGCAATGTTGCATGAGATCTTTCATATGAAGTATATTTTTTCAGTGCTCAGCCTTGTTCTTTACATAAGAAATAAGTTTGTATAAGCCAGCCTCTGCAACCTGTTAGTTTTGGTGCAACTGTCCTTCATGCACACACAAAATATATCCAGTAAGCACACATAATGTTGAAATCTACTTCTAGCAATTAGTATGGCTTTTGAGCATTACTCCACCTTCAATATTCTCTGATAATGATAAAATGTATTTAATAGTTAATATGCAGCTATTACTTTTGTCCAAAGTTTACTACTGTGTTTTTAAATTTAAGGGATTTTTCTGATTTTTCAACATTTTGTGTAAAAATTATAAAAGGAATTTTAATGGATGCTCAAACTATTTAGGTCAGAAAAACTCCCTGAAAAATTTTAATATGAATAAATTTTCATGAAACAATTGTAAAAAGAATTTTAATGGATGCTCAAATCAGCCAGTTCAGAAAGACTTCCTGAAAAAAATTAATATGAATTAATTTTAATATCAGTTTTAATAATTGATGCATGCGAGTTCCATGGAAACCAACTTCCATCATTCTCTCTAAAGTGATTCAATAATGCAGGGTAGTGTATATGCTAAGCTAGCACTGCATTTCTGCATATAAACAATAGTGCAACTTCATTTAGAGATATTTTCATTGTGTCTTTTTTATCTGTCTCATACAAAAATAGCATATTGTTTTTAATGTTTCCATATGTTTAGAAGATTACAAGACTACAACCCTGGCAGAAATAATGGTAAAAGATGAGAAGATGTTGCCCCTCTCATTGCCCTTCATCCTGTATGAGAAACCAACATAAAAACTAATTATCACTAATCAGTCACTAGTTATGAGTTTCTGCCTGTTCTTGCAGAGATC
The DNA here is from genome assembly GCF_004126475.2 of Phyllostomus discolor. Lineage (NCBI taxonomy): Eukaryota > Metazoa > Chordata > Mammalia > Chiroptera > Phyllostomidae > Phyllostomus > Phyllostomus discolor. The sequence continues at coordinate 55,379,671 of NC_040904.2, read as the reverse complement.
GGTGCCTTACTGGAGAGCACGGGTGCTGACAGCACGAGTACCAGTTGTCTCTCTGGAAATGTGCTGGCACTCAAGGATCCTTTTTCCAGCAGCAATTGTTTATTCAAATTACTGATGATCCAAAGTTTAATAAAGATAAAGATAATTGTATGCATGTTTGTTTTTTATTGCTACCATAACAAATTACCACAATGTTAGAATTTTAAAACTGCATACTTATCATCTTGCAGTTCTCTGTGGGGAAGTCTGACAGATGTCACCAGGCAGAAAAATAGGTGTGTTAGAGCGGTGCGACTTTCTGGAGACTTTAGGGAGGATTTGTTCCTTGTTTGTTGAGATGGTGGACCGTTCAGTTCCTGAAAGTTAGTGTTGAGATCCTTGCTTTGTTGCCAGCTGTCCACTGAGATCGAATCCCGGATCTTGAGAGATCATCTGCATTTCTGGGCTTGTGTCTCCTTTCTTCCACTTTCAAAGCAAGCAACTGTGGGTCAGGTTCCTGTGCTTCAACTGTCTCCTATCTCATCTCTCTGACCACTCTTCTGCCTCTACCTTTTGCTTCTTAAGAGCTCTGGTAGTTAGATGGAGCCCACCAGATATTTCTGGTTAACAACCCATGTCAAGGTTTGCAGCCTTAATCACATCTGCCAAGTCCCTTTTTTCAAGTCAGGTAACAAAGTCCCATGATCCACAAATTAGAATATGAACATATTGAAGGACCATTGTTCCACCTACCACAGTAATAATAACAGTAAACACTATTACTATACACATTTTAAGTGTTTTACATATATGAACTAATTTAAACCTTACAGCAGCTTTATGAGACAGATACTATTTTCTCCATTTTACAGATGAGGAAAACAAGGCAGAGAGATGATACAACTTGCCAAAAGTCACTCAGCTAGAAAGTGAAATAACCTTCCCACGCTCACACAGTTGTAAAGCTGGACTCCACGTCTGTCTGTCGGAGTCCACAGATGGTCAGATCAGCCTTTCTCTGCCGACCTGCTTCCAGACAGGCCAGTCACAGCTCTGAGCAGAAGCAATTATGGTAGGAAGGCTGAGAGCAGGCTCCCTCCTGAAATCAATATGGGACTTACTAGCTCAGGCTCCAGAAATGTATTCTGTCTTCATTAAAAAACATCAATATAAAAAAATGGGATTTTTCCATGTGAAGTTTTCAGGGAGATTTGCCGTCTCTACTACTCCCTAAAACCCACCATGCTGTCTCATTTAAAGTTCTTTTGAAATTGAGATATTTAATCACATAGAAGCCTGAGTAGGTAAGTAGGAACACTCAAATATAGTTTTAACAACTAAATTCCTTCTAGAAGTTGTAGAAGCTTCCTAGTAAGGCGATTATTCTTTTACAAGGGGCTGTGACTGCAGAAAGCAAGAATGGTCAAACAATACAACATCTGCTGGGACTTTGCATTCATAGCGCATGCATGTGCATTTATGGATGTGCGAGGGTTAGTCCAGCAGAGAACTATACATTGGCTGTACTTCAGGGGGAAAATAAGTAGCATGCTTATTATTAAAACACATAAGAAGTACATCTATTTCACTGAAAAAAAATCTCTCTAAATAAATCCTGAAGTATAGGTTTGTCACCATAAACCTCAAAATATAGAAATTGCCCTGCATGTGTTAGTAAATATTGTAAATACACGGACATATTTAAATAATAGATGGCCGAAGCACAATAGTCTCAAGGTTAACAGTGGCACATTCCACCTTTAGCTTCTATTACTACAGTAAAAAAAATAAAATCCTGCCATCAGGCATTTCAACTGTTTACCTGTAAATTGCAATAAAAACTCCATTACATAGAACAGAGTGCATACACCCTTATGAAAATCAATAAAGTCAATACAACTTTAAAAGTAATCTTGTCTGCAAATCCACTTACATCACAGTATATGAATCCTATATTCTCAGTGGTATGTAACTCAATTTTAGTTATTATGTTTCCAACAGAATAACAAATAGTTTACAGATGAATATATTTGCAACCATACAATAGGTCATTATTTTCTTAGTTACAATAATGGCTGTTTTTTTGATCCACCTCTACTGTCATTTATTTTTGAAAATATATTGGCAGCAACAAACCCGATTGCCGTGTAAATGAAGAATAAAGAATGTAGCAAAAAGTTTGGGTTAAAGAATGAAGAGGGGAAAGAAGAAAGGTGAATCACCAATATTTTGTACTTTGGTTTAAAAAAGGCAGAATGTTAGAAAATGTAAGTCTCAATTTGTTTAAACAGTGTCTTCCATTCTGTGTCTTTAAAGAAACCAAAACCACATATTATCAGCTAATTTTATGTTCTTTTCCCAAGGAATTTGTTTTCATAGCTTAGACAAATAATTTGTATGTTAGGGTCAGATATCAAAACTATTTCATCATTTTAAAATAATTTCATTATGAATTGCTTTAAGCCCCATAAACATCAGAATTATATTTGTGTACATAACAACGCTTTTCTAGTCCACTAAAACTATTCCAACCATCTCTTCTTTATACCATTATTTTAAAAATCTGTTCACTTTTAGCAGTATTTCTTAAGTTTCTTTTCTAATTTGGCCATCATTTTTTCTTAAATAAATAGAAAGTACTTTGTAATTCTCTACACACACACACACACACACAAAGAATATGGAGTTTATTAGTCTTCCTAACTATAAGTCATGGTAGTAAATTGACCAGAATTCCTAAGTAAGAAAAACCCTTAAACCCCTTGATATTTTATTTTTTTCCTTTTTTCCCTTTCTTTAAGAAATTTCATGTCATACCAGTATGAGCATCACTGAATTGAAAGGTCAAGTTATTAGTAAAAGATGAGCACTGTAATGCTACTTTGTCTCAGAAGAACCCTGAAATGACTTCGGCTGAGGCTTTGAGGGGCTTGTGGTCATCCCAGAAAATTAATAAACTAGAATTAAAAGGTCAAGACATCCTTGGGGATGGTGAAGGAGCCATGGGGTTCAGGAGTTGACTTCTAGTCAGGCTCAGGCTTGTCTGTAATGTAGTTCCCTAGAGAAAAGGCTAATTCAGCATTACAATCAAAAAGGACATTCTAAAAATTCTTTGTGCCCTGGATAGTGGTTATAAGAATACTTGTTTGATACTTAAGGCAAAAGCGCTAGTCCCAAGTCTGTCACAGAATGATTTTATAACCATGGACATTTATTTTATTTCCGGACCTCAATTTCTTCATATAAAATGAGGATTTGAGATATTTCCACCTTCTTTCCTTAAGGTCTAAATTTCAGAATTTAGATGGGTTACTCACCCAGAGTGCAATTTGCTTAGAATCCCTAAACTAACTGATCTCTAAAATCCTTTTCAGTTTCAACCTTATTCACCACCAGAACAGCTCCCCAGTTCATATCTTCTATTATTATTTTAGTTTACAATAATCACGTGTCAGGAAGCTTCTGGGTATCAGGCAAAGTACACAGCAGAACTGCTAGACCTACAAAGCCATATAAAATATATGCTCTCCTTGAAGAAGCAGAAGCATGCCCTCCTTTAAAGCTCAGTGGATTGAGTGAAGGCCTGTGAACCAAAGGGTTGCTGGTTCAAGTCCCACTCAGGACATGTGCCTGGGTTGTGGGCCAGGTCCCCAATAGGGGGCATGTGAGAGGCAACCATAAACTGATGTTTCTCTCCCTCTCTTTCTCCCTTCCTTCCTCTTCTCTAAAACTAAATAAATAATTTTTTTTAAAAAATGTAGAAAGTCTGGTCAATGGAGAAAAACATTTAAATTGATAAGTGTAATCAAGAATTGCAAGTTCATTGAAAGCTATTACATTAGAATTTAGGAACTATAAAGAAAACCAGTTTTACCTGGTGTGTTTTGAGGTGATTACTCCAGAAAGATTTTATAATTAAAAAAGTGGTATCTGATATTCTGGAAATGATGACAAGCAGCAGGTTAGAGTTTACAAAAAGGCATTGCCAGCCAAAAATCTTATGAGGGGGCCCCCCAAAAACCCAAAATTTATTTATAAAAATATGTGTATTTATTTTTACATGTTTAAAGCACTCTCCATTTGATGCAATACACCTACTGAGATTTTTTTCCCACTGCTCAAAAACAGTTTTTGAACTGGTGGATTTTGATGCCTTTTAGTGCTTCTGTTGTTTTTTGTTTCACCTTCTACACATTGGCAAAATGTTTCCCTTTGAGGACTTTTTTCATCAGGGGAAATAAACAAAACGTTACTCGAGGTATGATTAGGTAAAGAAGGAGGGGGGCATGGAGGTCATGTCATTTTTGCTCAAAAACTGCTGAACCTCAGCATGGTGTGGGCAGGTGCACTCATAAATCACCTGTCATGAAATGGAAAAGTTGAAAGTGTCTTCAAAAACATTCACTGAAGTGAAATGCAGCCTCTCACAAAAATGCCCGCTAGTACACTGATACAGAAAGGTTCCTAGAACAGTCATCTAGTGGGGGAAGTTTGTACCACAAGGCGCCAGCCCTTCAGAAAATGATTCAGGATTTTTCTAGCCCTCTTCATATATACGCCCTCCAGGAGATAGTTCCGTTTTGGGGGGTTCCCCCCTCATACAATAGCAAGAGCATTAGTCTCCCTGACATAACTGGGCTTGTTCATAGGAACTATCACCTAAGTAGTGTTGGAGCATAGAATATGATAGTGGACACAGCAAGACAAAATGCTGGAAAGGCAGTCAAAGATTAAATTTCTGGACTGGAATTTTTGTATAAACAGTGTGGATTTTATCCTATAGGCAAAGAAACTTTAAGGCACATGTGACATGGATAAAACACCAGATTTGGATGAGAGGCACTGTTTAAAGAAATACAACATAAGGAGGTTATATTGACTTGATATATGAACTTAGGGCTGTTAAGATCTAACTTTCCAAAGACAAAACTATGAAAATTTTGCAAACAAAAAGTGAACATAGCAACTAATTTTTCATCTAATTAAGGGGGGAAAATAACATATGAGAAACTAGTTATGTATAGGCAACAGGCAATTTAAACAACCTTAGGTTAAGATTGTTAGTTTAGTCCTAAATTTGCTTATTGACTAAAAGGTAGTAAACTATAAACTTCTAGTCATTTGTTCCATCAAATGAAAATAATTTGGATTTCTGATGGATAAAAACCAATAAGCTAACATTCAACATGATGACCTAAGAACTTTGATCAACAATACACAATAAATTGGAAAGTATATTTCCTAAACTTCCTGTGGGTCCATGTTACTGTAAGATGTGGAAACACATGGCATCTATCTTTTAACCTTATGTCCAACTTCTGCATAAATTCTTCTAACCTAGGAAAACTACATCAGCATTTTAGTATGCACTGTCCCTTCTGCTAAGTTTATGTACCATGAAATTGCACAGTTTAAAACATACATATATAAATGCTATCATATTGTATAACTCATTTTAAAATTTCAATCTAAATATACCACTTGAAACAAACTTCTTGCCTCTAGAAATATTTACAAACACCACTAAGAGATGGGCTCTCTTTAGCACTTAAAAAAACCTGTTTCCTGTATATCTGTTTTGTCCAACACAGTAGTTCATCATACTTTTTTAAAAAGCAACACATGGCTCCTCCATTGTAACCAATTAGCACACTAAGCAGTTTTGCACTGGAAAATTGCAATCCTGGGCTTCTCAGGCCATTGTTCTGCCACAGAAGCAGGTGGCCTTAGGCATGGCTATTCCATCTCTGAGATGGTCTGCTCATCAGTAACCCTTAGATTATCCTGCAAGTACAAAGAAGACTTATGGCTTCCATTGGATCTTTCTTGGACATGGGCACGGTGGCCAAAAACCCAATGTGTGCCATGTTAAAGAAACACACTGTGTTCCTGGCTGTGGGTACCTACCCTGGATTTGTTTCACACAACCAATTCTGTGAAATAAGCATCTGACAGGATCATGACAATATTTTATAGGAAATAACAAATGCTTCATACCCTTGATTTACTCCCACATCCCTCAGCAGGAACTGTGAAGATACTTGACTCTATATGCTGATATGATTTTATTATTAACAAATTAGGGCCAGCTGGCCTTCATGCAAAATATGAATAGCCCATTAAATGCTATGCAAAAGGAAATCCACAGATGTAAAGTCCAATTCATTACATTGATTTTATGTAACAAGTCAATACATTCTTCTTCCTCCTGTATATTCTGTAATCAATTTGTCCCAAAGAGTAGGCTTGTGTTATGTAGTTGAAAGTTAATTTTATTAACTCCTGAAACAGCTATTTATTGAAACGTTTAAGTTCTAGGGCCCTGACAATCAAAAGCCCATACTTTCCAAGATCTTACATTGAAGTGGGGAAAGTCAGATGAGAAGTAAACATATAAATAAATAAGACAATTTTCTGTGGTGACAGGTGCTTTGCAGAGAAATGAGATTCATGTAATAGTGACTGAGCAGTTTTCTAGATTAGGAGGTCAAAATAAGATCTCTTAAAGGAAGTTAAGGTTAACATGAAATTAAATGACAAAAGGAAGCCCACCAAGAGAAGATAAAAGATATTGACATTACAGACCAAGGGCACAGCCAAGGCAAAGAGAAAGTCCCTTGTGTTTGCTTTACAAGCTGGAAGAAACCAGTGTGCACAAACAGGGGAAAAGGTGAGAAGAGTGTCAGATGCAGTGGATCATAAAGGTTGCACTGAGATTGTGGTTCACAGCTAAAGTGAATGATCTGTATCAGGAGTCTCCAACCCCAAGCGGAAGACTGGTAGACCATGGCCTGTTAGGAACCCTGCTGCAAGCTAAGTGCCCACCAACCACTGCCACCTACCCCCATCATCTTCTACTAAACGAGTCCCTGGTACCAAATAGTCGGGGACTAGACCACTGCTCTACATCATGTAATTTGAGAACTTCACTTGCCCATATCCATTTTGGCAGGTCTGAAATATATATTATTGTGAGGTTATTTAAGGTACTTGGTATATTTCTGCAAAAAAAATTGGCTTACCTTATTTATGTAGCAAGTATCTAATGCCTCTGTTTTGATCAAAGGAACAGTAACACTGATAGTTCCTATTATCACTGTTATTGAGAGAAATAGTACTTACAGGGGTTTACCTGAAGGTTGTGGATTCTATCCATTGTTCTGTGCAAGAAACTGTTCTCAGACCCCTCCTCTCATTTGGAATTCAGCACCTGATTTTCATCGTACATTTCACCCCCCTTATTTCTGCAAACAATTTGTATGTGTTTCAATTTCACTGACTGCAAATTGAAGGACACTGTAAACATACCTCTGGTGGATAACCTGTACCATCTTTTTGATGCTGTGAGAGAGAGGAGTTAGTGGAGAAAGGATAAATTGAGGGAAAGTTCATCATCCCAGGTCTTGCAATGAACCATTCAAAAGAAATGAGAAGTTAATGCCCCAAGATGGAGAAAAAAAGATAAGTTAAACCTTTGGGAAAACAATTATGAACTTAGTGAGATGGCTCTCCTAACACTGAGAGGTGAAAAGAGGGTGGGACTACCAGTATTATGACTTATTCAGTGTACTGGCTTGCAAAGAAATAAAAACAACTTTAGTTAATTAAAGCACGGGGGAATTCTGGAAATAATTTTGGAGGCTCAACAAATTTATAAGAAGTTGGAGGTCCAGGCTTGGGATTGGAAGGAAGCAAGAAAGGAACACCAAAAAAAAAAAAAAAAAGAAAGAAAGAAAAGGGAAAAAAAGATGGAATAAAAGAAAGCTGCACAGTAACTGTTTCATAATAGATACTGGATGGTCAGGAGGCAGCTGCCGGTCCTACTGATGCACTTGGACTTCCTCAGCTGAAATGAAAGTGTTTCATGCTCCTGTGTGCAATTCTTAAGTCAATAGCATGTGCATGTGTTGTGCTAACATGTAATAATACCACCTGGTTTACAAAGGTATGTAGTGTTGGTCACATCTATAAACTGTAAAAAACATCAATAAATGGGAATCTGCCTATCTGTTGGGATTTCGTGGAACATTAGGAAAACACTCATTCAGAAATACCTATCAAATGTCATACTACCTAATGTAAGGTATTACGTGCAAAATAATTAGCATAGGCCTAGATAATAATACTTATACATTTTATATCAGTGATGATGACTGTTATTAATCATTTTATTATAAAATTGTTAAGTAATCATTTTAGACATACTCATTTTTATTACACTATCAGGGTAATGCACAGATATGTAAATAATCAAGTTGTGCAGAAACCATAATTAAAAGCTACAGTGAAGCTAATGTTTTAAATATATTTTTGTATAAATAAATAAAAATAATAAATTTTCAAATCATTATAACAGACATGAACAATTAAGGATTATAACAAACTAAAATAACATAGTTCTAATCATCTTTTTCTGCACACCTACAGGAAAAATAAAAGGATACAGTTTTTATTATTTTAAATAAGAAGTATTCAATATGTATTTATTTAAAGTGGATGAAGAGAAAGAACCTAAAGGAATTTCCAATATTTAAATAAACATATGTATTTTTTACCAAAGTTGCATTTTTTTAGATTTTGTATTGAATTGTAATTATTTTTCATTATAAATTTCAATTATAGACAGTAGTGTTGATTTTCTCCTGTGAAAGGGTGAACAATATAGCCTTTACTTTTTGTCAGTTATACTACAGTTGTGTAGAATCCCAGTTTATGCTTACATCCTGTTGTGCTGTGTGATTCATTGGATTAATTAGACTTCTCTCAACATTCTAGAAGATTCAGTGGTCTGAGTAAACCTTCTTAGAGCAGCATTTCTTTTCTGTCTTTGTTATTGTTACTCTTTTAATTTTAAAATGCTTCCTCATTGTTTTGAATTTTTATTTCCTCTTGTTGCAAAGAAAGCCTGGCTACTCTAAATTCTTTCAATTTTGATAATGTTGCCTTTATAAATAAACTATAGTAGATATTACTTGAATGTATCGGGTATTCAGTGTTGTTAGGAAGACGTCTCATCGTCAGTCTGTTTAGATTTTTCTCTTGGGAGATTTCCTTTCTCTACATGAATGCCCAAAATAGTCTTTCTTCATGAATAAATTTTAATAAATTAATTAGGATTGATCATTAGGTCACATATTCTATATGGAATTTTCCTGAATCTAGATATGCTTTTTCATAATGCAGATCAGTCTTTTATTTCAGATAATTTTGTAGATATTATATTTCTGAAAAAAATGATTAATTCAATATATTCTCTCTTCTTAAGAAATCAGTCATGCTTCAGTTGGATCACGTTTGGTACCTTTCACATGATTTTGCTTCTCACTGATCACTCTGTCTTTCTCATGCATTCTCATTGCAGTTAGCTATTTAATTTTAGATGTCTGTAGATTGTTGTCCTCTTTTTTCCAGCATTTCTATAATATGTTTTGGCCCTAATTTCTTTCTTAAGCCTGTAACTTGCCTTTCCTTCTCTTTCTGTTTTATCAACCTATAGTTGGATTATTGTTTTTATTGAATTCACATTCACATTGTTCTTTTACAGCACAAATCATTTCTGAAGAATTTGTTTCCAGCATTTTTATTTTTCCATAGTGGGATAATTTTAATGCTTTTTGAAAAATGTAGATTTTGCTTTCATAATTAAAAAATATTTCCATTTTTGAAAATTTTGCTTGTAGTATTTTTCTTTGGTCTTGCATAGTGAGTAAACTCTTTACCCTATCTCAGGATTATGGATTAGTTCCCCTCACCTGGACAAAGTTGGAAGGACTGTCACTTTCTCTGGCCTCTGTTCCCTTCCCTTTTCTCAGGACAATGCCATGGGAGGAGCGAAGGAGGGAAGCCAGGGCAGGCTTGGAGTCCCTTGTCAAACCTTCCACATCTCAGATTGTGTTAGAAGTCCTGCATTATGCTTCCACTCTCTAATGGAGGGAGTGCCATTAGTGTGAAAAGACATTTTGGATTTCAGATTTTACCACACTGAAACATTTATTTGACAAGAGAATAAAATGATGCCCACTTCTTTTTCTGCTTCTCCTCATAACAATTTTCATCTTAACTTCGTCACAAGAGGCAAAATATGGGGATATTTACTCAGTTTGCTTCACATATTTGTAAACATCAGTGAGCAGTATTAAAGTTTTATTAGCTTACCAGCATGGCCTCTGGGTGTTGTGGGTGGGGACAGGAACATTGCCACTCCTCAAAATTGTTTTCCTGTCTTCAGTGTGACCTGGCTCTGTGATGCCCTTGTCGAATGATTTTATGCTGAACACCTTGTTAAAGAGTGAACAGATGTCTCCCAATTGAAACTATTAATGAAAACAAATGGGAATTTTAGGTGACTATGAAAAAGGGAAATTGCCATGTACATGAAATTGGGCAGTAAATAACCTTTTTTTATCAAGGGACCACTTCTCTTCAACACTACTTCCCATCTTCTGCTGGGCTTCAGGGACTCTTGTTGATTCATCTCTTTGATTTTCATCTGAACGAGTAGTTCTACACTCGCCTGCACATTCAGATTACTTGGGGAGCTTTAAAATGTGTCTCTGCCGAGGCTCGAATCTAGAATAAAGAAAGGAAATTGCAGATTGTGGTGAGGCCCACGCACTCACATATGATTCTGATGAACAGTGAGTGCTGGGAGCCACGAGTGTTCCGACATTAGAGCTGTCGAGTCAGTTTTTTACATAGGTCTTTGAACAACAGTTTAGCTTACAAAAGCAAGTGATTTGTTAAACAATAATAACTTTCCATTACTAACAATATATTTGCAAGGAAAATATAAGCTCTTCTTGCAAGAGGCGAAAATATACAGGTTAGTAAAGGCTAGCAGAATTTCTAAGTAAAGGTGATATTATGTGACAGAACTAACAGTTCTTTCATGGACTAAACATGTTCTGTTGGACTTTCCCTGGATAGTTATACAGCTAGTTACCTAATGTCATATTTTATCCAGGATGTTGCACCAGAGATCTACTGGAATTAAACTCCCATCATTGCAAAGTCAAATCCACATCATGTGAGAATATCCAGGGATCTGTCCAAGAAGTAAATATTGAGGCAAAATGTTAAAGTCTTTGCACCACCAACCCTTTAAAATTATCTAGTAAACCAGTCATAAGAAATAGAATCCACTAATAATGTTATTTTGTTAGCCTTTTTCTAGTAAAAAAAAGAAAAGAAAAATCTTTAATATGCTTCACAGAGAGTATCTACCAATGCAATATTTTATTGCACAATTTTAATCTGAATATTGTGCACCAAAGCAACTGGATTTCAGGAGATATTCAAGGAACACATTCTATTAGTTGCTTCTGCTGTATCACTTGGAGCTTAAAAATTATATAACAAAACGACATAATATAGGCTCAAGCCCAAGGGACTTACTGATAAACAAAGACATACATTTAATAAGTAATAGAACAAACTGAATGTCATGGTCAAAAATTAATTTTTTGTCATTCAAAGTGTAATGAATGACTGTATTTGCCCTGTAAATCAATGGCCAGTACACTTCCTGTTCTTAGATATGCTTCCAAATAGCCAAATTTATGGTCTTGAATATTAAATGAGAGCATTCATAAACACATAGTTTGGAGTAAACCAATAAAACATCATAATTTAGTTTCTATGAGATATCTCAGAATCAAAATTTTAAATTTATGATTAAGTGATTTTCACAATTATATTTTGTGAATCTTACAGGTCTAGTGAGTATTTCCAAAATGCAGAAGAAAAACTTTGCTTTATGACTTTTAGTTTTAATAAATCCCCAGATGTTAGTAACCATTCTACTACTGAAATGCAATGCTGGAAGACCTTGTAGATTCTGATTACTGGTAAGAGCATAGGATTTGGCACCAGTCTCCCCAGAATTAGATTCTGGATAAGGCACTATTGACAGCTCAAAAATGGATAATCTCTTCTTTTAGCCTCAGTGACCCTACTATGAAGTTATGAAGACAGAAACATCTTCCTCATGGGCATGTTTTAGATACCCATGTTTTTGGGTCACGTTTATACGTATGGAGAAGATAAGCCAGTATTTTGACTGTGGTCAATTTTAGCATGAATTGAGCAATCTAGATGGATTCCTTTGCCACCCACTATACGAATCCCTTAGTAGACTCCATGATTAGAAAATATTACTGTTATGAAGTCTTCCAAAATATCTAGGTAAAAAAATAAGCCAATGTTGATCTCGTTCTATAGAAATACTAAACTTTATCTGAATAGAAAATCTCATTAAAGCTCTAGCAGCTGCCCTTTGCTGCTATTGCCATTTTAAAATGTCTTCTATACAATACTTTTCTTTCCAACTAAATGTACTGAAGTGTGGGAAAATCAATGCAGTTATCTGAAACCTACTGTTGGTAAATAAAAATTATTGTGTGGCAACAAAATGAACTTCATTGCCATACGTTTAGTGACTGGCATGAAGGAATCTTTAATTTGTGCTAAAGCACTGGAAAATCTATAAAATACAAACATTACTTAGCTTGTTTTTTTTTTTTATTTTTAAGTGGCAGTTTTACATTATAACAATATCTTTTCTGCTCAATACAGCTTTATTTAATGGCCATGTAGCATATTCAACATAAAGTTAATACAATAAATTTTAATGATAGGAACTTATTTTAAGAAATTGAATAAGCCAAACTTTTTTATGCCAAATGTGCTTTTAAAAATTCCATTATTTAAAACATAAGCAAAGCCCAAAGAGGCTACAGAGGCTTACTTGATTCACTTCTCTTGGATATAACTAGAATTATAGTTCTTGATGTATTAAAATATTTTTTAACTTCCATAGTTAAAACAATTTAGCTATTTATTTTTATTTTCATAATGTAAGGAGGCCCTCAGAAACACCTCAGCTGTGGGTAGTCCCTACACAAGAGCACTAAGGGACAGCTTATCACGTGGGGCTAGTCCACATGAGGCATTGGCTTTTTTTTAATTAGGGGCTAGTGTTAAAAAAAAATAAAATAAAATAAAAACAAACAAGCAAAAGTATATTATAACTATGCCTTTCCTGGCACAACAGCATTTCATCCACACTGAGTTAGTAGCAGAAAACATCCCCCACGACCTCACAGAGAAGCAGGGATGAGTACACCAGCCCCTCTGGTGCTAGGTGGGCATGTGTTGTGCGGCCCTGCAACTCCCACCTGGGTTGGTGCTCTGTTGAGGCATGCACCAAGCACTGTCGTGTGCCCAGACTCCCAGGGAGTGGCAAGGTAATGGCTGTCAATGCTTCTTTCACTCTGGGCTATATGCTGTTTGGATTAGGGATTGCATACTATAAATATCTAAATCCACAGAGCCTAGCAAAGTGTCTAGTAGATAAATAACATTATTAATCTATTTAATAACTAAGTGTAAAATATGAATAAGAATTTGTGTCGAAGGCAAAGTTGGGCATTCGTGTGTGCATGTATGTGCAGTCTTTTTTTTAATATTTTATTTTTATTTATTTTTAGACAGAGGGGAAGGGAGTGAGAAAGAGAGGGAGAGAAACATCAATGTGTGGTTGCCTTTCACACAACCTCCACTGGGGACCTAGCCTGCAACCCAGGTATGTGCCCTGACTGGGAATAGAACCAGTGACCCTTTGCTTCACAGGCCGGTGCTCAGTCCACTGAGCCACACCAGCAAGGGCTTGTGCACAGTCTTATACATAAGACAGGGAGACAAAAAGACTGATTAACAGGATAGAAAAGAGGAAATCCCAACTGTAATGTTGTTTGTTCTTATTCTGGATCATTCTTTTATATAAATTTCTTCAAAACAACATGTAAGAACTTATCAGTAGATAACAAACATAAAAAATGGCACTAGGACATTTTGACCTATTATTTATACAGATCTATTATTATTATTTCATCTTCACAATTAGATACCTAAATACCCAAGGATACAAAAAGATTTTCTAGCAGGTCATGGTAGAGGCATAGATTGTTTCTAAAAAATTGGTTTCCAGACCCTCAACTTCAGTCTACCAGATTTACCAACTCATTTTTTTCACCTCCCTTCTCAAAATTCCCCTTTTACCACTATACAAAAGAAAGGGGTACATCCCACACTTTGCCAATAAGGTAAATTACCACAGGGTAAAAACACAGGTAAACACAGAAAGAATGCTCTCGAGCCCACCTTGCTTTTGCAGAGCATGCCACAAGGGCAAAATAAAGACATGGAAATGGAAACACCCTTTTTCACCCAGCTAACAAATTAAATGTGGGAGTTTCTATATCTTCGATCTAACATATTACAATTCAGTAGTGAGAGTTCTGTCACGGGAATAAAAACTGATTATATTTAAATGCAAACTAAAACAAAGGCAGATATTTACATGAAAAAGTCTGCTTTTGACTCACTATTACCTTTGTCATTTAGGTTACATGAAGGATATTCCATAAATTTGAGAACACTAAATCTGAAGGTTCTGTTGACAAACAGCAAAATCCTACCCTGCCAACATAAGTGAAATTCAAATATTTAAATTTCACTAAATGCAGGGTTGCATGAACAAGCTTGATTAAATAACCAGAGCCAGGCTGCTGTGAAGGATCTAACAGCATTATACCCGAGTTTGCAGTATCCAATAAACAAAATGCCAGAATTTGTACGGTATATAAAATTACAATAGTAATTATTGATGTTAAAATATAGAAGGGCATACACAGGTGTTTTTCAATATTCTTTTAGGAAGTATAAAATCAAAGAATTTGAATATTACTACATAAGGATTAGGTTTCTAATATTATTCTTATATTTGTGTGGTAGTATTTTGAGCATGTATAACTGCATAAAAATATCTTGATTTTTTCTATTCCTCCCTATTTTCCACTTCTCTCTACTTCTTTAATTATTTTATAGAATTCAAAAAAGGTTTGCATTTATTTTTAATTATTTTTAATTTTTCAATTATAGTCAAGATACATTATTAGATTAGTTTCGGGTGTACAAATAGTGATTAAATGTTTATACCACTTACAAAGTGACCACCAGGCAGGTCTAGTGCCCATCTGACACCATACATAGTTATGATCTCATTACCGGTGCTGTACTTTACAAGCTCCTGTTTTTATACCTGGCAATTTGTTCTTCTTAAATCCCTTTAGCTTTTTCACCCAACTCGCCAATGTCTTTCCCATCTGGCAACCATCAATTTGTTCTCTGTATCTATGAGTTTGTCTTTCTTTTGTTTATCTTTCTTTTAATATTCCACATTTAAAGAAGATCTTGAAGTTTCAAAATGTTGGAACTTGTACATGAGTTGGTCTCCCTACTCTTCTTATTTTATTGACATAACACTCCACAAATACAAAGCAGAATTCACACATATCTCCACAAAACAATGTCCCTCACAGTAGCTATTTGCTGGTAATGGTTTTTTTAAAGAAATATTTCCTAGTAGCATCATGTAGATTTGGTAAATCTTGCTCTTTGTTCTTTTTTTATATTTGCAGTTAACCACAGATTTCTTACTCAATAAATAATTTCAGGCTTATTTTATTCCAGTCTTCATTTATCAATACTTGGTCAACACTTTCAGGCTAAAGTTATTTTTATAATACTCTTTGTAATGACAAGAACTTGTATTACATTATGTAATCCCTACTTGCCTGTAGCTTTTTATCTTCTCATTTTGCCACATGTCTTTTGTGTAGTAGTCTAATATTATATTTCCTCAGCAATGTAGGAAAGTTTCAAATACTTTACCTGTTCTTGTTGTTTTAATTTTAGCTAATCCAGTGGATCTGTCATGCTGTAGTTTTAATTTATATGTGTCTGATCAGAAATAATATTGATGGCTTTCTCACTTGCTTATTGGCCATCTGTCTACCTTCTTTTGTGAAGTTTTTGTTCAAAAATATTTTTATCTTCACCCAAGGATATGTTTATTGGTTTTAGATAAAGAAGAAGGGAAAGAGAGAGGAAGAAGTATCAATGTGGGAGAGAAACATCCACTGGTTGCCTACCATATGCACCCTGACTAGGAATTGAACCTACAACCTTTGGTACACAAGATGAGGCTCTAAATGAGACACCTGGTTAGGGCTGTTGAAATATTTAAATCAGGTTGTTTTCTTTTAAGAATAGAATTTTTAAAAATATTTTATTTATTTATTTTTAGAGAGAGGGGAAGAGAGGGAGAAAAGGAGGGAGAGAAACATCAATGTGTGGTTGCCTCTCACGTGGCCCCCACCAGGGACCCAGCTTGCAACCCCAGCATGTGCCCTGACTGGGAATTGAACTGGTGACCCTTTGGTTCATGGCCCACATTCCATCTACTAAACTACACCAGCCAGGATGTTAATCAGTTTTTATATTGGATTGTTTGAATTTATTATCAATTTATAGGTATTTATAATTCTGTATACCCATCTTTGTATACATTCTTTGTCTGTTATGAAGTGGTAGATTTTTACCAGTTTATACAAGATATGTATTACTTTTTTCAATGGTGTCTTGCAATATTTTTTCTGTCTCATTCACTGTTCTCTGATTTTAATTATTGTTTTCTACTTTCTTTTAGTTCAACCTCTTTTGCTTTTCCTGAATTTTAAGTGATAATGTAGATCATTAATTTTAAATATTTATTTTCAATAAGACCTTATAAATTTTCCTTTAAACATTGTTTTGGTATATTCCAAAAAGTCACTGAGTTTTATATATTTTATAATTTAATTTTTGGCCAATGGACTCTACAAAAGTGTTATTTTAATATACAAATTCTTAGGAGTTTAAAAATAATTTATTATTACAAATTTCTAATTTAACTTCATTGTAATCAAAGAACATACTCTGTAAAATAAATTTTATTTTCTTGATGTAGAATGTAGTATTTTTATAACATCAATTAAGTTGTTTGATATATATAGTTCATATATTTTATGGATATTGTGATATTTGTATCTAGTTCTATCAATTACTATGTGAAATGAGAATTTTAAAGAACTCCATATATTATTACAGATCGACTAATATCTCCCTATAATCTGTCAATTATTGCTTCATTTATTTGGAAGCTCTATTAGGTGAACACATATTGTATATCTTACTGTTAAAATGAGCCTTTATCATGACAGCATATCTCTATTTTTTCTGTTAACACTCTGTTTAACAATTTTCATCTGATGTCTGTAGAGATGCTGTAGCTTTCTTATGTTTAACATTTGCATTTGTATCATTTTGAATTCACTTTATATTTAATTTCTCTGTTTCTTTGTATTTAAACTATGTCTCTTATAAATAGCATATATTTTTTTAAATTCAACTGACATTCTCTGCCCATTAACTGGAATGTTTAATTCATTTACATTTAATATAATTACAGCCAAATCTCACTTCCCGACTGCCTTGGCTCTCAAACAGTTTGGCTCTTGACCATATTGTTTAGAGAAATGTCAAATAAAATTTCACATCACTGTTCTCTACCCGACAACCCTTCCATACTGATACCTATATGATCAGTCATACCTCTCTCAGGAAACAAAGAAGGTTAGATTTTTTAACAACTCACTTCTCGGAAAGTTTTCTGAAATTAATTATGTTTGAGAACTGAGGTTCTACTGTATTTACATAGTAAGGTTTTAGTCTACCATCTTGCTATTTGTTTCCTTCTTACCACGTATTTTTCCTTTTATTTCCATTTCATGCCTTCTTATGGGTTGGGTGATATTTTTATATGCTAATTTATTTCTTCCGTTGACCTTTAACTATATATCTTCATTCAACTGTTTATATAGCTGCTGAAAGGTAGAGTTTCTCAATATCACCGCTATTGACATGTAAGCCTCAATAATCCTTTGTTGTATGGGGCCGTCCTGGGTGTTGGATCATGTTAGCAGCACCCTTGTCCTCTAGATGTCAGCAGCACTGTGCTTTCAGAGAAGCAATCACATTTCTCCATATACCAAATGTTTTATGAGGGGAGAAATCACAACTTACTTATAATTAATGCTCTAGGGGCTACATAATGCAATCACAAGATATCACTATAGACTTAGCAGTTGCTTCATATAACATGTGAGAACCTTACACCAGTAAACCAGTTTCACGTCCTACGCATTGGTACTATCATTGCATTTATTTTATGTATATTCAAGTTTTAAGTCTCACAGAGTAATGTCATCATTTTTACTTTACATATTCACTTTTCTGAAAAAACTAATATATATGAAAAATTATCTTTTATATTTATCTATACATTTAGCATATCTATTGCTCTTCATTTTTCCTTCTTGAAAATATAAACTTCCATCTGGCATCATTTTCCCTGGAGAACTTCATTTAAATTTCTTATACAGCAGATATGCTGGCAATAATCTCTTTTTGGCTTTTTAAACTGAAAATATCTCAGCTTTGCCTTCATTTTTGAGGAATATTTTTGGGTTTTTGCACTTTAATGTTATTTCACTCCTTCCCCTGTCCATTTGTGCTTATCAACAACTGAACCTAAAAAACAAAAACAAACTAAGCCAACAACTAGAACAGGAACAGAATCACAGAAATGATCACATAGAGGGTTATCAGTGGGGACAGGGAGGGAGAAGAATGGGGGAAAAGGTACAAGCATAACTGGTAGGTACAAAATAGGGGGAAGTTAAGAATAGCATACCAAATGGAGAAACCAAAGAACTTACATGTGTGACCCATGGACATGAACTAAAGGGGGAACAATGCTACAGGGAGGGGGGTGCAGGGAAGAAGGGGATAAAAGGGGAGAAATGGGACCACTGTAATAGCATAATCAATAAAATATACTTAAAAAAGGTTATTTGTATGTTTGGTCACTAATAGTATGTATAGTTCAGCAGGCTGTTTTCATATTTCTCCTAATGTTTATAGTTTGCTGTTTGAAAGTATCATGTGAAATCATGTCTTTTCCTATGTCCTGCTTAGGAATTTGCTGAGATTCTTACATTTTTCACCAATATTTGTAAATTTCCACCATTGTCTTTTCAGATTTTCCCTTCATTCTCTCCAACTTCTCCCTCTATGATTCTGATAACACTTATGTTAGTCTGCTTGATATTGTCTAACAAGTCAAAGAACTCAGTCCTTTTTTTCCCAATAATTTTTCTCGATATTTTTCAAACTGAAGACTAGCCATTGTTTTGCCTTTATATTTATTAGTCCTATCTTCTGCAGCCTCAGTGCCAATAAGTCTAGTTAGTGTATTTTTCCCCTGAGGCCAAACAATTCTATTCAATTTTTTATTTCTCTTTTTTGATAGTCACAATTTCTCTGCTGAGATTTCCAGTCTATTAACTTTTCATAATCATGCTCTCCTTAAATAGTTGAATGTATATTTTATAGTGTTTCAAAGTCCTTACCTAAAAATACTAACATCTTCATTGTCCCAATGACCGAGTGCCTTTTTTCTAGGGTTGGATGATATTTTACTAGTTTTTTGCATGTCTGGAAATTCTGACAGTATGTTGAATTTAGATTATAACATTTTCCAGTAAAGACTATTGATTTTTTCTTTTATCAGGTTAAATTACTGGCTGAAACTTTTGGTCCTAATATGTTTGTTTGTTTGTTTCTTGTTTAGAGTAAATCCAGTCTGGTAGTGAACTTAGTCCTAGAAAGTGTCATTTATTTTTGGGCATGGCCATTCCTCCTTCTTGGGAAGGAACTAAATGCTAATGTGCTAAACAATGTCTCTTTACTCTGGCCATGCTTGACTCTGGTATCATTTTTTATCTCTAACTTAACAATGGGTAAACTTTGCTAGGCCTCTTGTGTGTTTCCTTTACATGTACAGCCCAGCCTTCGTCTAAAAACTCATGGTGAGCCCTGCCTGCTGTGGCTCAGGGGATTGAGTTCTGGCTGGTGAACCAAAGGGTCACTGGTTTGATTCCCTGTCAGAGCACATGCCTGGGTTGCAGGCCAGGTCCCCAGTTGGGGGTGTACGAGAGGCAACCACACATTGATGTTTCTCTCTCTCCCTTTTCCTTTCTCAAAAAATGAATAAATAAAACCTTTTATAAAAAGTACAAAGTATCATTTTTTAAAAAATCATGGTGAATCTCTCACAGAATCTTGGAGACCCCTTCTGAGGAGCTCCTCTTCTTTATGACTCTGCCTTACAAAGCTCAGGTGATCCATTAATCAATCACTGAACACTTTTCCCTCAGATCAAGTTCACCAATATTTCTTCAGTTTCTACCTCTTAGCTACAGCAGTACATGCCACCTGACAAAGAACTGAGATAGAGTTCACCTAACGCATTTTCTTCTCTCAAAGAGTACTTTGCTTTGCTACCTGTTTTCCAATGTCTAAAAACACTTCTCTAATATATTTTAATCAATCTTAAAGTTGTTTTCAGCAGGCATGCATGTATAGTCCTAGAACTCAAAATTTCTATATCAATATTTAGTGTGGTTCTCTTTCACTTTTTAAAAATATATTGTTAAATGTACTTTTAAAAGTCCATATGAGTCAAATCATTCACCAGAGCTCAACATAAATACCAGAAAATTAAGACACAGGCAGTAAAAATTGTGAATTGAAGAACAGTTTGAGTCATAACACTGACAAAGCACATTTGTGCACACCAATTGTTTTAAGCACACACACATTAAACAATCCACATAAGGAAAATCCAAACAAAAGCATTAAAAATAATTATAATAATGAAGATATTATTATGAATAATACTTTTCCAGTGCTTACCACATGGCAGACATTTACCTGTAGTGACTACATTAATCTTTACAAGAATTCTGTGAAATGAATGTGATCATTATCCCCATTCACAAGATGAGCAAATCCCCAGGCACTGAGAGGTTCAGCAACTTGCCCAGAGTTTTAAAGTTAGAACCACTACACAATTTTGGTTTGTATAAAAGTAACATACTTTTATTGCTCTTATTGTCTACCCTTTTGATTTCTTTTGTAATTTGTCTCAGGAATTTGTGAACTAATTTCCCAACTCTGCTTTTTATTGTTTTAACAATTAGCATCTTGTTAACTGTGGACAGGTGTTTCCCAATAGAGGCTTGCACTGCAACCAGGTGTTAATGAAAAAAAGATGTTAGATTAATCAGACGCAGGAACATTACCATGTATCTGAAATAGGCCTGTAATTAGCTTGTTCTATTAAGGGAGAAATATATTTTATTTCAAAATTATTTCCCATTTTCTGCCAAATTTCAAGAACCTTTAGTAATTCTTTGATTTCCACTTTAAGGTAAAATGTGCTTATTTAATTTATGTAAATGTAGCCTTGATCATTGACTTTATATCAAAATTAATACTCTGTGAATACTCACTGCTAAATAACATGTTTTATAATGTAAAATTTAGACGGAGTAACAGTGGAGGGTGGAATAACACATAATAATACATTTGTGACACAAATAACTTTTTCACATGCTAAATATGCTTTTTCAGTCCCTTGCTATATGTTTTCATGAAACCACATTCATATACTATTCAGGATTTTATAAAGTGATTATATTGGAATTTCCAATGAGCTGTTCAAATATAATAATATATGTAAAGGATAAGTTGTTAGGAACCTTTTCACAATGATGATTACAGCAAGTAAGTTGAATACTTCTCCCAAACTAATCACAATTAAGAATTTTGAAATAACGGCCAGAATATTTGATTCAATAAGGAAATAATAAGATAGCATTTTATATATATATAAAAAACATGAAAATTATTCATCAAAACCTATGAGTAAAGCTGAGTTGTGTGCCTCAGTTGCGTACACACCTGGTGGAAAATAAACTGGTAAAATATATCAAGATATGTGTAGGGTAAGATAGGAAAGGAATGGCAGAGTGTGGTAATTCCCATAAATGTATGCTATTGAAGTAATCAAAGAGGTTGAAAAGTTTACATTTTAATGTAAATGACAGTGTGAGTAGAATTGAAGGAACAGATGTTTGTCATTTAAAATAGGATGGTCATGGCCTATCTCACTGAAAGATAGCATTTCAGCAGCAAAGATGTGTAGAGGTAAATATTTTTAGTTATTTTTGACTCTTAAATTAGAGAAATCTGTGAGGTAGCATTCTTTTCCTCTCCCCCCAAATGGGTGGACAATACTGTTAAACTGAAACCTAAATTTTATCCGTTGTATTGCTAATGCTCACAACAACATAAGCCAAATATATATATGTGGACTATTTCTGGGATTCTTTTCTAATGTCATTTATGTATTTTTTTATTGCTGACTTTATAATACATGGTGTTAATTTATAATTTGTATGTGAGTATGATCTATAGTTTACAGATTTGTATTAAAATGTATGCTAAAATTATGTTTTGAGGTGTTGGTACAAAGAGATCTGATCAGATCACTGGAGAGGAGTAGGGAGGGGCCAAGGAGGAGACTGCCTGAGGCAATGGTAAACACTCTAAAAGTGGAGTGGCTAAGAAGCTGAATGCTTGCAGAGCACATGGAATTATGGGCTAGAAGATCTGAAATAAAAGAAGGGCGGTCAGGCTCTCTTATTCCTCAGGATGCCTGGGTGATCCTGTTACAGCTGCCTGTTTCCAAACAGATGGTATTTTGGATGGAAAGGAACTCCAGGTGCAGTTTAGGATCAGACTGGCCTGGCTGACGGAGGCAGGGTTATTCTTCTTTGAGTGCTCTAGAGGGGACAAGGTCTGTGGCAGAAGCCTGCCATTCTTCCAAAATTGTGTAGCTCTTGTATATTATGTTGTTTTAGTTTGTAAACTAACCTTATAGAAATAAGATAATTTTATACCTCTTTATCTCATTTTCTTTAATGTTTAATGTTTATAACCAACAAAGTTTTTTTTTTTCATTTCATTTTAGGTTTATTCTTTGCCACTTTTAAATTTTTGTTGCTATAATGAATGAAAATTTTTTCTATTATTTCTTAATTAGTTATTGCAGGTTTATTACATATATATATATATATTGATGTATAGCCAACCCTACTGTTAAAATATCTTATTAGTTATAACTTCTGAATTAATTTGTTTTTAATTCTCTAGTGACACATTTTTATTTCCAATTAATAATGACAGCTTACTTATTCTTTTCCTTTCTATGAAATATTGTTGGATTGATTAGAAACTTTATAACAATGATTAATTATTTTCATGTTCTTCATTATAATGGGAATATTTATCATGGTTTAATAGTTCATATGATAATTGCCATGTTTATAACTGAAAGTTTTTAATCAGATAAAAGTAGCTCCCATTTATTCAGATTCACTATGATAATTTATCAAAAATGTGTATAGAATTTTATCAAATGTTTTCCTGCAGCTTTTAGGGTGCTTTTATGATTTTGATCTATTAATATAAAGAGCACTAGTAGATTTTTAAAAATGATATATATCTTTTTCTTTTAAAAATATTTTATTCATTTATTTTTAGAGAGAAGAGAAGGGAGGAAGAAAGAGAGGAAGAAAAACAGCAATGTGTGGTTGCCTCTCACACACCCCCAACTGGGGTCCTGGTCCACAACCCAGGCATGTGCCCTAACTGGGAATTGAAGCAGTGACCCTTTGGTTCACAGGCCAGCATACAATCCACTGAGCCACACCAGCCAGGGCTAAATGTTGCACATCTTTTAATTCCTAGTTAGTTATGATTTCTTTTCATCCAATGCTGGATAAAATTGGTAATATTTATACAAACATTTTTGTTTTCACAGTCACAAAATCCTGTTCCCCATGTTATCCTAGTATTATTGTACAGCACTACTAATCACTTAAAATAAATTCAGTCATTTTTTCAGCTTTTCCATAATCTGTAAAAACTTTAGAATTTCAGAAATATCTATTCTTTGTAAGTTAACAAAATTATCTAAGGTTGGTACCTGTGAAATTAAATATCAACTTAGACATATGATTATTGGTGGTTTTAGGTTTTTAATTCTTGAAATGTGTTTGTGAGTCATATTTTCCTATAAAATGGTCCATTTTATGTGGTTTTAAAAGATATTGTTTAAAATATATAAGTTTTCGTTTCATCTTTACCTGTAATTAAACTGAATCCTTAGTTTGTATATGTAATCTCAAGCTTTCTTACTATTTTTTTGCTTCATATTTGGAAGAATGTTATCTCGTTTTATAGTATGTGGATCTTTTTAAAAAACTAGATTTAAAGCTGCTGCCTAACTGTATTATTGTGTTAGTTTTCTAAAAATGATACCTGCTTTATTGCTTTCTTTTCATTATTAGAGAAATTCAAAGAAATGAAAAGAGAGTTTCTGATCAGAGTTCTAAGGTTCAGGTGGCTCACAGAACAAAAGCAAAATGCCTGCTTCTCAAAGGGAGTCTGTGAAGCGAGAGATTCCTTATGGCAGTCCTAATTAAGAGCCAGGGTTGGTGTCTGAACCAATAGTTTTTGTCCACTGTCCACCCTGTTTGGTCAGCTATCTCTCATGTCCATGCCAGAAGGATTTGATCAGTGTTTTTATTATCGTTCCCACTCAGAAAACTGACATAGTGAAGTCTTGGGTATGATAAGGCAGCATAATAAAGTAGGGATTATATTTTTAAATTGTTAGAAAATATTTACAGTTTAAATATATTCAAATATATGCCTGTAACTTTCACTAACTCTTGGCACAAGCTTGTGAGTGGGTCTTTGATGTTTTCCAGAAAAGTAGATAATTTGTATCAAATTATTATATTAAGGCATTTCTCAAAAGTTTTAAATCTTTGTCATTTTTCCTCTATTTTTCTGCTTTTATTAAAATTTTGCTATTCAGAATTTTAAATAATTTATTTACATAAATATTCTTTTCTTACCTACAGACAGTCTGAATGTGTTTATGCAGATTGAAGTACATTCACATAAAAAACATCAGGTGGAAAAAAGAACAAAAAATTTTCAGAAGCTGAAATGATATTATAGGTCTAGTAAGCTGCAATAAATTCACACATGCTACAGCTGCTGCAGAAATGTGAAAATGTCATTATAGAATGCAATTTAGATAATATGTTCTATGCAAATGTTTATCATTTCTCCTTAGTCAAAGATAAGAATTTAATATTTTTGCACATATCCCCAAATAATTACACACTGTGTAAAACTTCTAAGAAATATACAAAGGTTATTATATAAAATATGGATTATCAAGTATAAGAAAATGCAAGATGATTTGCCTCTTGCCTAATGTCACGTTATCAAATATAAGAAAAAATTCTAATAAATTTGAAAATAAGACCCTAACAAATTTGAATCCCTTTTAAGTACTTTAAATTTTCTAATGAAGGAAACATCTTCTGCTGAGTTTCTAGTCAGAAAATCCAATAAAGTTTTTATTGAAATGAGTAGTCACAGAAAAGCAAAATTTGAAGTAAATGATTTGTACACTGTAATAAGGCCTTTACTCATAAACAGCAAGTAAGCCCTTCATTAAAAAGTCCAATAAGACAACCGAAGAGGGAATCCAAAATGGCTGGATGGTGGGTAGAAGCAGCACTCCGCTGCTGCTGGTGCCAAACTTAACTTACAGCTAAATTTTAGAGCTATCAACCTGAATAACCAACTGAAGGCTTGCTGACCTGAAATATTCTGAGGATTTACAGAAGAAGCCACATAGAAAGTGGTAATAAGGGCAGAGACACAGAAAGGGCTGGGCCCAGCACCAATGGGAAGTGGCTGAAAAGCCAGAGGGATATCTCA
Source organism: Phyllostomus discolor (assembly GCF_004126475.2). NCBI lineage: Eukaryota > Metazoa > Chordata > Mammalia > Chiroptera > Phyllostomidae > Phyllostomus > Phyllostomus discolor. The sequence continues at coordinate 55,354,039 of NC_040904.2, read as the reverse complement.
GTTACAAAACTCCCTCCTCAGAGAAGTGTGGGATCTCAACCCCACACAGCGACCCCAATCTAAGTAACAAAGACTAGAAGAGGAGCCCATGTAGCATCTGTTAGTGAAAATCAGTGGGAACTCAGTCCACCTGGGAGAGAAGAGAAACTGCTAGAGGCCCAGACACTGCCTTCCAGGCACTCCTATTTTACAGAACCAACCTGAGGAGTACACTGTCTGGTCCTGCAACTACTGGCAACACCGTTCTGCCATGCTTGGATCCTGCAGAAGGCTCTGCTGGCTGCACCCAACAGTAAAGTTTGAGGTGCTCATTCTCTGGAGAAACTCTTCACAGAGACTCAGACAGTGATTCAACTGTGCAGCTTTGGGAAAGGGACTAATCTTTCCCCCCGTGAGCACAGAGCTGGTACCCCACACCCCAGATCTGTTGACCTATTGAATCACTTGACTTGCCCTATCACTCTGCAGCTCCACCCTGTTGAGTATAGTTCTGCACAGGGTTCAGAGTGTTGCACATTGCAGATCTCCTGGGGAAGCTTTCATCCAGAATCAGATGAGAAGGTGCTGGGTTGTGTGACTATATCACAGGGTGTGAGGCATGCCTATCTCCCTTCAGCCACAACCTGTGCTATCTAGGGAAGAGGAAGAAGTGCCTAAGAATAACACAAATAGCCTCAGTAATCTTGAGAAGGAAAAACAAATTTTGAGGTATCACACTACCTGATATCAAACTATACTAAAAGGCTATTATAATAAAAACAGCCTGGCATTGGCACAAAAACAGACATATAGATCAATGGAACAGAACAGAGAGCCCAGAAGTAAACCTATGCCTTTATAGTCAATTAATATTTGACAAAAAAGGCAAAAACATACAATGAGGTAAAGAGAGTTTCTTCAATAAATGGTGTTGAGAAAATTGAGCAGGTACATGCAAAAAAAAAAAATAAAACTACAACACCAACTTATACCATACACAAGAATAAATTCAAAATAGATAAAGGACTGAAATGTAAGTCATGAAACCATAAAAATCCTATAAGAAAACATAGGCACTAAAATTTCAGGCATTTATCATAGCAATATTTTTGCCAGTATATCTCTTTAGGCAAGGGAAACAAAGGAAAAAATAAACAAATGGGACTATATCAAACTTACAAGATTTTGTACAGCAAAAGAGACAAACTATCAACAAAATGAAAAGGAAAGCCACTGAACGGGTTAACATATACATCAATGATACATTTGATAAGGGGTTAATTTCTAAAATGCATAAAGAATTCAAAGAACTCAACACCAAGGAGACAAACAACCCAATTAGAAAATGGGCAGAGGACTGGAATAGACACTTCTCTAAAGAGGACATGCAGATGGCCAATAGACATATGAAAAAAATGCTCAATGTCACTAGTCATCATAGAGATACAAACTAAAACCACAATAAGATATCACCTCATACCTGTCAGAATGACTATCATCAATAAATCAACAAGTGCTGGTGTGGATGTGGAGAAGAAAGAACCCTAGTGCACTGTTGGTTGGAATGAAGACTGCTGTTTTTCAGTAAAAACAGTAAAAGATTAGCTCAAAAAGTTAAAAATGGAACTGCCTTTTAACCCAGTGATACCACTTCTGAGAATGTATCTGGAGAAACCAAAACTCTAATTAAAAAGTATATATGCACTTCTATGTTCATAGCAGAATTTAGAATGGTCAAGATCTGGAAATATCCCAAGCACCCATCAGTAGATAAGTGGATAAAAATGCTGTGCTACATTTACATGATGGAATAATATTCAACTGTAAAAGAAAAGGAAGTCTTACCTTTTGTCACAGTGTGGATGGACCTGGAGATTATAATGCTAAGAGCAAGACAAATGTCATATGATCTCACATATATGTGGAAACTAATGAACAGAACAAATGGAAAAACAAAACAGAAATAGAGGTATAGACACATGGAACAGATTGACAGTTGTCAGAGGAGAGAGGGAGGTGAAGGGATTAAGAAAAAATATATATGCGTATGTCACATAGATAGCCAGTGGGAAAGCGGGTTGGGGTGTAAGGGGATATAGGCAAATGGGAGAGAAGTAGGGCTAGACAGAGACTTTGTTTAGGGTGACAGGTGCCTGATGCAGTGTGCGGGTGATGTTTTGTTGAGTTGTACACTTGAAACCTGTATGGTTTGTGAACTGTCACCCCAGTAAGTTCAATAAAGAAATAATACACAGAAAATAATAGTTTAATCAACATCCATTAATTAAACTTGAAAAAATACTGTATGGCTAGAAGAAATTAATATAAAGACAAAATGAAAACAGATGAGAAGAACTTTAAAGTGAATAATTATTTCATTACACAGTTAAAGCATATAAGACTTCAAACTGAATATATGGGACTCAGAAATTATCAAGCAACTATATATGAAAGACTCAGGGGACATAGCTTTGAGCCAACATGCATAAATAGGAAAGTATTTTATTCATGAACTAGCATAGAATCACACTTCCACTACGCCAAACAATTTTAAGAGCCAATGTTGATTTTGAATAAACCAAACATTATCAGCATTGAAACAGAAGAATCATGTCTTTGACTCTTGAAAGGAACTGAGAGCCCCACCTCACATTACTCTAGGGGAAAAAATTTGGAGAACACTTTCACCTATTATTTTGAGAAAAACAAAGGAACTTTGTAATCCATAGCCCTACACAAATGTATTAGCAACAATTAGAGTTTTACCTAAAAAATAGATGGGAAGTAGGTAAGTTAATTAGATAAACATTCCCATTTTATTTCTTTCTTTTGTTCATGTTGGAGATTTTTCAATAAAAAAGAAACCTTCAGTTAATTGGTGTCTAAGATATAATTTTTAAACAATATAAGCAATTTATATGAGCTGTGGGAAAAGGGTATGTTCTTAAAGTAAATAATCAACCTTTATCCATGACTCACACGCCAGGTGGGGCAAACGTAGGTTTACAAGTGTATGTGAAATACGGTGTTTATTCTTGTACTATTATTTATTAATTCTTATATTATTTTTCATATGAACACCTGTAAACCTACTTTCGCTATACCCTGTGTCATTAATTCTTTTCATTTAGGTTTTGGATTCTGAATTTTTAAAGTCATTTACCATAAATGAACTCTGTTCCTCATATACCTGCAATGGGATCCTGTCTCACACTTCCCTGTTCCGAAATTGTTTCACAAAATGTCTTGACATGAGCCTTACTGGGCATATTGATCGCACCTTGAGCTGATTAAATCTTTACAATGTTTCCTTTTTAACATATGTAAACTAAGGGAAGATGCACAGACAATATGAACACAATGTGCATCACAGTCACAAAACCACACAATGAGAAGCCTGTAACGTTTCCCATTGCACACATGGAATTATTTTGTCTTAAAAACCTATGAGTCCAAAACTTGTTCAATGCACACCCCATACTGTTTTCTATGCCTGTAGCTCTTTTGGCCTTAGTCATCCTTGCAATGCATGATGACTCTCAATTATAGGCAAAGAACCGAAAAACAAACAAATAAATGAAAACTCACTATATTTTATTTTCCCATCTCTACAAAAAATGCTTCCTCTTGGAATTTCCTTCATTTATTCTTGACTTAAACTTTCTTTTATTTATTATTTATTTATTTTTAGACAGAGGGGAAGGGAAGGAAAAAGAGAGAGAGAAACATCAATGTGTGGTTGTCTCCCTCACACCCCCTACTGGGGACCTGGCTCACAACCCAGGCATGTGCCCTGACTGCCCATGGAACCAGCAACCCCTTGGTTCACAGGCTGGTGCTCAATCCACTGAGCCACACCAGCCAGGGCTGACTTAGATTTTCTGAATACAAAGTTCTACTCCTATTAGCCTCTCATCCTTTAAATAATCAAGGTGATTAATACAGTATAGGGAATACAGTTAATAATATTGTAATAACTGTGTATGGTGCCAGGTGGGAACTGGAAATATCAGGGGAAACACTTTGTAAAGTACATGATTGTTTAATCACTGTGCTGTAAACCTGAAAGTAATGCAAATAATATTGAAAATAAACTATAATTAAAAATTAAACAATTTAAAAAAATAAAAAATAATAAACACAAACAAATTTTTTAAGTTAAGGTAGATTTCTTATTTGATTTATATTTCTGAGTAGAACAGTACTGAGGTTTAACACTTTGATAAATAGAATAGACTGGAAAATCTTAGACAGTTAATTTCTAAAACAAATATTAGGTGTCATCAATCTTGATATCTTCATCTGTGTATGAGGAAATCCAAAGTTCAACATGGTTTGAAGGTTTCACAGCTCCTCAGGGCAGAAAGGACTTGACATTTAGATGTGATGCCAAACTCAGAGCCTTTTATACAGTGTAATTTTATAAGAAAACAATCAATGAAATTGATTGTTTGAAACTCAGAGCCTTTTATACAGTGTAATTTTATAAGAAAATAATCAATGAAATTGATTGTAGTGTATACAATCAATGAAATTGATTGTAGTGTATACATATGTATACACTACATGCATAACAGAAAATTTTGAAGTCTGCTTATAATAATTGGGGCCTATTATATGCATGTATGTATACATATGTATTGTTACACCCTTTGTTGGTATATAAAACTTCTCCACATAGAATTTAATGACTTCTAAGCAAGCCTATCCACTTTTCTTAAAACCATTTTGGAATTATCCATGCCACCTACCAAACACCTGAACTTGTGTTATTTCTACTTTATGTTGTAAAAAGTTTTGGCTGGGTGAAGATTAAGAGCAAAGATGTAGCCCTGGCTGGCGTAGCTCAGTGGATTGAGCGCGGGCTGGGAACCAAAGTGTCCCAGGTTCAATTCCCAGCCAGGGTACATTCCTGGGTTGCAGGCCATAACCCCCAGCAACCGCACATGGATGTTTCTCTCTCTCTCCCTCTCCCTCCCTCCCTCCCTCCCTTCCCTCTCTAAAAATAAATAAATAAAATCTTAAAAAAAAAGAGCAAAGATGTGACACCAGAAGATTAGGCTGTAAGTGAATTTTCATTACAAGATAAAAAGAGCATGTGCTGAGAACCACCAACACCCTGTCCTCACCATTGTGCCTATAAACACCCATTGATTAAAATGAAAAGGAAGGCAAAACCCCTCACTACTCAGAAAACAAACACTGTCATACCTGTATCCTCAAATAAGTTTTAAAGTCTTTATGATGAAAATTATAACACAGACCACTTAAATGGATTAAAATGTAATTGCAATCAGGTTGAAATGAATATTTGCATGTTCTATATTGTTGAATTAGTAAAGCTGTTACCTTTCACATATAATAAATCTGGTGATCACAATAAAAAGATTTTAGCATATTACAAACTATGTTTCTGTCCCATCAAAACATATATGTTGAAACTCTAACCCCCAATGTGATAGTATTTGGAGATAAGATTATCAGGTGTTAATTAGGGTTAGATGAGGTCATAAGGGGGGGAATCTCTCAGAGGAAGAAAGATGGGGCCTCATAAGAAGAGACACCAGAGAGCTCCCCTTCTCTCTGTGCCACGTTGTGAAGAAGTCCGTGAGTGCATAGGAGGACGGCAGCCCCCTACAAGCCAAGGGAAGAAGCCTCATGATGAACCCTCCCTTACACATGCCTTGAGCAAGGACTTTCTACCTCCAGAACTCTAAGAAATCATTTTCTGTTGCTTATATCACCCAATCTATGGTATTTTGATATGGCAGCCTGAGCTAACCCATATCACATCATCAATTGACAAGAAAATTTAAGACCTAAAAATTATGACTATTCTTGGTTTGTTACCAAAAGCAGAAAAAAAATGTAAAAGCAAAAATTTTTAAAAAACAAAAAAACTTGAAAGATTTTATCATTATTATGTCTCCTTTTAACATTTTATAAATTATGCATTTACATTCAACAGTTATAACTTTTATCTCTCATATTTCTTTAATAAATCCATATTTGAGATTTTTAGTACTACATTGCATCCAGTATAATTTAAAAGAGTAAGAAATTCTGCTCTGTGTTTCTCCTAATTTCATTTACTATTTCAATTGCAAATATATTCTATTTATTTTATTTTTCCATTGTTGTCTTATATTAGGCATTTGTGGCAATGTCACAAGTGTTTTTTATTTAAAACAAACATGCAAACTGATAGATAATAGATAAAAATATACATAGATACATATATGAACAGACTTATTGGAAAGATGATGTCATTTCTTATATTTATCTCATGCTTTTTATATACATTCTTCTTTCAAATTTCAGACTAAAGTTTAATATAGTCAACACTTGGAGTGGGGAACTCCACTAAAAAGAATATTAATTCTCTAGTTTCACAGAGCTCAGTTACACAATTTTAAATGGAGCAATCTGTACGTGTCCTTTTACCTGTGTTAGTAAAAGGAGAAATTGGAAATATTTATTGAATCACTTCTACTTTACAATTTCATAATAATATATCTAAATATTTAGAAAAATACAATAAATTTTAGTAATGAATTTCAGGTTTTCTGAGAGTCTTATACACTAAAACTAAAAATATCTTGAAGTCATATAAATAGTGCATTTATACTTACAATAGTATATTAACATTTATGTCCGAGGAGAAGAACCAAGTTATGTCAATCAGCATATAAAGGAAAGCCATTGATTTCTGCCTATTTTAAGAACTAAATATATAATACGTTATTCTCTATAACAGTCACAATATGTATAACAAAAAAGAAACCTAGTCCTGATTTAGCCTAGTAGGGTTTTAATCTCTTTCAAGTGGTGACTAGCTCACAACACGCATTGGTTCCCTGTAGAAAAAGTGTAGAAGCTCAAGGATCTGTGATTCTCTATACACACTCTAGTAGATACCTAAGGACTGACTCAGTTTCAAAGATCCCAAATAATTCCCTGGTAGGAGGAAAGAAAAAAAGGCAAAGGACAAAGACAAGGGCCAGCTGAGTTCATCCTCTTTCTTCAGAGCTTTCATGTAAATAGTACTAAATTATTTTAATTGCAGTACACTGACCAGAACTGTGTCTAACAGTCATCTCCTGGCAGTAAGGGAGGCTAAGGAAAATAGGTTTGTAGGTGCGGTTGTCAATCTTTGCTGTTGCCTGCCAAATCGATGAGGCTGGTCAGTTAAGAGAAGAATGGACTGGTGATTGAATAGGTGGCTCCTGTCATGTGTCTTTTCTTACCACAATGCTATGAAACTGAACATCTTATTGGAAAAGAAAATTGGAAAATTCATAAATATGTGGACATTAAACAACACATGCATGACTAAAGAATTGGTCAAAGTATAAATCAAAAAGAAATAATAATATCTTGAAACAAATGAAAATAAAAACAAAACAGACCAAACTTTAGATGTCACAAAAGCAGTTCTAAAAGGAAAATTTATAGTGATAAACACCTACATTAAAAAAAAAGAAAAATCTCTTCTAAATGACCTAACTTTACACATTAAGGAACTAGAAAAAAAATGAATCAAACCTAAAGTCAGCAAAAAAAAGGACATAATTAAGATCAGAGTAGGAATAAATGAACTAGAAAATAGAAAAATGATAAAAATATTAATAATGCAGAGTTGTTTTTAGAAGATAAAATAAATTGATTAACCTTCAGTTAGACTGATTAAAATAGAGAGAAAACTCAAATAAATAAAATCAAAAGTGAAAGATTAGGCACTACAACTAATACCCCAGAAACACAAAGGATTATAAAAAACTATTATGAACACATATGCCAACAAATTGGCTAACCATTTCTAAAAGTATACATAGCCATTTTAGCAGTTGTAAGGCAGCAGCTATAGTTTATGTGCTTTTTTTTCAGAACTGGTTGTTATTTTCTCACCACTTCTCTACCCTTTCTGAAGGCAATGTTATATGTGTAAAGCTTTTGTTACAACACCACCCCCACTCTATGGACCAATATTTGTACCAGGTAGCTTTTTCTGCAGAAATACCCATTCCAAAATGTACTGGCTTATGACAACAGCCACTTACTTACTCATGATTTTGTGTATCTGAAATTTGGTCTGAACTCAACTAAGCAGGTCTGCTGGGATCATTCATACGTTAGTAGTCAGCTATCAATTATCTAGGAGTCTCTCCTTGCTGGGATTGAGTAGTTACCAGCCTAGCAGCTGGATGATTCTTCCAGCCTAGTCTAGTCTCTGCTGCCCTCACATGCCTGTCTGCTAGCCAAGTGGCTTTGACTAGCTCATTGGGATATAGCAGCTTCACTCTGTGTAGTATCTTATATGCCAGGCTTGTCCATATGTTAACCATCAAACACCAAGACCAGCAAGAGTAGAAGCTACAAAAACCCTCTTTAGATCTAAACTTGGAACTGGCACAGCAGCATTTCTGCTAAGTACTATTAGTCAAAACAAGTCAGGAGTCTATCTCAGACTCAAGGATTGGGAAAAGGAATTGCACCTCTTCATAAAAGGAATGAAATCAATGAGTCCATTTGGCAAGCTATGTATGGTTTCAAAAGAAAATAGTTAACTTGGCCTGAATTTTTCCAAACTGCAGAACCTAAGGAAAAGACTTGCATGCAGATAGTTTATTCTCAAAATATTCTTAACAACGAGTAATTAAAACCATTATGTGAAGAAAAAAAAAAAAACAGAAAACTAGCCCAAGGGGGCATTAGTGAACCAGTCATTGCTGCGGATGACTGGGGCCACCACTTGGTTAAGCTCACAGGGGTGTGCCATCACCTGCCATGACCGGCCTGAACTTTCCAGGGGCCATGCAGGTAATGTCAATGAAACTACAGACACCATCACATTTGAATCCTGTAAGTGTTTAAAATGTGCTATAAATCCAATTCTTCTGAGAAACACATTTGTTTTATGATTAACTATCTGGTATATGTGGGAAAATCACTTGGATATTTCTGCAGTGGTGATTCTGACACCCATGACTACAGAAACAGTGTGAGGCTTCTGGCATTTATACTTACCAACCAGGAAAATCTTCACAGGATGAGTCTCTGAACCCACTGAACCCCTTGGCCAGAACACCGTGTAGTGCACAGCCTTCAGAAACCTCCACTCCAACTGAAACCACGATGGCATATCGGGTCCCTTAGTAATAATAGCATCGACTCACACCTTGTATTCCATAGCTATAAAGAAGTCTAAGTGTTACCCCTTCCCCAATATATAGTTAAATGGGCAATTAGCCATTGATCACTTTGGAAAAATATTTAGGTAATAGATGTCTTAGGTATATATTTATTATTAAAATTTACTACCGGGTTCTTATTTAAGAGGACTCTTCTTAAAGTTAAATTAATGCACTTTGAGAATGAGAATTGGATTAAAACTGAAGATTGAAGAGGAGATTAAAAGTTTCCATTGTGATGGGTCAAACCTGCCCTCTGCTAGATAGCTATTTTACTGATTATGTTGTTAATTAATATAAATTGACAACCATTTTACTCCTTTATTAGCCATGATACAAACAACTACATGTTAAAGAAACGTGGTTGCAATACTGACTTGGCTACCCACTACTTTCATTATATCCTTCCTATCACTGATATTTAAGTGACTACACCTGGATTCTAATATTCCAGAATTCCAACATCGTCACTAGTGATAAGGAGGAAGTTTCATGACAGCATTTCTTATTGTCCATCATGGTGTGTACAGCACCACCTACACTAAACTTCTTAAATATGAGGTTTATTACTTACTTATTGAATGAAATTTATTATGTGTTATGGGGAACCAAACCAGGTTATGGATTCTCTGATCTGAAATAATAAATTTATTAAATGTCTCTGCCTTCATGAATCTTGGGACATCTCCTCAGTTCTTGGACACAGTGATTTAGACATCTGTCCTATAGGCTGCTGATGTGTGCAAGCTTCACAGAGCATTCCCTTTGGCATATTAGCACTGGTTCCAAGAGTCCTCGCCAGGACTTTAAACTCTGACTCAGAGGAGAGTGCTCTCACATCAAAAATCTGTTTTCACTTCTAGCCTTTTATTAAAATCTTCCTCATACAATGCCCACAGGAGCCACTCCCACCTATATTCCCAAGTTCCTAGTATACTTTCAGAGGTTTTGCAATTCTTTCTGAGTATCAGCTATTTAATTCTGGAGAAGAACTCATGTTTCCATGCTCAAGTTACGCTGCAACATCTCCCTGGTTATTCTTTGGCAGGCAATGAGCAGTGAGAGGCACCTCTTTGAAGAAAAAATCATAATGTTATGAGACACCTTCATGAATTAAAGTCTCTACAGTGTCTCCTCTAGCTGAGGGAAGAATACTTTTCTACTGACCCAGAGTGTTCAGGAAATGGAGATACTCAAACCTGTCTACTCAAAGGTCCAACATTTCTTAGGGTATTGCTTTTTCTCTACCAGGTTCATAATTTTGGGATAGGAGATCCATAGAGACTGTTCATAAGCCTCTTTTGTAACTATCAGCAATAATACTGTATTATATATTTGAGAGTTGCTAGGAAATAGTTATAACTATGTATGCTAACAAGTGTTAACTAGACTTATTGTGGTGATCATTTCATAACATATACAAATATCAAATCATTTATTGTACAGCTGAAACTAATATAATGTCATATATCAATTATACCTCATAAAATTAAATAAGAAAACAAGCAAATGCATATTATTAACTCAATGACTCAAACATTTCATTTTTATCTACCCATTTTCAGGAAGCTGTGACAGAATACATTTTACAAAATGGGGATGTACAACAAAAATAAAGATGCCATCCTTGTAATGGAAGAACCAACATGGAAAGCGAGCAAGGGAATTCTTTAAGGGAGTTCTTAAAGCTGTTCCTGACCTTTTTGGCACAAGGGATCGGTTTCATGGAAGACAATTTTCCCACAGACTGGGGTGGGCAGATGGTTTGGGGATTCAAGAACATTCATTCAAGCTCACCTCCTGTTGTGCAGCACAGTCCCTAACAGGCCTGATGGGTACAGGAGGTTGGCGACACCTGCCTTAGGATGACGGTAAAGGGAAGTTCTAGGACAAATGCCCTGCAGCCAGTCCAAGTCCAATTTGTAGAAGGATAGAGGCTTCTGTTTGGTTGGATTAGATCAATTAGATACAATAATGTCAGATGATTGGTGGACTACATATAATAAATAATTTATAAAACTATTCAAACCCTGGCTGGCTCAGTGGATTGAGTGTGGGCTAAGAACCAAAGTGTTGCAGGTTCGATTCCCAGCCAGGGCATGCCTGGGTTGCAGGCCACGGCCCCCAGCAACCACACATTAAAAAAGAGAAAAAAAAGCTATTTAAATAAAATATTAACAAGTATTGTTTCTAAAGTTGTTATAAGAAATAAAACAATTATTGTACATGGATGATTGAGTTGCAAACAACATTACAGTTATAATAATGCAAATGTTGAATATGTATAAAGGCAAAAAATGACATAACTATATTAGAAATATGACAGAAAAAGTGTATGCATTAGGGGAGCAGTGAGGAAAGTCAAATTCTCACGTTTTTCCATAGAAAAATCAATAATTGATATATACAAATGCAAATTAAAAATATCAGAACATGACTGTATGTATCAGAAGATCAGCTAACAATATAAACCATATTTACCCCTGAAAAGTAGAAGTCTGATGAAGAGAGTTGAGACAGGGGATTGCTCTTTATATCTGTTGTAAGACTTACAAAAATATTACAAAGTTATGCATGTTATTATTGTGATACATTCAAATTTCAAAATCAGAAACCAAATAACAAAAGGGAAAGAAACAGCAAGAACACAACTTTGTTTCAGTAAATAATACAGAATTGCTATAGCTCTACAGAATGCCCATTCTATAATTAACCAGATTACAAAAAAATAACATCTATTGCTTGGTAATAAAACCCATAAAATGTTAATGTTGAAGAATTTGAAATACATAGCAGATGTGTTTCATTCTCGACTATGACACCTACTAGCTGTGCAGCCTTGAATATATTCCTTAGTCTGGAGAACCTCAGTTTCCTCATCTGTATATAAGTGTTAGAACTGCTGTGAGGATTTAATAAAGTAATCCATTTAAACATCCACCATTCTTCCTGACACTCAATAATCTTGAGAAAGCACTCATGAGTGTTTTCATGAGTATTTTCATGAGCTATGAGAATAGCTCATGAGATAAATATCATGAGGTTTTAAATTGTCAAAATAATGTAATATATCAGTGAAGTTACTATACTCATTGTAGTTACCGAATTAGAGTTGATAAAAAAAATCAGAAATACAAATAATTACACTGAAAGGGTCTACTCTCATAACTCCCCAAGCTGACATCATTCACTGCATTCCTCATGTTGATACTTCTAACTAAGTAAGGCATTGGTCCCTGCATGAGAATAACAGGAAAAAAAACATAATTATTTTAGGTAATTCTTTTTAAAATAATGAGTATTTTAGTAATTTTTTTTCAATTCCTAAAAGAGAGATACTATCTCATAATATCTTTAGATTTTTCTAAACAAATTGATGTTTCCTTTGTGCCTTGTTGTTACTTTATCTGGGTGTTGTACGTCAGTGTTCAGCAGGGTCAAATAGAAATACAGCTGTGGGCTTTGGACTGCTCAATGCAAATGAGAGATAAGCAGGAAAAAATATGTTCGATGTCAATGCTCCAGTATAAGTTAGAAGCTAAAAGCATAAAAACACTAGTAGGAGATGTAATATATGGAAAATGTGTTGCCTGACCCTACTTTCTGGCAGAGAATGATGATTCTCTTCCATTTGATGGTATAAACTGCTTATCTCAGCTTCAGGGCTGATACCGCTTTCCATGAAGCAGATGGTGGTGAATCATAGTTAATGAAAAACTGCAACTGCCTTAAAGTACGGAAGTGTGGTTTGTTGGTCTCTCAAAGAGGACACTGCAACAAACATGCATTTCCCTTTCAGTAACATGTGAGTAAAGCTGTTTTAAAGTGTGTTTAGTCAAGGCCAAAGTTTCATTATTTCTTCATCAAAGTGTCCTCTGTTGTACTCATTTCAAAGAGACCAATGAATGCATCTTAGCTACACAATGTAAATAATTGGTTATTTATATTTTACATCTATTAAATATGCCAATTTTACAAGTATTATGGTAAGTTTCAAAGGTGTTTTTATTGATACTTTGTTTAGAAGAATACACAGAATTTTGAGCAAAAGTGATTTCTCTTTATTGTTACACATCATCTGAATAATTTTTCCAACATTTTAAATATCACCTTGAGAGAGATTACAGAAGTAAGAAGAGTACTAAAAGTACTCTTTGGTTAAAATAATTTATATTTTTAAAGGATGGACATAAAAATACATTGCTAACTAAAGGAAATCATGGTGAGCCCATGAGAAGAAAGATTTTAATGGTAATAGAAGCAATATGAATAAATGCTAAAGGAATCAAAGCCAGAAGTTAACAACCATCAGAGGGAAGTAGTTCTGGAATGGACATTATTCATCTTTGCATGTGTACATTCAATCATATCCCCTATATTTATTTATGAGATTAAAATTACTAAAAATGTGGCACTACTAGGGCAAAATCTATTTGAATATGAATCACAAATTTATCCCTGATGATGTAGATGCTTGGTCATGTATTTAACACATTATCTGTAAAATGTTAATGATTTAAGTCATATGTCATAAGACTGTTTGGTTATAAAGAGACAGTTTATATAAGTAAAATAGCATAATATCTTGCCAAAGGTAAGTACCCAACAATTATTTCTCCCTTGACTTACCCATTTTTACCACCCCCTAGAAGGGCCTTGAGAAAATAGCATATACTGACTGTATATTTAAAATATTTCAAAAATATTTTAATAGTAGTTTGAATATGAGAAAAAAGAAACCTACTTTAGCCAACAGATCTATACAATGTTAAACTTCCATCTATGTCAATGAATGGTAGTCAGCCCAGGATGGTTTACCTCAGGGGAATTTGGAAATTATTGAAAGTATTTTGGGTTATCACAACTGTGGAAGTACTACTAATATCTGGTGAGCAGAGGACAACAATTCTGTTAAACATCTTAAGATACACAAAATACAAAGGAGAGCTCTCCCTCTCAAAGAATTATCCAGTTCAAAAAGTTGAGGTTGAGAAAATCTGGTCTGTTTAGTGAGAATAGTCCCTCATGTTTAATAAAAAATTTTAGGTGAGTGTAGAAATAGTCCACTTTTTTCTTGCAGAATAAGAGTTGCCTTATAAATTTTAGAAGAGAAGAAGATAAAAATGGTAAAATTACAGTGTAAGGCAGAAATAAGAGCTCATATTTTTCTTACTGAAAGACATAAGTTAGCATAACTGATTCCAACAAGTACAGTTGATGAGGAAAGTATGCAAATAACCTCGATGTCTCTGACCATCAATTTCCACAGCTAAAAAATAGGAATAATAATACCTTCCTTTTAGGGCTATGAAAATTAAAGCAAATAACATTTATAAAATTTCTCTGAATATATGACAAAAGAGATGCTCAAAGGATAAACACTTTGATTATATTGTGATAAAGCCAATAATAAACTATACTTAGAATAAATTTATTCTCTTAACCAAAATGATTTTATTTTATTTTGCACTTTTAAGTATTTTTATTGATTATGCTACTACAGTTTTCCCAATTTTTCCTCTTTTATCCCTCCTTCACCCTGCCCCTCCAACCCTCCAGCATTCCCCTCACCCTAGCTCATGTCCATGGGTTGTACATATAAGTTCTTTGAGTCCTCTGTTTCTTATACCATTTTTAAATCTCTCCCCATCTATTTTATGCCTACTAATTCTTTTTCCCTGTAACTTCCCGCCACATTCCTCCCTTCCGCCTCCCCTCTGAACTCCCTCTGTGTGGTGTTCATTTCTCTGATTCTGTTCCTGTTTTAGCTGTTTGCTTAATGGATGTTTTCACTGTTTTTGTTTTCTTTGAGGTTCATTTGTTGATAGTTGTGAGTTTGTTGTCATTATGTTTCATATTTTTAGCTTCTTTTTCTTAGATAAGTCCCTTTATAATAAGGGCTTGGTGAGGATGAACTCCTTTAACTTGACCTTATCTGGGAAGCACTTTATCTCATTTCCATTCTAAATGAAAACTTTGCTGGATAGAATAATCTTGGATGCAGTTCCTAGCCTTTCATGACTTCAAATACTTCTTTACAGCCCGCTCTTGCCTGCAAGTTTTCTTTTGAGAAATCAGCTGATATCCAGGAATTCCAGGAAGCCCAGAGAGTCCCAAAGAAGATGGACCCAGAGAGGAACACACCAAGACATATCATCATTAAGTTACCCAAGATTAAAGACAAAGAGAAAATCCTAAAAGCAGCAAGAGATAGAGACAGTTACCTACAAAGGAGTTCCCAAAATGATTTGATTTTAAATTCAGTGTGTAAGTTTGCATTCTGACCTCAGAAGCCAAATGTTTACAAATTTTTATGATAGGTCAAAGTGCAATGCAAACATATTGATAACTAGTCTGAATGTCTTGTCAATCATCCAATTTTTTTTTTCTGGCCTTTCCCTGTAGCCATTTTAAGTACATGAAACCATTAGGAATCTTCAAGATTAATGTTGTACAAAAGCTTCAGCATGAATAATTTTCTTCATTCTGATTTTCAATTACCATATTCATCTAAAATAGATTAATATAGTGACTTAAACGAGACAACAAGGGAAATAAGGAGACTTCACTGAGGAGCAGAAGTGTATTGTAAAGAAAATTCCTAAAAACTCAAATCCCAGTAAACAAGAGCTGATTACAAGAAGGTCAGGCAATTTAATTGTTTTTACTTTTTATTGTTGTTCAGTCACAGTTGTCCCCACTTTTTACCCATTACTTTTCCCTGCTCTACCCAACCCCATTGCCCACCTTCAATCCTCTTCTCCGTTGTCTTTGACCATGTGTCCTTTATACATGTTCCTTGATGACCTTTTTGCTGAATAATTTTAATGTCAAATTTTAAATCTATGAAGTATTTCAGAACCTCTTAAGCTTCAACTTGTTCTTACAGACTATGAGTCATAATTATGTATTTGATCTCAAGGGATGCAATGGAGTCAGCAGGTCTAAGGTACATTACTAGGAATTTCCAATGATACTTGATCACTAATAAATAGAAAATATAGACAACTGCTATTTCAGAATCCAAATACTAGTCAAAATCCTGTACTATTATTATTTTCTTACATTAATATTGCATTATATGCCTAATAACAAACACATTATAAGATGTTAAAATTTAACCTAAGTAGAGCAAAAATTGATTTTTTTCCTGTGACTTGGTGGTACCATTAGAAATTATGTTTGAAATGACTGGAGAAGTTTATTTGTTTATTAGGAGTCTATTGTATAAAGTGGAATACTTTTTATGGCTTAAAAGTGGCTATTAAATAAAATTTCAATAAAATTTTAAAGTATACATAGCAGAAAATTCTTATAACTTTTGCTACAGTAAAAATAAAACTTACATCTACCTTGAAAATAGCTACAAACTAGAGTGGAAAATGTAACACACGGCAATAGATGATGTTGCTTTAATGTTACCAATTGATTTGTTAAAGCTAAATGCTACAGAAGTTCTGAAGAGAGCTGAAAATGATCTTTATTAGATAAGCTAAACAGAAAATATTCTTTAAATTTTGATCCCTTGTAAAAGAGATGATGGGCAGGCAATAATTTCCTTTTCTGTCTGACAATAACATTCATAGATAATTTAATAGAGATTGCTTCAAATTTTTCCAGTGTTTAGGGACTACAAATTAAAAATTCCAAAGAAGTGAAAATTAGTCATGAGGGTTTTTTTTTTTTTTAAAGAAGAGCCAGAATAATATCAAACTTTGTTATCTTCACATAAACATGTTACTGGTAAACATATTTTATAAAGTTCTGAGAGATTGTTCTGCATATAAAATTATTTACCCTGGCAAAGTATCAAGTAAATTTAAAAGCAAAATAAATACTTGCTTAGAAGTTCAAGATCTCAGAAAATTCAACTGCTAGACATTCTTTTAGGGAAAACAAAAATATTAGGGAGTTAGGGAGCACATACTGCAGCAAAGTAAACAAAAGCTATTGAATCTGGAAAAAGATTATGGAACAAAAGAATATAGATGAAAAATTGATGTTTTAAATATTGTATACTTTGAATTGAAGACTAATGATTATTTTACATAAAGCACAATAAGTGTTACATCTTGGCATTATGCAAGGTAAAATAAAATAAAACCAACAAAGAAAGACAGAAAACAAAAGGCTGCCCTCCAAAGTCCATTGGTTATCCAGCACAACAAAAGAGAAGGGGTCTCCAGCTTCTGCCTAACAATATGGAGAGCTCAAAGGGGCACTGCCCACATCTTACAATGAAAAGGAGCTGGATTGACATCAAATTTATAACTTGTTTTGAAACCTTTAAGTTACTGAGATCAACCAACAAGCATCAAACACCAAGAGAGTGCATGCAGGACAGGAGGACACACAAGGACACAGGGAGCGCTCACCCAGGGTTCACGGAACTGGGCACTGGTAAGAAGAGTTCAGCTAAGACAGCCTGCACATTGGTGAGGACTGAGTGCAGACTGTGCAACAGGTGAAACCTCTGGGACGTCAAGAGATTAGGGGCCCATACCTTTTTACCAGTTCTTATTCCATTAGTGGCCCCAGGTACTCACAGAAAAGATTGAAAACAGGGCCCCCAAAAGTGAGGTAAAGGTGTTCCCTACTCTTGAGGAAAGAGAACTGCCATGTGAGAAGGCAAGAAATTCATAAAGACATTTTCCTCTGCCAGTGCGACACACAAATTTGGTCACTTAAACATTGTTTCTTCTCAGAGCTCTGAAGGCTAGAAGCCTGAGATCAAAGTGTGAGCAAGGTTTCCTTCTGTTGACTGGAAGAGAGAACACTTTTTATGCCTCTCTTTTGGCTTCTAGTAGTTTGCTGGCAACGTGGGTGCTCTTTGTCCTGTAGACACATCACTCCAGTCTCTGCCTTCATGGTCACGTGGGATTCCACTTTCACACATCCCTGTATCTTTGTCTAAATATTTCTTTTTAAAAAAGAATGCAGTTCACATTGAATCAGGGCTCACTCTAAAGACCTCATTTTAACTGTTTACTTCTGTAAAGATCCTATCTCCATTGTCAGATCCTGAAATAATGGGAGTAAAACTACAACACATGTTTGGGGGGACACACATTAACTCATAACATCCCCTATCTGTACAAGCCTTCATCTGTGAAAAGGGCAAGAAGAATGGTTGCCCTTAGAGCACAGGTAAAATTCTTTACAGCTGGGAAAGGGAACAATGAAAAAATTCTACTTCTGAATGAGACAATATTCTGTGCTGAGCCCACAACTACTGCTGACAGAGAGAGACAATAGAGCTGAGACCACACCTTCTAGACCCAGTGATACAGAGCATGGCCACGACTGAGGCTTGATCAGAAAAGCAACAAACACATCCCACACTGCAGTCTAGCAAGCTACAAATAACAAGTAGTAGCAGAATACTTCTGAGAGTGGCAGGAGAGGGACATGAGTGTGTGTGTGATCTAAACCTCAGAATCAAACACATGTCTCTGGTAAACCATCCCCCCACACTAAACATAGCTATCGCTATGAAAATTTGAAATCTGATTTGTAATGAGGGTAACCATAGCAACAGTAATAACAGACCGAACCAAATCCTAAATACATGAAATCAAACCATACTCTAGCTAGCAGAAGGAAAAGTGTACACATATCCAGACATGAAAACTACCTCATTCTCTGCTGTCCTAATGAAATGTATGCCTTTCATCAAAAAATGAGGAGGCATTTTTTAAAAAATCAAGAAAAAACATAGTCTGAAGGGACAAAAATGACAATACAAACAAGACTCAGATATGACAGAAATGTCACAGAATCTGATAGAAATATCATAGAATCTGACATAAAATTTTATACAACTATAATTCATAAGTTTAAGACACTAATGAAAAGGTAAACAACATACATATCATTTAACAGGCAAGCATCATAAAAATCAATGGTATTTCTGTACCCTAGTAATGAACAATTGGAATTTAAATACTTTTTTAAAACACCATTTACAATAACACCAAAAAAAAAAAAGAAAAGAAGGAAGTTGTAGTTAAATTGGGTCACTCCAAAAATTCATATATTGAAACCCTAACTCTCAGTAATGCAGAATGTGACTGTCCTTGGGGATATGAGTGTTAAGGAAGTTATTAGGTTACAATGAGGACTTTAGGGTGGGCCCTTATTCAGTCTTACTGTTGTTCCTATAAAAAGAGGAAATAAGGACACAGGGATAGACACGAGGAATGAAAACTCACAAAGGAAACTCATGTGAGGATCAATAAGAAAAGTGGCCATCTGCAGGCTGAGGAGGGAGACCTAAGAAGAAACCAAACCTGCTGACAACTTTGGTAATGGACTCCTAGCCTACAGAATCATGAGAGAATAATTCCTGTTATTTAAGCCACCTAGTTTGTGTTTTTTGCTTGTTTGTTTGTTTAAGGTTTTACTTTTTTTTTTTAATGTCAATCTTAGAAAACTAATGCAGAAAGGGAGTCTTACCTTTTGTGTCAGCATAGATGGACCTGGAGATTATTATGCTGAATGAAATAAGCCAGTCAGAGAACAACAAATACCATAACATCTCACTTATATGTGGAATTTAATGAACAAAATAAATTGATAAATAAAATAGAAACAGAGGCATAGATAAACTATGGAACGAACCAACAGCTGTCAAAGGGGAGGAGGAAGAAGAGAGGACTGGATGAAAGAAGGTGGAGGAATTAGCTAAAGAATACGTGTTCATAACTCATAGACACATACGATAGTATGGTGATGGCCTGAGGGAAGAGGGGGCAAGGTCTGGGTAGAGGTGAGCAAAGGGGGAAAAATGGGGGTATCTGTAATAGCATAAACAATAAAAATGTACTTAAAAATAAAATCAAGGGAATGCTGACACATAAATCCAACAGATTATCTCTTGACAATGTATGCTAAAAATATGAAATATCCGGGGAGAAATCAGAATACCGACCTTAATGGAGAAAGATGATACTGTGTACATGGGCTGAATGCCTCAGTATTATCAACAGGACAATTCTACTCCATTTGATCTACAGGTTCAACACAATCTCAAATAAAACTCCATTTGTATATTATAGATATTAACAAAAAAGTTTCTAAACTTTTAGTAAAAATACTAAAATTGCCAATATAATTTTGATGAAGGAAAATAAAGTTGGAGGATTCCACTACCTGATTTCAAGATTTATACATTTATCAATGAGACAGAATAAGAATCTAGATAACACATACAGCCAACTAATTGTTAATAAAATTGCAAAGACAATAGAAAGTATAGAAAGTATAGCATTTTCAACATCTGGTGCTGGCATAATTGCCTATCTGTATGCCAAAAAATTAGCCTGGACTCACTGTGTATAATACAAAAAAAAATTCAAAATAGATCATAGACCTAAATGTAAAACACAAAACTATGAAAATTACAGAAGAATTACTAGCATAACCTTGGCTTGGGTAATGACTATTTGAGTACAATGCTATGAGCATAATCTGTACAACAAAAATTTGAAAAATTGAACTAGGATATTTTTAAATGGCAAAAGGTAAGTGCAGCTGAGGATGCAGAACAATGGGGAATTGCAAAGTGGGAGGCAAAAAATGTTTCCTTTAAAAATCAATTTTGAACAGTTGTACATATGCTTATTATATGACCCAGCATTACCATCAACATTTTTATCCAAGAGAAATGAAAATTTATGTTTACATAAAACTCTGTCTTCCAATGTTTCCAGGAGCTTTATTCGTGATTGTCAAATCACCAAAGTCTTATATGTGGTAAATGGATAAGCAAACAGTGATGAATTTGTAAGAATAAAATTCTATTCAATAATAAAGAATAAACTATTGATTTACACAACTTTAGATGAAACAAATTCTGCTAAGAAAAAAATAAAGTCAAAAGGCTATGCATAGTATTATTTGATCTATGTTATTCTGGATAAGACAAAATTGTAAGGAGGAAGACAAAATAGCAGTTGCCAATCTTCTGGGTGACAATAAAGTTTGTCTCTGAAGAATAATGCAGGGGGACATTTCAAGTAAAGGAACATTTGTTCTGTGTGGATCTGTAGCAGTGGAATCATGACCCTTTTGTCCAAATCCACAAGGCAGTACACCACAAAAATGAATTCTGCCATATACTCATGGAATGCAAACTTTGTAAATGAATCTAAGTGAAAAACAAATTATTCACTTAACAACACTGAAAAAATGAGGGAGAAAAGAGCTGGTCTAACTTGCAAGAACAGTGCTCTGGTGGGACAGAAACCAAGATACAAAGAACTTTACTTAAATATATAACAGTGACAAAATTTGTTCTCACAAGAGGATAGCTTAAGAATTATATTATATTTGAACATTAAGTTTAAGCAAAATAAATTTATATATTGTAGCTAATAAAAGGCTTGTTTATGACAGACTTTAGGTGGTGAAATAAGGAGTTTCTCCTGCTCTAAGGGACTGGATATTTTAATTACTTATCGAAGAATCCTAATTCAACTGAGTATGGCTAGAAAAGACATAGGATTTGCCGTAATTTTTAAATCAAGAGGTAGAAAAAAAAAACTTTACTGAATAAGTTTACAAGTTGAGTGGATGTGAAAAAAAATATGTATTTTATTATTTATCCTGTGAAATGTGCTTATTTAAGTGACTAGCTATTTAGTCATTTAGTGTTTATATTGATACAAATATTATTTATGCAATCTAAATTAAACAATAAATAGCCACTGCTTATAATAAAAAATGAAAAATAAGTGAATTCCATAGAAAATGGAATTTTTTTAAATGTATGTTAAATGGCAAATTCTGTACTAATGAAAATTGTTTAATTTAAAATACCCTTAAAATTGGCTGGGCACATAATAGCAGTTGATCAAGACATACTCATTAAATGATTGATCACATTGCTTGGTAAATACTGAAAGGAGTCCAGGCATTCCTTGGAAAGGTGATCTACATCTCCTTGGCAAAAATACTTCTGGTTTCCTCCTTGCTGCCATTGTGTAACTTAAAGGAAGGGAGATTCTACCAGGTAAAGAAAGGAGAGGAAAGAATTTCAGGCCAAGGCAAGAGTTCTGTAAGGAGGCAAAACACAAAAGCATGTTTGTGGAGTGGAAAATAACTCAGTGAACCAGAACTTGGGGCTAGGGAAGTGAAGCAGAAAGAGTTAATCTTTGAAAAGTGAGCAATTTGAAAAGTGCCACAAAAAGTGGAGATGAAATAATTGTATGTATTTAGGAGAAAATTGAACACAAAGGGCATATGATATTAGGGTGAAAGTAGACACTGAACGCCAGTCAAGGTTAACAAGCTGCTAGATTTTCCAAGATGATGAAATCATGAAGAAAACAAAGTCTTTGTACATAAAGAATAGAAATGTGGAATTGAGGTTCAAGGTAAAGGTCAGAGAAAAATAGGTGTCAGCTGTAACTGAGGTACAAATAGCTGTCATCAGCCAGGGCATTTATGGATGTAATGGGAGAATATAAGACAGAACTTTTTAAAATAACAGCATAGGAGACACTGACAGGAAAAGACAAGACAGGGAGAGGATTAATAAGAAAAAAAGTAAAAAGGCAGGCAGCACAAGCCAAATGAACATCAAGAAGATAAAATTTAGCTAACAGATTGAGCAGAGGGAAGACAGAACAAGCCTTTGGACTTGGCAATTCAAAGCTCACATGTAATTTTAAAGGAAATATTTTCAGAGATTTAATTTCCTCAATTTAGACAATGGGATTAGTTGAAGTGTAACACTTTTCCAGCAATAACAATACTGTTATCCTGGATCTAATTCTAAATCTGACTTGAGATATGGAATACCTTAATTATGTTGTTTTTTTTGTAATTGCAGAAAAGATTTATTTGAACATTCATTCATTACAACCACAATTGACCATATGTGCAAGTCTCTATGTATGTGTCCTCAAAATGTTTAGTTTATATAAAATTATTGAGGGGTTTGTCTTGAAGTTAAAATCACATCATTACTCTGCTCTTATTAAAATGATTTCATTCACTAGTCTACTTGATATTTAAACTCTTTTCTTGTTTTTGTAAACTAGAGATTTGTAAGAAATAAGAAATATAGTTAAACTTAACATACTGTTTAAAAACTTTCTGTTTTTTAATAGTATTTTATTGTATAGAAACAATTTTCAACCGAAAAATAACCACTGTACATCATTTCCAAAATTATATCTATGTAGTTATCATGTTTTTGATGACATGTGAACTATTTATTATTTAAGAAATAATTCAGTCTATTGTGTAAAATATAGATTACGTCATTCTATACATATTAATAATCTAATGCCTCCTAGTCAATTCATTTCAACAATTGATAGTCATTTTCTATTATTGACAGTTGACTATAATTACTTATTAGTTCCCTTTATTATTGTGAAAAGCATAAGATGTGAGATACTCAGCATATTCAATGTTAAATTGAAGTTTAAGTATTCCACATAAAAAAACTCTGGGGATTAGGAGGTGTTTTTATTCTTGGGATGATTATTATATGAGGTCTGCCCAGGTAAAGTCTAACCATTGTTAATATAATGAGAATGTTTTATGTGACATCAATGTAACCTGGCAACCAAGGGAAGTGGACTGGAATGTGCATGCATGAATAATGGACTTCACTGTACCAGTCAGTGAGGGTGGTAGATGCCATTGAGTGAGTATGTGTACTGTGATCACCACATTCAAAATGACTGAGCGAGTAAAGCAACAAATCTGCATCAATTTTTTAAAAAGATTTTATTTATTTATTTTTAGAGAGGAGAAGGGAGGGAGAAAGAGAAGCAGAGAAACATCAGTGTGTGGTTGCCTCTTGCATGCCCTTTAGTGGGGACCTGGCCTGCAACCCAGGCATGTGCCCTGACTGGGAATCAAACAGGCAACCCTTTGGTTCACAGGCTGGTGCTCAATTCACTGAGTCACACCAGCCAGGGCTGCATCAAATTTTGCATGAAGCCTAGACATCCCTCCAGGGAAGCTATTTGAATGATTCAGCAGACTTTTTGGGGTATGATGCAATGATTAATTGGCAGCTTCATCAAGACAAGGCATCACGTCTCGTGCTGAGTTTTTCTGTGAAACATTGAATCACCAAGGTGATTTGGACCCCCTAGAGCCCAGATTTGGTGTCCTGAGACATCTGCCTTTACCCAAAACTAAAATCACTGCTGAAAGGGAAGAGATTTCAGACCCTCATTGAGATTAGGAAAATATGTTGGGACAGCTGATGGACATTGGCAGAACTGTGTGAGGTCTCAAGGTGTCTACTTTGAAGGGGACTGATGAGTCATTGTCCTATGTACAATGTTTCTTGTACTTGTATCTTCTTCGACATATGTCTCTATTTTGCTGGATGAGTACTTTCTGGACATACTTTCCTGGAGCAATTGCTTTTGGGACTTTGTAATGCATTCCTCTTCTTTATGTGTAGGATTTTAATAGGTTATTCTACTAAAAATAAATAAATGTTTTAAATTATAAAGCCCAACAGATTCCCAACAACTATGGTATTACCTTCTGCAGTCATCACTGATGCATGGATCACCGGCCAGCAGTGATCACGGAACGCTATGGATGGCTCGTCGAAACACGAGAAAAAACACACAGAGACAACCAGGTCCTGTGGGGGAATAAAAACAGTGGGAACATTCCTCATGTGGGGAGCGCTTGGCCACCCGCTCTCCTGGAGGGCTCCATGGCTACCCTCCCTGGTAGGGAGAGCGAGCCGTTCCCCCTCCGGAGAGACTTTTTATGGTTTTCGTTTGCATAAGAATTCAGGTAAAAGCTCAGTGCTCATTGCTAGGAAGTAAGGATCAAACAATAGATAACAAGGAAGTCTGAGGGCCTATTTTGAGTCAGGGTCAAAGAGCTGTAAGACTTTAAGGAACAAACTAACTTCCTCCTTGGACACTTCTCATTCAACTGAGAGCATTCTAAACAAAGAAGGTTTCACAGTAATTTACGTGTTCTTTTTTAGGCCTGATCATCCAGGGAATCTGCCCTTTTCAGCACAGAGCTGTACCACCCTGTCATTATTTCAGGCTTAGGTGGAGCAAGGGAACTAAGGCAACCAAGAGATAAGGAGATTTTCTCCCAGACAATGAGGACTCAGGCTATATCACAGCTGAGGAGCTAGGGTCCATCAACCCCTTTTGCTGTAGCCCCCAAAGTCCTTTCTTTGGGGGCCCCCCACGTGGTCATGCCTGTCTTAGATCATTCTCCCCTTGGGGAATCTTACCCATCTTTGGCTAACTGACCAAGCTTTGGGGTTCAGTTATGAATGAAGCAGCAGAAGCAGGGCTCCTGCCAGGGAGATAAGCTTTTGTCTCCTTGCTGGCTTACGGTTCCAAGGGCATTCCCTTAGCCTTAGCCTAGGTGGCGGGGGTTACAGCTTCTGATACCAGGCAGGGCAGTTCCCAACACATCACAGTTGAAGAATTAAGAAAATCATAATTTTTTATCTTCTCTGAAGTATGATGATTTTTATAATTTTATGTCTAATAAATATAGTGCCTTATGGAGACAATATATGAAAGGTGCCTTGTACCATTTTAGCCAAAATACTTATAAACATTTCAACTCAGAAAACAAGATTAAAATGTAAATTTAGCTCTACTGAGATACTAAAGTAAATATTTAATATTGCTTTAAACACCAGTATAAAAAAGGGCAAAAATTTAAAAGTTTTGAAACCTCCTGTAAAAAAACAGCATCACTTGAAATAACATTCTGGGAATCCTAAAAGTGACTTGCTATATCTCTTTTTAATATTATGGTTTTCATCTATAAAAATCTGTTAAAATTGTGCAAATTGTACAAAAATTGTACAAATACACCCCAAAGTTAAAGGTTTGTTATTTTAATATGATCACTTTTTAGTGCTATTTTTCTGTAGTTTAAATTTTAAAAAGCTATTTTATATCATTTTGATGTGTGTATAAACAAACATCAAAGAGATTTTTAGAACACATCTGAGGTAATGTTGTATGCTAAGAATGGAAGATTTGTCTAAAGAATTATTCTCTCTACAACTAAATGTCGCCATGCTCTCTCGGAATTTTCCACACTTTCTGAGTATTTCTGTGTTGTTCAAAAAAGCAATGCATAATAGATTGTATAGTTCTGTATTAAATATTAAAACAAGATAGTATTTTTAAAATATTTTTATTTATTTATTTATTTATTTTAGAGAGGGGAAGGGAGGGAGAAGGAGAGGGAGAGAAACATCAATGTATAGTTGCCTCTTGTGTGCCCCTGACTAGGGACTTGGCCTGCAACCCAGGGAGGGGTGTGCCCTGACTGGGAATTGAACCAGTAACTGTTTGGTTCCTAGGCTGACACTCAATCCACTAAGCCACACCAGCCAGGGCCAAAATAAGATATTTAAACATGCTTTGCAAAGTACAAAGTATCACTTAGGTATTAATACTTTTTATTATTCCATCCTCATTTTTATCCAAACCTAACATAGGGTCTTTTACATACAATAAACGTACTAGAAAGTTTGGAATTTGGGGGAATATATAACTAAACTGGTGAGTTAACAGCAATCTACTTAGAATTCAGACTGAAAAATAAACAAACAAAAATACTTTTGAAATAATTGCAACTAATTATTGATGCTTAATTTCATATAATACGCAGTTGTTTTCGGCTTTATCAAAAAAATTGATGGGAAACAAATATTACAAGAAGCAAACTACAGTCCTCATTCAGTAATAAGGATAAGACAATCCTGGAACCCCATGCCGGTTAAAGGAGTAATAGCGCGGCACACGGCACGCCTCAAACACTGACTGACTAATGGCTGTGCCTGGGCTCAGAACAGGGTGTGGACCTCGATCCTTCATGGTCTGTCAAGAAAGAGACTTTGACTAATGGACGTCTTTTAAACCTACACTAAAACGTTTCAATTAATTAGCACCATTTAAAAATTGAAACCTGGACTTCCAGCCAAGATGGAGGCATAGGTGGAGGCACAGTACCTCCACACACAACCAAGATTGGAACAACAACAATTTAGAGGCAGAATAACACCCAGAACTGACAGAAACTTTATCTGAATGGAAGTTGGACAGCCAAGAAGTTGAAATAAACCCATTCATCCAGACCAGTAGGAGGGGCAGAGATGAGCAGCCGGGCATGGGTCACAGCGCAGAGAACAAGGAGAGTTGGGCACCTCAGGCTACCGGGAGCATGTAAGGCATCTGAGGCACGCAAGATTGCAGCAGGGGACCCTGAGTACACAAGCGGCAGCTGGCAGACCCAGAGAGGCGGCGATTGTAGAGCAGAGCAGAGCGCGCAACCCAGGATCCCAGGGAAGGGACTGAGGTCCCATGGAGAATGGAGCTACTGCCATTGTTTCCTCCCGCCCCCGCCCCCACATGCAGCATCACAATCTAGCAACTGGGGTGCCCAGCCCTGGTGAACACCTAAGGCTCCGCCCCTCACCATAACAGGAGCAACCAGACCCCCCCCCCCCCAAAAAAAAAGAGAGAGAGAGCGAGCGAGATGGCACAAACAGAAGAACAAATCAGTGCCCCAGAACTCATCCTTTTGAGTAACTAAGAGATAGCTAACCTATCAGATACACAGTTCAACAGTTTAAAGCACTGGCGATCAGGAAGCTCACAGAATTTATTGATTTTGGTCACAAATTAGATGAACAAATGCAGGTTACCATAAAAAGAAATGAAGGAAAATGCACAGGGAACCAATAATTATGGGAAGGAAACTGGGACTCAAAACAATAGAGCGGACCAGAAGGAAGAAAGAAACAACCAAGCAGGAAAGAATGGAGAAATAAGAATTTAAAAAATGAGGAGAAGCTTAGGAACCTCCGGGACATCTTTAAACATTCCAACATCCGAATTATAGGGGTACCAGAAGGGGAAGAGGAAAAGCAACAGATTGAACACATATTTGAACAAATAATAAAGGAGAACTTCCCCATTCTGGCAAAGGAAATAGACTTCCAGGAAATCCAGGAAGCTCAGAGAGTCCCAAAGAAGTTGGACCCAAGAATAAACATACCAAGGCACACCATAATTACATTAGCCAAGGTGAAAATGAAGGAGAGAATCCTAGAAGCAGCAAGAGATAAGGGGACAGTAACCTACAAAGGAGTTCCCATCAGACTGTCAGCTGATTTCTCAAAAGAGACCTTACAGGCAAGAAGGGGCTGGAAAGAAGTATTCCAAGTCATTAAAAGACAAGGACCTACATCCCACATTGCTCTATCCAGCAAAGCTTTCATTTAGAATGGAAGGGCAGAAAAAGTGCTTCTCAGATAAGGTCAAGTTAAAGGAGTTCATCATCACCAAGCCCTTATTTTATGAAATGTTAAAGGGACTTATCTAAGAAAAGAAGATAAAAAAAAAAACATGTATAGTAAAAGGACAGCACACTCACAATTATTAACAACGACACCTAAAGGAAAACCAAAAGAAACTAAGCAAACAACTAGAACAGGAACAGAACCACAGAAATGGAGATCACGTGGAGAGTTAGCAACAGGGGAGTGGGAGGAGGAGAGAGGGGAGAAAAGGTACAGAAAATAAGTAGCATAGATTGTAGGTAGAAAATAGACAGGGGGAGGGTAAGAATAGTATGAGAAATGTAGAAGCTAAAGAACTTATAACATATGGACATGAACTAAGGGGGGATGTGGGTGGGAGAGCATGTACAGGGTGAAGGGGAGTGAAGGGGAGAAATGGGACAACTGTAATAGCATAATCAATAAAATATATTTAAAAAAATAAAATATTTAATTTTTTTTTAAAAATTGAAACCTATAAACATGTTACTCTTATAATTTATTTGAAAAATTGGAAGGTCTGGGTGCCCACAGCAAGGCTAATCTGAAGGTTGCTGGAGTTGAAAAGTCTATATTCGTCAGTTGTTCTAAATCCTCCATTCCCACATAGTCCAGTCTGTTTGATCATTTACCAGTGCAATCTTCCCAGTATAGGCATTTGAGGTTTAACTTTGTAACCCCTGATTAATATGTTTTTCAATTTTTTAAAAAACTTTCACCCAAGAACATTTTTTCCTCATTGCTTCTGGAGAGAGAAATGGAGAGAGAGAAACACTGAAGTGAGAGAAAAGTCAGTTGATGGCCTCTTGTATGCCTACACTGCAGATGGTCTGCACCCAGAACAGGGATTGGATCTGCAACCCAAATGTGCTCTTACTGGGAATCGAACTCCCAACCTTCTGGTTATGGAACAAGGTTCCAACCAACTGAGCCACAATGGCCAGGGCTGATCAATATTTCTTTACATTTACTTCCCTTTTTTTTTCTTTTTCTTTACTTTCTTTTCTCCTCCTCCTCCTCCTCCTCCTCCTCCTCCTCCTTCTTCTTCCATTGTAATACAAAGCTTTATTTTTTGCCTTTTACTTAATTTTTGTTGTATTTTTTCCATTACCTTATACCTCCTCTCCCCCCAGCAATCAGCACACTGTCGTCCTTGTCCATGAGTCCTTTTTCCTTTTTGTTCATTTATGTTAAATCCAACTTTATCCTCGAGAACTCACTCTTCTTTCAGTTTGAGTGAGAATTTGCAGTTTGAAAGTTTCTGAGGAAGCATAAACTTCAGACTCATATATGCTGAAACATTTGAATTTGCCCTAAATTCCATCCTCACAAACCATAAAATTATTATCTCTTTCTTTGGTGAGATGTCTCTGCTGTGCTTTAGTTATTGTTGCAGTATGTCAACAGACTTAAGATATTTGTTAAGGACCCTTTGAACAAGTACATTATAAAATGCTAGAAGGATGTTACTGCACTGTAATCAAATCAAATAATTTTACTGTTACAGTGCAACCACATATAGAGAAAACCGGGCTTGGGTACAACAGCAAAAGAATCAGATAGACTTTTATCATGTATTAAAGTTTCCTATAGTGCAAAGATATTTAATCTATTTGCCAATCTTATCTATAGTTTATAGGTTGGCAAAAAAGTTCCACTTAGAATTTTTGTAAAGCATTTGTCTGTAATGCCAGCAGAAAAAACTAAATAATCATCACCATAATAATAAATTCCCAGTTGTTGAGGAGCTTCTTACATGACCTTAGTCTTAGCTTTCTTCTGTGTTCTGAGGAAACTGGAGTTAATAGAATCACCTCTAAGCCTTCTTTGAGCTCTCACAGTCCTTGATTGTTTTATCAAGCAAACATTGATTCTTCTTTTTCTAAGGGCCTATAACAATGAAAATTGTAGCAGCATAGCTTAGCATTTTATATGTTATTTTTCTCCACATTTTTTGCATTAATTATAAATCCCAAGTGATATTTTTAACTCAAGACGTAAACCCGGCTATACAGACATAGATTTCTGTCTATATTTATCTCTTAATGTAACTATATATACACATAATATTTTAAATAATACATTTGACAAAAATTATTGACAATTACCAAGTGCATAATTACTCAAACAATCTCTTCATGTGTTTACTATCATATGAGCACTATCTATTCTTTCAATGGAGAAAATATTTATCATTTTCTATAACATCACATTTTCATTACTGGTCCACAGTTTTTCTATATGTTGAAATAATTATTACTTGGAAAATAATTTGTACACACACATCTATAATTTCCATGAAATGACAGTTGGGAGAGTCACTGTTTCAAGATTAGGAAGAGAAGACAGTTTTTCATAATATGTAATTACTACTTTACTGAATTAAAGTCTTGACAAATTATTCCCATCAGTGAATGGTATAAACACAATCCATTTAGTCAATTTTTGAATTCAATTTTATCATTATGGTCTCCTCATTTTGAAAAGACACTGTAGCATCCTAATAGATCAATTGATGCAAGCTTTCTAAACTCTGCCATCTGATTACATTCCATTTGAAACGTTCTCTTCTCATAACTCATATTTAGATAACTGTACACTTATATGAACTATACTTGCTAAATTAATTTTTAGATATCTTTGTGAAGGTGAGAATAAAATATAGCTTAGATGGGTTAATGCTTTAAAAATATTCTTTTTTGCAAAGTTCTAAATTTAATTCCTATTTATTTCTTTAGGTTTTTTCTCTTTGTCCATTAATGTTTTCTAGTTCTAAATTAACCACATTCTCAAACCATTCTAACCAAAAGGCATTAAACATTTATTTGACTTGTTATTAAGAAAAATGTTTAAATAGTTCAAAACAATTATTTCAGTTATCATTTAACCTTCTGCTAAATTTGAGCAATAAACTATAAATCTCTTCTAGGAATAAAAGAGACCAAATACAAGGTCCAGCACAAATAACACCCACCCTTTTTTTTTAAAGATTTTATTTATTTAATTTTAGAGAGAGGGGGAATGGAAGGAGAAAGAGAGGGAAAGAAATAGCAATATGTTGTTGCCTCTCACATGCCCCCCTACAGAGGACCTAGCACACAACCAGGCATGTGCCCTGACTGGGAATCAAACCAGCAACCCTTTGGTTCACAAACCAACACTTAATCCACTGAGTTACACTGGCCAGGGCTGCCCGTTTTTTATTATAAAATGTTATTAAAATATCATAAGCATGTAATTCTGTAACATTACAATATCATATTCAAGTATACCATATGATATTTTAGGTGAAGTGGTCAAATTAAAACTATAAATTATGACAACCATATTATTACCCTATCAACCACTCTCAAGTAGGTGTTACTTCTGCAAGATCCTGTACATAATTTCTGATAAAACCTAATTCAACATGTCATTTAATTGTTAATTGGATTTCCCTGGATGCAGGGAAATAATTGTGCTATCAGTACTTGTTCCCCCTCCTTTTGTAATGTGTTATCTTGTTTCAATGACCTGCCTGAGAGAAAACAATGTTCAAGCCAAGGAAGAAGTCTGGAGATTAAGGGTGCCTGAAATACTGAACCATTCAACAGCATTGAGAGGGACTGAGTACCTCTGGAAGCAACTTGCTAATGACCACTTAGAGAAAAATGCCTGGGGTGGATGTTTTCCTCACAGGATAAGTTTACAAGAAGCAAATCCTGGAGGCATTACTTTTTCATTGGTTGGTACTAAAAAGATTAGCTTCAGATAGGCCACCAAGTAGGGAAATAATTACTGTTCTTTTACTCAGCATACAAGTGGAAAAGAAGATTTTAAAGGATGTCACTCCACCTTGAAGTGTGAACCTAAGGGTAAAAAACAGAAGGGAAACTAAGTGCCTTCATATTAGCAAATCCAATAGAAGATTTTGTCATGATTTTATTACATCATGCTATATCTGATACATCTGACAAAGCCTAGCAGGTAAAATCTTGCAATATTAAGCTAACATGTACTGAACATATACTAATTGCCAAAGAGTTCATTGCATCTGACAACATCCCTCAGACAGATACTATTCCTATTTTGTACATGAAAAAGCCACAGCACAGGGTGAATATGTGATATAAATTAAAGCAACTTGGTGAATTAACTGTCCATTTGCTCTGTGAAGACAGGTACAGCTAAACTGGCTGGTAAAGTGAGCAGAACTGCCTGTCACTGCCCATTAGTGCAGAGCAAATTGGCTGTTTCATCTCTAGGTATGGCTTTGTAAATGGCGCCTTAGTCAGGTGAACCAAATGCTAATGTGTCCTTAGTGAAATCTAATGACTCGAAAAATATTGCACGGTTGTGCATAAAGTAAATAATTATAAGGGAAAGTGTCAAAGATAAGTTTCTTAAAACTGGGGAGCAAAAACTTGAATTTGTGGTTATGAAAATCATTCATGTTGGAAATTTAGTATTTAACAAGATATTCTTCACACATTTTTATAATTCTACATGACACCAGAGTAATAATCAGGAGACAAATGGGATAATTTAACATAATTCAGAAGTGTCTTGATAATCAACTAATAACAAATTATTACAGACCACTGAGAATTGCTTACTAGATTTATTCCACAAAGTCTGCTCTGGGTAACTTCTTTAACAGTGCTAATCAGTATGGATGGTACTGGATTAATCTGCATTCTTAGAAGCAAAAGGAAAAAAAAACAGTAGCCATTATCTGCTAAAGCTTCAACCCAAGCATTTTCAAAAGATGTCAAATTAAACAGCCCAAAAGATGTGACCATGTGGAACCTTCTGCATGATGCTCTGGTCTCTGGTCAGCTCTCCCCTAAGGAGAGCACTGGAATTATGTAAGGTTCAAATATAAAAAAGAATAAGAATTAAAGTATTACTATAAAATAACAACAAAATAAAGAAGCTTTTATATTTTATTTATTCCCATTTCCCTCTCCTTTCTCTGCACTCTATAAATTATTTTAAGAACATTGTTTATTCAGTAATTATTGGGAATACCATTTTTTCTTTGATATTTTCACTATTGCTCCCTCCTTCTTTATACAAGTTTAAAGCATCTCAAACTTTCACTGTCTATTGATAGTATTTAATATTGCTTTTCATTCATTCAATGAATGATTGCGGATCACTCATTACATTAGGTAGCATTGAATAAGCTGTCACAAAGTTGGAAGGTAACATTGGGGATGTTAAAAGGGAAATGTCTCTAACATTTATTGAGGGTCAACCACCAAGAATTGTGCCAAGTGCCAGAGAATCACAAATAAACCAGACACTGTTCCAGCTCTTAAGGTTATCCAAAAAAGTTCAGGAGAAACTTCTGTTCTGCTGGTAAGAGATGCACCTGACTGGTTATACACAAATTCTGAACTGAAGTAAAATGGAGGGAGTTGTGATTAGTGTCAGCCGATAGAGTCAGGAAAAGTTTCAGAGGTGAGGTGACAATAAGGACATTTTGTCTTGAGCAAAAATTGGGATTTTCCAGAGTAACAATGTTGTGAAAAGATAGAGCATGATGGTTATGATTAAGTTGTTACTGCTGAACCACAAGCTGGGTATGACCAATGAGGATGGCTCTGAACTGCTTCGTTTCTCTGCATTCATGTGTTCTTATGCACCACATTTTTTGTCCTCTACCTCCTACCCTTTCTATCTTCTTTTTAGTCTCCTTCACATACTACATTCTTCCAGATGTCTAAACCTTTGTTTACTCTGCTTTCTCTCACTGGAAGGTTCTCTACTAGGGGTCTACCAAGATTCAGTTTAACAGCAAGCAATTTCATGATGCTTTTCCTATTCCTGGTCCCTCCAACTTAGGATAGAAAATGGTATATTTTGTGTTCTAACTAAATCTTACCTTTAGTTATTAATTCACTTATCTATGCAATCAATCAGGTGCTCACATACTCACTCATTCAAGATATGTATTTATCAATCTTTTATTATGTGCCAATCACAGTGCTAATCACTGGAGATAAAATGAATGGAGCAAGAGAGAAACATTTTGATATTAGACTGAAACAGGAATTTTAATAGCTAAGAGTGAATTAATTTCCTAATTATTTAGGGGTGTACAAGTAAACAATGTAAAAAGTGCTAAGAAAGAAACTCAGAGACAACAAGATAAAAAGTTCTAGTAAGAGGAGATTGTTTTTAGGAAGCATGATGAGGAGTCATTTTCTGAGCCATATCTTTAAGAGC
The DNA here is from genome assembly GCF_004126475.2 of Phyllostomus discolor. Taxonomy (NCBI): domain Eukaryota; kingdom Metazoa; phylum Chordata; class Mammalia; order Chiroptera; family Phyllostomidae; genus Phyllostomus; species Phyllostomus discolor. The sequence goes on along the minus strand of NC_040904.2, from coordinate 55,319,338 downwards.
TACATCTGAGCTGATATCTTTTTTTTTAGATTTTATTTATTTATTTTTAGAGAGGGAAGGGAGGGAGAAAGAGAGAGAGAGAGAAACATCAATGTGCGGTTGCTGGGGGCCATGATCTGCAACTCAGGTATGTGGCCTGGCTGCTGAGCTGATATCTTAAGAATATAAAGAAGTAAAATTAATAATTTCAGTTTACAACAATCAGTGTTCTTGTCCTGTCTGGTGTGGCTCAGCAGGTTGAGCCCCAGTTGGGGGCATGCAGAAGGCAACCAATCCATGTTTCTCTCACACATGAGTGTTTACCTCCCTCTTCTTCTCTCTCCCCCTTTCTCTAATAAATAAATAAATAAATAAAATCTTTTAAAAATATCAGTGCTCTAGAGTAACAATGCACTCAGCTATTTTAGGACTAGAATATAAGACTATGATATATGTTTTCCAAATACTGCTGTACTCCTAATGTCAATAAAAATGGCTAACACATAGTAGGTGTCAGTGATATTTGTGGGTTAAATAAAAAGCTTACAAAGGCAGTAAATGGTGCTGGATATTAGGTAGATAGAAGAGAATAACATAGAGTTGATGATTAGGTTGAATAAGGTCTTGGGAATTTACAGAGATCATGATAAAAAATTTAGATTTTATTATAAATGTACTAGTAGATTGTGGAAAACTAAGTATCTGCCAGACTATCCAAAGACAGAGAGTGAAGCTGAAATTAAATAAAAAATAAAATTATATGTAGATGAAATTGGCATATTTTTAACACCAGCACAAATTTGGCAAGTATGTGGGGTAACAAGCTTGCTTGTAAGGTTCTGATATACTTAACGTTGTCTCCAATTCTAACTTTTCAGGGAAAGTCAAAATTATAGAAACAGTAATAAAATCAGTGGTTGACAGAGGTTTAGGGGGAAGGGGAGATGAATAGTTGAAGTACAGAAGACAGGTTTTAAGGCAATATTCTGTTTTATATTTTTATGGTGGATACATGTTATTTATACATTTGCCAAAACCATAGGAATTACACCATGTGTCCACATGTCCCTCAGCAGATGAGTGGATAAAACAATTATGGGACATTTACCCAATGGAATACTATTCAGCTGTAAAAAAGAAAATTTTACCCTTTGCAGCAGTATAGATAGACCTGGAGAACATTATGCTAAATGAAATAAGGCAGCCAGAGAAAGATAACACCATATGATTTACTCATATGTGGAATCTAATGAACAAACTGAGCTAACAAGCAAAACAGAGACAGACTCATAGATGGAGAGCAGGCTGATAGCTAAGGGGGAATATAGAGGGTGGAAGAATTGAGCAAAAAGGTAAAATGACTCATGGACATGGACAACAGTGTGATGATTGTGGACAGGTATATAAGGGGATTAAATGGTAATGGGAAAAACACAATTTAAAAAAAGAAACAAGAAAAATAAAAGAATAAAGACAGAAAGTATACTGTGTGTGAACCCAAAGAGAAACTATGGGCTTTGAAAGATAATAATGTGTCAATGTTGGTTCAGTGATTGTACCAAGTGTACCCTTTGGTGCTTACAGAGGTGGACAGGAGTGTGGGGACTCTATGTACTTTCTGCTCATTTTCTTCCTCACCCAAGGGCATGCTTCCTGATTTTAGAGAGAAGAGAAGAGAGGGAGAGGCAGGGAGAGAAACATTGAAATGAGAGAGAAACATCGATCAGTTGCCTTGTACATACCCCACCTGGGAACAGACCTTGCAACTTAGGCAAGTACCCTGATCAGGAGTCAAAGTCAGGACCTTTAAGTTTACAGGATGACACTACAACTAACTGAGCCATACCTGTCAGGGCATATTCTGCTCATTTTTATTGCACACTCAAAAATCCTCTAAGAAAAAGTGTTTTTTTTTTTTAAATATGTTGTAACTTTTTTATTGTTGTCAATTTGGCTTTGGACCATTAAAGTGTTCATATATTTTTATTTGAAAAAATTTATTTCTTACATTATTGTCCCACAAATTAATCAAAGATGTACACAAAATTTTTGTTTAAAAGTTCTCATTCATAATTATTTATAATAAAGAAAAACTTTGGAAACACCCTCAATTTCCTGTACTATCAGAGTTGGGAAATTAATTTTAGAATAGCTATTACATTTTTCCAATGTTATACTAATATTTTAAAGAATGCATAATAATTAAGGACTATACTTATAATAAAATGTCAAGTAAAATATTGCTACAGTACAAAAGAACAATGCAAAATTAATGATAAAAGTATAAGAAGATATATATACTTGAGGGAGTTAAATGGGATAATGGAAGGAAAGATATCAAAATGCTACAGTAGAATAGCTGGCTCATAAGACAGTTCCATTTTTAAATTGTTGAAGTAACTCCATGCCGTTTTTCACAATGGCTGCACCAATCTGCATTCTGCCATATCCTTGCCAACACTGAGGGAACTTGAAACACTAATCCAAAAAGACTATGCACACTCCTATGTTCACTGCAGCATTATTTACAATAGTCAAGATTTGGAAGCAGCCCAAGCACCCATCAAGAGATGAATGCATAAAATGTTGTGGCACATTTACACAATGGAATAGTAGTCAGCCATAAAAAAAAAAAAAAAAAAAAAAAAACAGGAAAGGAAATCGTACACTTTGCAACAGCATGGAGGGACCTGGAGAGTATTATGCTAAGTGAAATAAGCCAGTCAGAGAAAGACAAGTACTATATAATCTCACTTATATGTAAAATCTAATGAACAAATTAAACAGACAAAATACAAACAGGCTCATAGATACAGAGAACAGACTACAGCTGTCAGAGGGAAAGGGACTTGGGGAGCTGGATGAAATAGGTGAAGGGATTAACCAAAAGCAAAAACAATCAAAAATGAAAACAAAAAAACCTCATAGACACAGAAAACTGTATGGTGATTATCCACCATACAGAAAAAGAAAGAGGGCTAGCGGAGTGGTAGTAGAGAGGAAAGGGGTAAAAATGGAGAATAAAGAAGACTTCACTTTGGGTGGTGAACACACAATACAATATACTGATACTGTATTGCAGAACCGTACACTTGAAACCTATATAATCTTATTAATGAATGTCAACCCAATAAATTCAATAAAAATAAAAGTTAAAATTTTATAGTAATGGTCTCTGGTGCATGGAATTTCTAATGAATTCTTTTTATGCAAAATCATGCTTTCACAAAAAAATGTCAAAGATTAAAAATGAAAATAGTTTTTAGATGCTGCTTCTGCTAAACATTTTACTAAGTAAGCAAAAATATTTAATTGATGAGGTGATAAGGTTGTATTTAATTTACTTTATATGTTAGCATTTACCAAAGTGTGTTTTCTGCAGATCCAGTCTTGTGAAATTCTCAAATCAAGGAAAAAACAATAACGAAGTTAAGAAACATTAGAAAATATTTTACGTTCTTTGAGAGGTCACAACATTATTTTGTATAAGGTTCTAAGAATTTCTGCTTAACTTGCTTAATTTTATTTAATCAACATTTCCTAAATGTATTTGGCTTAAAGCATTTTAAATATTATTGAAAAGAACATCCTGGAAGACAAACTTCAGGATAAGTTACTACAAGTGGTAACAGCAATCTACAGTTTCATTTATTTTTTTACTTTAAAATACCCCCCAAGTAAAAGTTCTAAAAGAAAAGTGGCAAATATAATGACATATAATGTTTTCTAAACAATTTGAGAATAAGGTCACAGACCTTGTGCTCCATTATTCTTGATAACTTCTGAAAACATTAGTGTGTATATTCAACAAAACAAGACATTCTGTAACTAACCATAATGGCACCATCAAAATCAGTAAATTTACACGGATACAATACTTCAACATAATTGTAAGACTCCTTAAACTTTTCACACTTAGCCTAATAATGTCCTTTGTAGCCCTGAGTTTAAGCTCAGAATGAAGTGTTTCATTTAGTTGTCTTTAGACACCTTCAGTCTGGAACAATTACCTTAACTTCCATGTCCTTAACACCTTTGAAAATTATAGACTAGATATTTTGTAGAATACCCCTCAGTTTAGGATTGTCTGATGCTTCCTGATCATTGAATTCAAATTATACATATTCGGCAGAACATATTATAAAAGTGATGTTTGTTCTTTTTATTTTACTCTATAAGATATACAATTTCAGTTTGTTGCATTACAGTTTAGATTCACTCTGATCACTTGATCATAAGAGTGTGTGCCTACTTCTCCCACTGTAACGTTACTCTTTTTTCACTTTGTAACTAAGAACTCAATTGTGGGATGATATTTTGAGCTATGGATCTATTCTGTCCCTCACTATGACAAACATACTTGGTTGGGAAATGTTTGAGTCTCTGAAGATTCCCACATTCTGATATTTATGCCCTTGTACAATCTCCTCTGGAGGCAAGAACTGTGAGTGCTTCTAACCAGCAAAGGTGGTGGAATATTATTTCCATGATCACATTTTTTTATATATGACTTCGTCTTGCTAGCCAACTCATTCTAGAGTCATGCTTTCAATAGCTAGCCTGAAGGAACACTAAGCCCATATGAGATTTAAAGCCATCAGCGAATGAATTCTTCCAACAACATGAATTAATTTGGAGACAGAATCTCCCAAGTCAGGACTCAGATGGAAACACAGCCCTGGTCAACCGTTTGACCACAGGTTCACAGAAGACCCTGCATGAAAACTTGATTGCGGACTCATGGAGAACCCGGTCACACTAGGTCTGACTCCTGAAACAGTGAGATCATAAATTCATGATGTTTAAAAGCCGCTACATATGTGGCAATTTGTTATCCATCATAGAAAACTAAAACACTTAGCAAACTTCTATTAATTCATCGAATCCATTATTCATTGAGTAATTTTTGTATAGACTCATCTTTTATTTATTCCCATTTTATTTAATTATATTCTGACACTATCAATATTTATTTTGATCCTATAGTGTTTATAGATTTGGCCAGCAATATTTACTATCATTTTTATATGTACCCATCGATCTTCAAGAACTTTCTTATTTTTTGGCACAACATGATATTCCGGGCTCAGCTTGTTATTATCCCACCCCAGCCCTGAAAATCAGCCATTTCTCCACTGAGCACTGATTAATTTTAGTAGAGAAATATTTAGAAGACCAGCTATTTTCTAGATGTGGTTATTGTTATAAGGTATCCCTATTGCAAGGCAGATACACATACATACACACATAAAAATATACATGTATATGTTTTATTCATATCAATAATTACATGTACACCTATATTTTATGCTATCCCTGTTGAAAGCCATGAGATTGCTCACATGCTCCCGATTCAATGCAACATCACAGAGTTCATGCTAATTTTATCTCTTTCCACAATATAACTCTTGTCTTCAACATCAAAAAATTGGCACCTATTATTTTTAATTTACTTATTATTTGTTTGATTTGCTTAGAAGAGCATGATCCTGCTTAGTCTTCAAAGCCTTTAGGCAGGCAGTCCCACCACGAAGACACCGCCCTCTCCCTGCTTGGTCTCTGACAACACACCCAGCTTCACTCCCCTGTGGACATTTCTTTAATTCTCTTGGACTTTGGCACCATATGCCAAATGTCCTCCATCAGGCTGCTTGAGTTCCTCGACATCCTGCATCGGGCTGTATTTCCAACAGGTCACCCTCCTGGTTCACCTCTGGCTCTCCTACCCAGTGTTGGTTGCCTTTCACCGTGGCTACCTTCTCCACCATGCTTGAGCAGTAACACCCCATGCTGAGCTGCATGTGGTTTCTAAGTCCCAAAGTGGTACAGCCTGGTCTTCAAACTGAATTCTACTAGCTCCATCATCCTAAAGAAAATAGTCAAGAAACAGAGAGACTGAAATAGAGACAAAAAACAAAAGACATTGTTTTTGTTTTTTAATGTACTGATGAAGTACAGCACACTATATAGAAAAAAAGATCATATCTTAAAATGTAAAGTCATGTAGCTTGCTTCAGCAAAATACTGATTTTAACATAGTTATTTTAAGTTTAACCTTCATATCTTTCATATTTTGTAATTATAACTCTATATATGTAAATATAGAGAGATTTCTCTCTATATATAGATTTCTCTCTGTATAGAAATATATCTACTATATATAGTAGATATATATATTTCTACTAATATATGTATGTGTGTATATATATAGAGAGAGAGAGAGTGGAAGAACTGAATATATATATATATATATTTATACATTGTATTTATATATATATATATTCAGTTCTCCCCATGTTTACAACTTAGGTGATTTATTTCTTCCTAAGGTTTAAGTATGCAAACTTGATGAACATTTTAAGTAGAAAGGCCAATCAAAGACACGTGTGCACAACTAAAAATGTATGTTTTAAATGTACCTTTGCGTACATGTACACACATGAGCAAAGCCTTTCTACACAGTATATTATAATTTCAAAGGATATGGGCTCTTATTCCATAATGTTAATATAGGTAGATGATAGAAAATAGGTAGACACAAATTTGCTAAATAGTTTTTAAAGTATAAATTAAGTATTTAAACATTAAGGAAAATGTCAAAATACATTTTCATATAATTTTAAACTCACAAATGACCTCAGAATTTACTAATATGTGTGATAGATAAATAAAGGTGGTGCTAAGAACATTGCGCTCAGTGAGGCAGATCATAACAAAATAACAGGAAACTTTGAAAACATGTAATAAAATAAAAAGTTAAGAAAAAACAAAGAAGAAATAAAATTACCTTAGAAATGTGTTTTATAATACTTTCATTCTGGTGAATCAAAGAATGAGAATATCTAAATGACATCTCCATAATACCAAGTATTCACTGCTAGAGCTGGAACTGGAATACTTTTCTCATATACCCTGGGGTTTATTACCTTACTTTCCAATATATCATAAGAAATTTAATAGCAGGGTTTTTTTAGATATGGAATGTCTTCAGAGATTTATATATGGGGATATATATACACACATGTGTGCATACTCCCCCCTCAAGCATTAAAGAACTGGTTTGCAGTGAAGCATTTAATAATAAAACATAACTTCTGCACACTCAGCATATCATCATGTGAGATATTAATAAGGTAGAAAATTAAAAGAAATAACAGCACATGGGTCTTTCAATGTTTTAATCCTTTCTAGTCCCTTAGTGTTTTCTTACCTTTACTCTTGAACAATGTACATTATACTGTTAATATAAATGTGTATTATATGCAAATGAAAAAGTGTAAATTCCCACTGATTCCTTGGATCAATTTATACCAAACTGGGAATACTTATGGAGACTGACCTTTTAATAAATATTTTTCATAAAAGTCTTATATCTGTTAAAACCTTTAATACTCTCATAGGTTTTAAAATCAATCAGTCAATTTATTAATTAATTACTCTGGCTCCAGTGAGTGCTCTACAGGCTTTTAGCAAAATGTCAACAACATATTTAAAAAATGGGGTCAGAAATGATGCCAAATAGAATAAATGTTGGTGAATGGAGTTAGGACATTTAAGTGTTTTCTACTAAATTTAGTCTTTCTCAAGTTACTATGTTGCAATTAATTTCCAGACCAAGTTCATGAGTGAAGTACCATAAGTGGTTAGATTTAGCAAACCAAAACATAAATATTTGATGCAAAGCTATGGTTGTAGTCCAGAATATTTTGAGTAGAGGATGATAATGCATGCAGATTTAGAATTAGAACACCATTTAGAATTAGATTTTAGATTTATTAAAGCAAATGCTACATTTTTATTGCTTAGTTGGCTACATTTCCAGCATTATAATGGCCTAAGTATTCATGCAACCTAAGAGGTAATCACAAAAATCTAGGTCGAATAGAATGGGAACATTCAAAGGATAAATAAGGTTCCATTTAAAAAAGGGGAAAAAACAGAAAAAAAATTATTTAAAATGTGAATAGGTAGTTTAATATCCATTGCAGAGCTGAATCATAAAACAGGAAACATATGTCCAATTTAATTTATGACTTCAGACACATATAAAAAAGTCAATAAATTATTATGAATAGTCAATGCTGTTCATGAAGAGTGTGCATACAACCCTTGCATGTGAGTTAATGCATAAATATGAGTATTAAAGTGTGTGTGTACAAATAATATGTGATTTTAAGGATAATATATATAAATGAGCTATAAATCTAGGAAAACTGTGGTCATCCATTGTTTTTGTTTTATTTGCTAATTTTTAAATGATTATAAATCAATAAGGTATTTATTTATGTCTCCATTCTTCAATTTGACCAGGGGAAAGTTAATATATTCTTTTCCATGATACTATCTTATTTACACATGACCACCACCCCATCCTATTTTCCTTGCTCAAGAGGTCCATTGTCCCAAGTCCCATTTTCATTGCTTATGCAGTCCATTTTTTGTAATATTAGTTGCTTTCAATTTTTTAAAAAAGAGCAATATGCTATATTTATCCTGTAGGACTTAACTTTGGTCACAAATTATATCGCTGAAGAGAAGCACCCTATAATTGCAAAATAAAAAAATAAAGACCTTTGAAAATCTTCTCTTTCATAAAAGCAAAGAAAATCCACTGATTTTTTCAAAATCAATATTTTTAGAAATCTGAGTTAACCAAAAAAAGAGGTTTGCAACAGTTCATTGAGTGTTCATTCAAGAAAAGGAGTTAAATATTAGTAAAAAAATAATGAGCTCTGTGGCATTTTTGCCTGTCTTATCCCCATCCCCAGCTCTTCAGCAGCCTTGAATGCAGCCTTAGAACTGTTAGCTCTGCGGAAAGCAGCCTGGTAGACACTAGGTGGGGAATTGCCATTATGATACTCTTCTGGCAGCTCATTCACAAAACATGTCTGTTTCTTTTTATTTAGAGCATATCCAGTGAAAAACATTCCATCTATACCCCAGGCATTTGCCCAAAACATCAGTAGCCACTGTTTGCCATCACAGAGGCTTACAACGACAATACCAATTAGAGCAAATAACAGGCTGGCTTAAAACTTCAAAGTAACCCTGGGGTATGGGATGTCTCTGGAGGACTTCCACTTTCTGGTCTGGTGTATAAGAAGCTTGGAAATCACCAATCTATCCTGATAACAACTAAAAAGGTGAACAAACTGAAAAATCAACACCAGGGAACCACCAGAAAAATCAGGTAACAGGACAAACAGCTGTTCTCAAAACTGGAGAGCCCAACACACAAATACAGAGAATCGTAAATTTCCAGAGTGGAAACCCTCTGGCTGAAACCTCCTTGGGAACCATGCTAGAGTAGAGAAGCCTGAATTGTAATTGATAAATTTCTAGAGCTCAGTCGAAGACAATTCGAAGAGATAAAAACTGAAGGGGAATTCAATCTTTAGGGTGTCCCCATACTTTGTTGAGTTTTACCTCCTGGAATGCTAGCATGCCCTCATACTAATTATCAGAAAAAAGTAATCCCCTCGTGTATCCAGCAGAAGAAGTGGGAAAAGTACTATTTTTTAAAAGATTTTATTTATTTGTTTTTAAAGAGAGGGGAAGGGAGGGAGCAAGGGAGAGAGACATGGATACAAGAGATAATGCTTCTCACACATCCTCAACCAAGATCTGGCCCACAACCCCCACACATGCCCTGACTGGGAATCAAACTGATAACCTTTTGATTTGTGGGACAATGCCCAACCCACTGAGCACACCAATCAGGGTATTATTTTAAAATGCACTGGAGCATCCTGTTTTGTGTGTGTGTGTATGTGTGTGTTTTCAACAAAGCCCGACTTTACATTAACTTACTGAGGTTTTATCAAAGCCTAACCGGCCTAAGAAAAGGAAGATATCCACCTTAAGCCTACTCTAGCTATCTTCTCACGCCTGAATAGAGGAGAAAAGAGAAGAAACGCATGTGAAGTTCACAGCCCAGGGACATACTGGTTCACCAAAAGGCTGAGTTGAATAATAGAACTATGGAACGTTTGCCCTCCCCACCCCCAATTTACCACAGCATTACTAAAAGTCTATTGATAGCAGTTTCTTTTACCTCATACAACATCTCTGTCTATTAAGAACTTTATAAGGTATATTAAAAGGCAAAATAACACAGTTTGAAAGATAAAACAAGAATAAGAACCAGACTCAGGGCAGAGTTGTTGGAATTATCAGACCAAGAATTATTTTAAATTGTGATTAATATATTAAAGGCTTTAATGGATAAGGTAGATAGCATGCAAGAACAGACTTACAATGAAAGCGGAGAGATGGAAATTCTTATAAAGAACCAAAAAGAAATTTCAGAGATCAAAAAGCTTTGATAGACTAAATAATAAACTAGACATGACAGAGGAATAAATCTCTAAGCATGAGTATGTCTCAATAAAAAAAATTTGAAACTGAAAAACAAACAAAAAGCTAAAAAAAAAAAAAAAAAGACTATCCAAGGACTTTGAGACAACTACAGAAAGTGTAATGTATACATAAGGTAAATATCAGAAACAGAAGAAAGCAGCAAAAATATTTGAAATACTAACAACTAAAAATTCTCAAAATTTATTTAGTAAACTAAACCACAAATCTAAAAAGCTCAAAGAACACCTGCACAATAATTTTTTAAAAAGCATTACACATTGGCATATCACTTCCAAACTATAGACAAAAAACTCTAGAAAGAAGACAGAAAAAAACAATAAACCTGTATAAAGGAGAAAAAATCTTAATTACATCCTACTTCTCAGAAAACATATAAGAAAGAGATTGGAGTGAAAAATATTTAAAATTTAAGTGTGAAAAGAAAATGTAAATAAATAAACACCAATCTAGAAATCTGTACCTTGAAAATATTCCTTCAAAATAGACATTCTCAGACAAAAAATGATAATAGTAATTGAAGATTAGCAAAAATGTTAAAATAAGATCTTCAGAGAGAAGAAAAAAGTATATAGGTCAGAAACTAGAATCTACATAAAGAAAGGAAGAACACTGAAAAAAGAATTCAAGGTAAAATAGACACTTTTTTATTATTTTAGTTGATCTAACAGGTAACCAGTCATTCAAATAATAACAGCAAACATTTATTTGAGGATGTATTTATATGTATAAGTGAAAAAATGTCAGCAATGTTACAATGGACAGAGAGAAGTGTCAGGATTAATTTCTTATTTTAAGGTACTAACAATACATGTGAAGTAATGTAGTGTTATTTGAAAGTGAACTTGGATTAAATGTTTCCTGTATACTCCAGAGCAACCACTAAAAGGAAGAAAGTATAACTGATATGCTCAGAAAAATGAAAAGATAAAACAATGTAAGTCACTCAATTAAAACCACAAAAACAAAAAAGGAGTGGAAAGAAAAATACAGGAACAAGGAAGAAGGACAACAAATTGAAAAGAGTAACAAATGTAGCATAATTCAACAGTATCAAAATTTGACTATCAATTATGTAAATGCATCAATTTAAACAGAGATTGTCAGAGTAGATAAAAAATAAGATGTAACTATATGTTGTCACTTTATATATAAAAATATATACAAAATAAAAGTAAATGGATGGAGAAAAATACCACAACACAGATTAAAAGTAGGTATGAGGAGCTATATTAATAATTTTGGACATAGTGAATTTTAGAGCAAAAAAACAGTTGTCAGGAAGAAAGAGGATATTATGTAGTGATAGATGTGTCAATTCTCCAGGAAGAAGCAATAATTTTTGTCTTGTGTATGTCCAATATCAGAGCATCAAAATACATGAGGCAAAAACTAGCAAACTTCAAAGAGAAATAGGTGTGATATTATATGGAGACTTGAACACCCTCTATCAGAAATAGGCAGATTCAGCAGAAAAAAAATAAATGAAGAAATAGTTGAACTCAGTAACAACATCAATCAACTGGAGGTAATTGACATCTATAGACTGCTTCATTCAATAATAGAATACACATTCTTTTTAAGCTCACTTGGAACATTTACCAAGAGAAACCATGTTTCAGTCCATAAAACACACATTATAACTTTTAGAAGAATAGAAGTCGTGTAATACCTGCTCTCAGAATACAATGAAATTAAAGTGAAAGTCAGTGACAGACATATACTTGGAAAAACTCCAAATAGAGATTAGAAAATACGATTCTAAATAATTATGGATCAAAAACAAAACTCCAGAAAAATTATAACATATTTTGAAATAAGTAAAGACACAATTTAACAAACTTTGTGGGATGCAACAAAAGAAGTGTTTAGAGGGAAATTTATAGTATTGAATGCATATATGAGAATAAAAGAATGACCTAATCATCTACGCTTCTATCTTAGGACATAGAAAATAAAGGGCAAAGTAAATCTAAAGTAACCAGAAAAAAATAACAAAAATGAGAGCACAGATTAATGAAATTGAAAACAGGAAATCAGTAGAGATAATCAACATAACCAAAAGCTGGTTCTTCAAAAATTTTAATAAAATTGATAACTAGTCAAGCTAATGAGAGAGAGAAAGAGAGAGAGAGAGAGAGAAAAACACAAATGACTAACATCAGAAATTAAGTGCATCTGCTCAAGATGGCAGTGTAGGTAAATATGGTACTCCCATCCTTTCATAACCACATCAAAATTACACCTAAACTACAGAACAACCATCAACCTCCTAAAATCTACCTGAACAAATGTCCCACAACTAAGATATAAAGAAAAAGTTACATCGAGACTGGTAAGAGGGACAGAGATGTAGAATGGCCTGGTTTCACACTCAACATGTGGTGGATAAAAATCTCAGCTACAAGGGTGCCCCCTGATGACTGAGGGGTCACAACGCCTCACTCATCAGAAATCTCAGCACCAGTTTCCCCAGTCCAGGATTCCAGAGCCAAGAAGAGAAGTCCACAACTTATGACTGTAAAAATCAGCAGGGACTGTGACAGAGTGTGACATAGGCCTTCTGGAGTCCCAGGTAATCCCTCTTAAATGTCCCCATATGAACTTACTTGGGCTCACTCCCTCTGAACTCCAGCAGATCTGAAACAACAGCTGGAAAGGCAAAAGGGATGACCAAGAAGGAACTGGATTTTCTGGCATCAGGGTGAGAAATTAAGACCAGCTTTTTTCCAGACAAAAGTACTGACAGAGGCAATTGTTCCTTTTCTGGGCTTCTTTTTTAAAGAGCCAGAAGAGGGGTGCCTTATCTGAGTGTCCATCAGCCTGCCTATCACTATTCTCCCAAAGCCTAGTTATTCCCTGAGACCCTGGGCCACACAAATTGCTGCCCATGCAAGCTATTTTCAGTGTTTTTTCCCCCTATAAGAATGATCTGACTTGGCTTATGCTTAAGACTTTCCTAAAATCTCATAAACAAGAAGTATCTGGCCATAGTGAGCTCTATACCAGTTGCTGAGTGGTCCCAGTCCAGTACAAAGAGCAGTCAGCATTCATTTACAGCTTGGGCTCTCCTGGGAACCTCCATGCCCACCACAACTAGCAGTCATCTGCATATTGTTGTATAGCTCATGTCAGGCATAATACAGGTAGCAGTTGATCTTGTCCTGCACCTCCCAAAAGGTCCAACAGACAGCACACCTGGTGGACAGCTTCAGACCACAATGAAGCACGACCCAACCTCCTCCACAAGGGATGCACTTAAGTGGCAGACTAAGCAGACACCAAAGTCCTGCTGATGTAATCCTACACCATAAGGTGGAACTCCTTACAGTGGTTCCTCTTCTGTGGTTGCAGCCAGTCCTTGCAGTTAGCCAGCCTGGATATAAATCTTTCCCACTGATGTACCAACAGAAATCAAGGCTCTACTACAACAGGATAGTGTACACATCCCACAAAAGAGGGCACACATAGATTGGATGAGCAAGGAGGTTGTGCCACTGGACACTACGGGACACCTACTACATTAGGACACTCTACAAGCCTGGGAGGCACAGCAACATTAATGCATAGAAATGAGCATAGGAAGTCTGTCAAAATGAATAGACAAAGAAACATGTCCCAAATGAAAGAATAGAACAAATCTCCAGAAAAAGAAATAAACCAAATGGAAACAAGCAATCTATTTTATGCAAAGGTCAAAACACTGGTTATTAGGAAGGTTAGTGAACTTTGAAGGACAATAGATGAATTTAGGGAGAACTTCAACAGCATTAAAAAAAGGACATGAAACCATAAAGAAGAACCAGTAGGAAATAAAGGAAACACCAACTGAAATGAAGAATACATTACAGTGATTCAATAGTAGAGTAGATGAAGCAGAGGATCAAATCAGCAAATTGGAATACATAGAAGGAAGCAAAAACATCCAATCAGAACATCAAAGAGAAAAAAGAATTTAAAAAATGAGGATAATGCAAGGAGCCTCTTGAACAACTTCCAGTGTACCAACCTTTGTATCATATGGGTGCCAGAAGAAGAGAAAGAACAAGAAATTAAAAACCTATTTTAAAAATAATGAAAGAAAACTTCCTTAACCTGGTAAAAAGAAATAGAATTATAAGTCCAGGAAGCACAGAGAGTGCCAAACATGATGAACACAAAAAGGCCCACACCAAGACACATCATGATTACAATGCAAAAGGTTAAATGAAAAGAGAGAATTTTAAAAGCAGCCAGGGAAATGAAGTCAGTTACCTACAAGGGAGCTCCCATAAGAATGTCAGCTAATTTCTCAACAGAAAATTTGCAGGTCAGAAGGAATTGACAAAAAATATTCAAAGTGATGAAAAGCAAGGACCTACAACCAAGATTACTCTACCCAGCAAAGCTATCATTTAGAATTGGAGGTCAGGTAAAGAACTTCTCAGACAAGAAAAAGCTAAATGATTTTATCACCACCAGACCAATATTACATGAAATGTTAAAGGGTCTTCTTTAAGAAGAAAAAATATGAACAATAAAATGTCAATAAATACTTATCTATCAATAATTGAATTTAAAAGATGAAAAAATGAACAAGCAGAACAGAGGCAGATTTGTGGATGCAGAAAACATTTTGACAGTTGAGGGGTGGGTAGAGGGTTTTGGGGGTGGGTGAGGGAGGTGAAGGGACTGAGAGGTACAAACTGGTGGCTACAGAATGATTGTGGGGATATAGGATACCGCATGGGGGACATAGCTGATAACATTCTAACAAATATGTATGGTATCAGATGGGTGTGAGAATTATCAGGATGATCACCTAGTAAGTTATATGGTGTCTGATCACTGAGCTGTATACCCAAAACTAATTGGTAATTGAAAAATAAAAAAAATGTTTAAAGAAGAAAAACTAAATCTTTCCCCCCAAAATATACAAAGCACAGTAAACAAAGCACAAATGAACAAATATGACTACATCGAATTGAAAAGTTTCTGCACGGCAAAATAAATACTTAACAAATGAAATGAGAACTTATGAAATGGGAGAAAATATTTCAAATATATATCTGGTAAGGAGATTAATATCTAAAATATATAAAGAACTCAAACAATTCAATAACTACATACTTTTTTTCAAATAAAATATAAAAGTGGACAACTGATATATAAAAAAGATGTTTAATATCACTAATCATCAAAAACATGCAATTCAAAACCACAATAAAATATTACTTCACACCTGTTAGGGCAGCTATTTATCAAAAGATAAATTTAATAAGAATGTGAAGAAAAGGAAACCTTTGTTCACTGTTGGTAGGATGTAAATTGATACAGTTACTCTGCAACAGTATGGTGTTTTAAAAAATAAAAAATGAAACTGCCATATGCTCTAGCAATAACCCTTCTCAGTTCCAAGGAAGTAAGGTCACTATCTTGAAGAGATACCTGCACTTCCATGTTCAATGAAGTCTTATTTAAAGTAGCCAAATGTGACATACACACACATTCACTAATAGGTATATATACTCAAGAAAAATTCAAACGTGTTCACACTAAAACTTACATACAAATGATCAGAAAACTATCATTGATTATAGCTAAAAGTAAAAACAATCCAAATGTCTAATCAACCAATGGAGGATAGACAAAATGTGGCATATTCATGCAGTAGAACATTACTTACCAATACAAAAATGGTGTGCTGATACATGCTACAGTATGGATGAGTCTGGACGACATGATGCTGAGTGAAAGAAGACAAACACACATACACAACCATATTGTATGCTTCATAACAAATTCATAACAAATCTTCAGAGTAGAAACAGCAACAGAAGGCAGGTTAGTGGTTGCCTAGGGCTAGGGCGTGGGCTGTGGAACTGGGAGTAACTACTAAAGAGTATGGGGTTTATTTTGTGGGTGATAAAATTATCTAAATTTAGATAATTATGACTGTACAACTCTAAGAATATACTAAAAACACTGAATTGTACACATTAAAACAGTGAATTTTATATGTGAATTATAGAATATGTTGCTGATTCATTTATACTGCTGCATGGAAATGCATTCATTTACTTTTATACCTGTATAAAGTCCCTCAAGTTTTTCATCAAACCTTGGTTGATAGGCATTTGAACTCTTTTCAGGTCTTTGCTAATGTTAACATTGCTGCTATGACCATTCTTGTGCCTATCCTCAGGTACACATATATAAGTTCTCTCTCTAAGGTACACACTTGTGGTTAAGACAGAATCCAATTATGAAAAACAAAACACTTCCAGTTATTTCTAACAAAAGGGAAATTTAAAATGAATACTGGGTTTAAAACTGTGTTGTTTCTTTTTTTATAAGCAGTTTAAAATGGTTGAAGAAACAACAAGAATTAGGTAGTGTTTCATTCCAGGAAAAAAAAAAAAGAAGGTGCTACCAGAAGCCCATGTTCACTGCTGCCACTAAGTCTACTCTTGTGGGGACTCGGGTACCTACTAAAGGATCCAGGAGCCCATGTTCACTAGATGCTGTTGTTTTGTTAACTGCCACCAGGGTGCTATCTCCATTACAATTTCCACCACTGTTTCTATTACTACTGATGTTAATAACGTCACTGCCATATCCTCATTTAAATCCTGCCAAAAGAGAAAGCAGTGATCAAAAAAGTGTCATTTTAAATATTTCAGTAGTAATTTGATAGAAACCATCTAACTGAAAATTTTAAAACTTTCAACCACTACTCAGTATAAAGAAAGAAGGAGCCCCTGCCCTTTGTGACAGCATGGATGGATCTAGAGAACATTATTCTAAGTGAAATAAGCCAGGCCATGAAAGACACATACCATATGATCTCACCTATAAGTGGAACCTAATCAACAAAACAAACAAGTAAGCAAAATATAACCAGAGACATTGGAATAAAGAACAAACTGACAGTAACTAGAGGAAAGGAGAGAAGGGATAAGGGGGAGAAAAGGGGGAAGGGTTGTTAAGGAACATGAAAAAAGGACCCATGGACAAAACCAAAGGGGGTAGTATCAAGGGTGGGAGTGGGAATGGCAAGAGCACTGGGGAGTGTGCAGGGGAAATGGAGACAACTATACTTGAACAACAATAAAAAAAGAGAGAGAGAAAAAAATAGGAAATTTTAAAAAAATCAACCACTAGATGTACAAACCTAATCTGTCATCTTCCCTCCTTCATAATAAATAAATGTACCATTGGTTGAGTCTTCCTCCTGTCTTATAAAGGCAGAGCTACTTGTTCTCTAGCCCTAGCCCTGTCCTAGCTCAAACCTTACCTCCAACCATCTTTGTCCTGAATAATCAATCACTCATGTTCTCATGGATTTCTGGCATCAGACCAGACATGCTCTTCTAATCTCCCATCTTCAAATGTACCCTTTAAAACTTATAACACCTTCAGATATCAACAAGTTGTCCAACTGTTTTCTTACACTGCTCAACCTTAAACCAAATCCAAATTTACTTATGTTTCCATGTTCTATAGAAACTAATCTGTGGTCTAAATTGATTAGGCATTGTTTCATATCCTAGCCTTTCCACTGACTGCAGTGTCCTTGTCTTAGAGTTGCCTGTTGTCAGTTCACTTTCACAGCACAGTTTCTCCCAACAACTTTCCTTAGAGAAGAATAAAGTCAGAGCAGGGATCTAGTGAAGCGTGCTCACCGACTGGCAGTGAGCAAGGCACACCGCGGATGGCTCACTGAAACACAAGAAAGACATACACAGAGACAAGCAGTTGATCACAAGTAAAAGCGGAATGGCCACTCTCTCCAGAGGGGAGAGCCCCTAGTCTCCATTCCCAAGAAGATTTTTATTCTTGAATACCAATACCCTTTGCAAATTACAAGTAGTTAGCTTTTGAAAGGTGCTGGCACATCTCCTGCTGGGAACCTAAGCCAGAGTTTGGGGTTTTACCATTTAAAAAGACTACAGGACTTAAAAACTTAGTTTCATTTCCTCCCTGTGCCTTCATATTTTAATTAAAGAGCATCCTCCAGCAAGCAGATCTCACAGGGTCTTTCATATTCTATGTCTCAGACCTGATTACCCCGGGGCTCCACCATTTCTGGTCTGGATTGCACCGTCCCTGTCATTCTCGCAGGTCTGAGTCAGGCAGAGGAGACAAAGGCAGCTGGGAGACTTGGATTTCTCAAGGACTCAGGCTTTGGCAAAGGCCTGGGGGCAGGGGTCGATGTCAATCACCCTGCCATTTCCACAGCCCCGTGAGTCTCATCCCTTAGGGCATTCCTACATGATTGCATCTGTCTTAGGTTCATTTTCTTTCCTAGAGAATTGTTACCCATCATTGACTACCAATCATACAATAGGGAAGCCAGGCATTAGAACAGACAGTGTTCATGCCAGGGAAGTAAGTTTTATCTCCTTAGTGGCTCCTGGTCCGGAGGTCTTTCACTCAGCGTAAGTCATGGGGGGTTACAGTTTCCTGAGACCGGGCAGGGTGGTCCCCAACAATCTAGGTGCCACACAGATCTATCTGGGATGAAAAAATAAAGAAGGAAGAGGGGTCCTAAGGATCTCAGGGAGACTTCCATTCTGTAGGTGTAAGGAAATAATAGCCGAAGTGTGGTAATGTAGTTGATAAACCTTGGAACTTCCCTGAGTGGAGAAAAAAAATCAGTACAGCACAAAGAGAAAATGGTAAAGTTTTGCATTTTAATAGCTAATAACTCTGTTTCAACATGAGAAAATTAACTTTTGTTTTACAGACCTTTCTATAGAAAAGAAGCCATTATCTTAGAGATTTGTGATTTCTGCAAGATAATTGACTTAAAAAAAGATGCTGAAAGGACAAGCACTTAAAAATTATTTTCTACTTGAAATAATCATCCTATAAGTATAAAAGGTAAAAATGCTAAGTGAAATTTTTATTAGTAAAAATATAAAAATGGACTAAGAACAGGTGAAAGTCCTGTTACCAAGACAACTTGAGAGATGCACACAATTTATTCTGTCTCAGCTCTAAACCCAACCCAACTGTGCACTTAACTCTATTTTTTATTGTAATAATACATAATATTTTATAGCACTGGTGCCCTTTCTCCCTCCTTTCTTTCCTTCCTTCCTAAATTCTTTTTGAGATCGTTCTTGAATTAACTACTTTTACTTTTGTTCTAAGTAACCTTGACACATTTCTCTCACTCAAAAAATGTGTTCTTTCAATACCTATACAGCTATCTGTGGTTATCAGAATTGGTGAGACGATAAGGAGATTTGAGCTTTCAGTCCATCTCTGATAATGTTATCTTTGACATCAAGCTAACAGCAGCCAGCCTTGCCCCATAAGCTCCAGTTCTACTGGGTAATGATAGGAGTGCCATCATTGTTGCACCAATGGTCAGGTCCCACCTATAGCTGAACTTAGCAGCAATAAGTGACAGCAAAATCAGCAGTCACAGAACCCTATAACAAAAGAAAATTTTCTAATTTTTAAAATCTTTTTATTTATGTATTTTTCTCTGTTGGGCTAAATCTTCAGGTCTATTATTGGGTTATTATTAACTTTTTTATTCTAAATATCATATTGTGTTCCAAAATTGAGAATTTTTAGATATTTCAGCTTTACCTTCTTTGGTTGACTTTAAAGTTTAGTAAAGTTTCAGAATATATTTCTTAAAATAATTCAAATACGCCATGGCTGGCATAGCTCAGTGGATTGAGTGCAGGCTGGGAACCAAAGTGTCCCAGGTTCGATTCCCAGCCAGGGTATATGCCTGGGTTGCAGGCAATAACCCCCAGCAACCACACATTGATGTTTGTCTCTCTCTCTCTCTGTCTCTATTTCCCTCCCTTCCCTCTCTAAAAATAAATAAACAAGATCTTAAAAAAAAATTTAAAAAAATAATAATTCAAATAAACCATCAGCAAATGGCTACTTTGGTACTTTATTTATAACATCATAGCAGAAAATTGTTTGCCAAAAGCAAACATGCATTTAGAGGTTGTCTTTAAGTTACATTAACATTTTTTAAATTCTTAAAATGTTTCTTGGCAGTATTTTTTTTTGCCAAGAAAAAACCATAAACCTAATTGCCTTTTACCTCAAGTTTATCTTTCCTTTTCTATTGAGATTGTTTTCTTTTATGGCATTCTAATAATTTTTCACTGTGGGTTACTTTTTGACACATTTCCAAAATTCTTAAGAAGATAATGGCTTAAGTTGTTTATTTGGTAGCATTATTTATTTTAAAAATCAAGTTAGCCCTGGCTGGCATAGCTCAGTGGATTGAGCGTGGGCTGCAAACCAAAGAATTGCAGGTTCAATTCTCAGTCAGGGCACATTCCTGGGTTGCGGGCCACAGCCCCCAGCAACTGCACATTGATGTTTCTCTCTCTCTCTCTTTCTCCCTTCCTTCCCTCTCTAAAAATAAATAAATGAAATCTTAAAAAAAATCAAGTTAAAGGAATCAAAAGGATCAATACTGAATATCTGCTAAGCAATATTTTTATTTTCTTAAGTGGAAATTCATTTGGCTATTTATACAAATGCATTTTTATATAAAATATACTTGGGAATATAGGAAATAGATAGTAATAAAATGGTCCATAATTTTAGAATCAAATTACTAACAGCATTTCTGGAAATTACAGATACTTCAATTTCTAGTGTCAAGATTTCTGTCACTGAAACAAAATTTGTGGAAATTCAGAAAATTCAGGAATTCTAGGACCTTAAAAATCTATATTGTATAACATTATTATGTTTGGCTAGGGGAGACAAATGCTTTCAAAGTCAAACTACTCTTAAGAGAGAAAAAAAAGAACTATAAATTCAGAATAAAAGCAAAAGTTATTGACAATAAGTATGATATTATAATGATGTATTATTAAATGAAAGCTTTTCAAGGCTTCTTCCTAAATTCCTAAGTTTTAGGCATGAAAGAAAAATTGCAGGAAAAACTACTGTTGTCTCACTGAATCATAAATAGCTCTGTATTGTCTTTCCCTTGTATTTTCAACATATTTTCTAGTAATTGTTTTTTATGCTTCTTTATTTAAAACATGATTTTTTTAAAGGCTACAAACACACCCTCTTTTTTTGAGTTCAGAATTTTGTACCTAAAGCAACAAAGTAGGAGACCGGTTTGAACTAGACTCCCTGTTGGTTTGGTACCTGTCTTTTGAGAGAAAGGGACAAGGGACATCCTGAAGTCAAAGAAAAAACATCTTGCCACTTTTTTTAAATTAAAGATGAGATAAAGAGTAAACAAGTAAAGAGTGGACAAAAGAGTATTAAATAATTGAATTTTGGTCAAATACCCAGCTTCAAATCCTATCATTCTTAGACATTGGTCTTGTGTTACTTACTGTTCTGAACTGGTTTACTTATTAGTAAAGGGAAACAATACTAACTGATTGTTGTGACAATTAAAATGTATAAAGTATTTTAACGTATATGTTAAATACTTTAAATACTGTAGATCTAAGAATACAAATATGCTACCATTTCCTGTACCATATTTCTCTGATATGTTAGTCTTTCACTGTAGTGAAAGGGGAAGAATGAGTATTCACAGGAACGCATTAAGCAGAATGCACTCTGGTGGCTTAGGGCACAGCCATTGGAGTCAAACATCTCGGCATTATATCTCGGCATTACTGCAAATTGCCTAAGTTTAGACAGGTTATAAATCACTTAACCTTCAATTTCCTTATCTGTGAAATTAAAATAATAATAGCCCCTGCATCATAATGATTTATAGACTAGAGCTAATCTCCACAGGCAGAGCATCCTGCTAGGTGCTAGATGTAGATGATGCCTGCCATCAGAGGCCCTACCTTCCAGCAGGGAAACAGCATCTCCACACATAAATCAGGGGTTTCTAAGAGACATTGGAGAGAGCTAAGTAGAAAACAGGGCAAATGTAAGGCATGTAGTTGATGATTCATACTCTACCCAGAGGAGACATCTGCTGATGGGACAGAGCAGCCACATGGAGCCACCACACAGGGGCCTGGAATGCTGTAGCCATAGTCTCACCTTTACTGTCTCTCTAATCAAAAAGCCTCAAGCTGGAGTGCTTAGGACCAGTTCTAACTCCTGTATTTCTTGCTTTTATGTTTGTTTGTTTTTTCCACACAAAAGTTTATAAATCAGTCGTCTTTATTTAAGCATTCTGATTTGGGCCTCCTGTTGAAAAATAGGAAGATCTGACACCTCTAGACCATTTCATCAGGGTAACCACCATGAGAAAGTGTGTAACTATGATGCCTTTGGAAGGTGCTTTGTTGTCTTTTTGACCACATCCTCACAAGCCCTCACTCTAACTCAGGGACGGAGCCTGTTTGGAACTGTGAGTTGTCGGGTGTCTCAGAGAAAATGAAGGGGAATTGAGTGCAGAGGATGGAACCTTCTGCTGCTGCCCTAATCACAAATCTCACAAAGTATGGCTCCAGCCATGCCTAACATCCAATGGCAAAAACCCAGAACCATATTCAAATCTACTCGGACATGAAAGAGTAAGTTTTGCAAGGTCTGTAATTTTCTAGGAGCTCAGGAAGGTATTCATTTCATTTAGGTTTTTAGCCTTTTGTTTGTTTGTTTGTCTGTGGAACCTAAGTTCACTTATGAAGACTTCATTAATTTTCGGTTTGTAAAATTATCTGAGCAAAAGTATTACACACTCTTGCAGGTGATTAAGTAATTATCCTACACTATCCTTTCTAATACTTTTGACATTAGCCATGCTTACTGCTATTGAAATGGCCACTTGCTCCTTTCTATGCATCCCACCCTCAGCCTGTCCTATGCAACAGGCTGGGCTCACCCACACGGACCACATGAACCCAGTGGGCCACTTGATTCCTGTGTTTAGAGACAGCAGAAGAGTTTAATATGGACTTGCATGAACCTTTGTTTCAGAGTCATTTAAGTTGAGATATTTTAAGTAGTTTTTAAATATGGTATAAAATAATTATTCATCATTAAAATGTAAGTTCAAAGGTAGCATTTTATATATTATATTGCTTAATTTTTTTGTTGTCAATAACTGTTTAATTCAGAGCAATGGTGTTCAATCCTGTTTGCATAATCTTATCACCTGAAAGACTTTATAAAATACAAGGCAGGAATCTTATCATAGACTAGTTAGGTCTTTCAGGGATTGAGGCCTTAAATCATTCTCTTTCTGAAGTGATACCTAGGTGATTCTAATGTAAAGTGAGGGCAGAAAACCACTGCTTTAGTAAATTATTCTGTTATCCTATTTGATCAAATTATTTAAATTAGTTTGACATACACCATAGTAATAACAGTAAATTCAAGTTTGTGCCACAGAGAAGGAGGGGACAGAGGGGTTTGGGATGGCCAAGGAGCATAGAAAGTTATAAAATAACCACTGCTTTTTACCTTCCAAAAATTTGTTTTAAAAAAGACTTTGTCCTTTTTTCCTACCCTTAGCCACTCCCTAGTTATGGCCAAGAGGAAGGATGACTTATCTCTGTGAAATTTGGAAATGGTTTGCTATGTATGAGTGGTCTAAGCTCTTTGGGGCCCTTACTTTCAGAGATGCTTGTCCACAAATTGAGCACTTTCTTCTCTCATCCCTGGGTCAATATCACAAGAATATGTAACTTAAGGCCCAAGAGAGGGTTAGACTACGCTATCAAGTCCCAGGGCCTCTGCACTGGGTTCAAGACAGAGTGTGAGGCTTGTGGAAATCTTACAGCTGTGTGGAGATGGGTAGTCAGTGGCCCCTCTCCCTTCAGTTCAGCATGAACACATGATTTTGGGGTGGAAATTACAATTAAGTAACCTCACATTACTCTACCTTATTGCTAATATGTTTATCTAACTGGCTCCTGCATAGACATTAGCACTGATAAAGAAAGACTTCTGTTACCTTTTGAAATTCCAATAAAAATGTTCTCCTAGATAGAAAAAAAAAAGAATTGAAAGACAGGAAGAAAGAGAGGAGGGAGGAAGGAAAGAAGGATGGGGAAAAAATAGAGGAAGAAGGGGAAGGAAAATGAAGGAAAGGAGCAAAGGAAGGAAAGAAAATAGCCCCTTTGGCTGTGGAGTCCGTGCTTTTATTGCTTCCCTCCTGCATACAGTTCAATAATCTTTAATGAACTGAGTTGTAAGTCTGAAACCTATGGTTTAAATTATCACTAAAACCTTCAATCAATTTAAATATATGGATGGGAAGATCTATCACAAGGCCATTATTATTTTCCCCTAGAATTTAAACATACTGCATTTCTAAAAATCAGATGAATTCTCTTTTCTGAAATAAGTTCCTATATAAAAACTAATTTACTATTATGTCTTTTATCAAAGGCCTTTAAAGCTTTTATCCAAGGCTTAGGTTGAAATTTAGAAAAACCAACCTGTTTTCTGAATCTAAAAGTCCAAGTGTAATTGGTGCCAGAGTAAATTGATTTCTTCCTGGTTGATTAAACATAACTATCATTTAAAAATTTATAATTAAAACCAAAACAAATACTCTAATAGTGCATATGGAGAATGACATGTCTGCATGCATGCACCGGCATGCATACGCATACCCCACTGTGCAGCTAAATTGACAATAATAGAATAATCTCTTAGTAACAAGATGTGTTTGGATCTATTTCCTGAATTAACCAGTATAATCTATCATTTGCTCTTTATTTTAAATCTGTCTTTACCTTCATAGATGACTGTGGGAAAAGCATATGATCTCCTTTCACCTTAGTTTTCCTTGTACTTAAAAATAAAACTTATGAACATTGATGACACCACAAAGGCATTTCCACCATATTCAAGAAGAAATTAATTATTAATGAGAATGTTCTCTGCACTTGTGGCTACAATAAAAATGCAGTAATGACTCACTGAATTCTCTATCAAAAGGAATTTAAAATCATACTCAGTGAAAATGAAAGAATTCAGTATTATTCAATACATTCATAAGTACACTTTTCAATAGAGAATTAAGCACTTTTTTGTTTGTGAAACATATTTCTCTACATTCTCTATCTTTCATTGGGGAGCACTATACTTGAAATTTTTATCAGTCAGCATTCTGTTTTGACATAATAGCTTAAATCAAAGATAGCATTTATTTTTCAATTTGGAACTCTCTTGTTTCATACCACTTCTTTAAAATTAGTCATCTCCTTTAAAATTTCTTGTGAAATAGACAAATACAAATGCTAATGCAGAGCCTGATTAGATGTATAGATTAAATTTACAAGAAGGTTATCACCTACTCAAGGTATTTAAAGCAGTTATGTGGTAGATTATTACTGTTTTTTTTCAATTATACATAGTCGTGTTCAGGTTGAAGCCAGTGGTTCTTATATATTAGTACAAAATTATTGGTATGAACTAAATATTTCCATTAAAACAAATAAAAAGGTAAAAATAAAACAAACTAAAAGAGTAGTAATTAATTAGAATACTGAGTTATATTATCAAGTAGTTATGCAATTGTGTGAAATCCAATATGTTTCTCACTAAACTTTGTGATGATGCAGTCAATTACTCATTTAATCATGGATGTATACCTTAAACTGACCTTAATCCATCTTAGTTTTATTTAGAATGTTCCTTTATAACCCATAACTCTGGGACTTCAAATATACTTATGAAATCTCTTAAACTTCCTAATGCTCACTTTCATTTATTCAGGTAAAGGAATCTGCCCTTTGATTTTCTTATTACCTGTCTCTTGAATAATTCTCATACATGTTCCTTCCACTAAAAGCAGTAAGATATTAGTCTACCATCAGCAGGTTGGGATTCCCAAAATTGGCTGAATCTTCCAGTTACAAGGTTGTCCTCACTCAGCTAAACTCAGGGATTATGTTAGCATTGCTCCCTTTATCATCTCAAAACTTTAGAAAAACAATAACTTCTTTTTCCAGAAATGCATCTACCTGCTATTGAGTAGTCATGTCGTCATTCTGTAGTCCCTTCAGCATGTTGGTACTTTTCCCCCAAATGAAGGGCTGTAAGTGACCAATCTGATCATAAAGTAATGAAATGCATACCCAAATCCTTGACCACACCATAGATTCTTTTTTATTTTTCCTAAAAGGAAATTAGAGGATGAAATAACATTGTAGTGAACCTTAAGCAACCCAAACATTTTTTATTATTTTTCCATTAAACATTTGTGCTTATACACATTAGAATATTGCTAAACATAATTTTTCTATAAAACATTCATTTTTAGATATTTACAATGGTTGAAGAGAACTAAGCATGGTCCAGGACTCTGTTATTAAGACCTTTGAAAGCAAAATAATTTTCTACACAATGTGGCCCTAACATTGGAAATATGATAAAAGGAATAACTTATTTTATAATAAGAGATATATAGCACTAATATAATTACACATCCAGTTCAGTTGTGAAAATGAGGTCACAATTTGCCATTGACTTCAAATGGAAAAAGAGACTGGACAATTTCAAATACAGTTCAATTTTTTGCAAGAAGTATAAGTTTGTTCAAGGACTTTAAACCTACATGCATGGCCGAATTCTCCATTATTAGTCAGGATTATAATAGCTTTCCTCCTCTTTCTATTTATAACTCTTCACTTCATGGCTTGAATAGCTATTCTGAAATACAGGCTAAACAAATTGTGACTTTTCATAAAACATTATTTACATGAAGCTTTCTCTGACTTATGTGAGGTTACTTATGTACTTTACATTAATTTTGGAGCAATGTGTTCACTTATAGAAAAGGACAGAAATATATGAAAACTGATAACTTAGGAAAATATGTCATAAATAAACAGAATATAAATAAATAGGAAGACAATTAGGATAGTGAAACACTTCAATAATATAAAACATCATCTTATGAAAAAGAAAAAGGGCGACTTACAGCTCTGGAAATGTCTCCTTTATAAGCAAGGTGGTAAAATCAGAACTATTGGAAAATCTGCTTTTTTTTCTCTTTTGCTTCCATTTAGTGAATGAAAGATGTGTTAAGAATGCTTCAAATCACTTACAAAAAAGCTGAGAAACCTGAAGACATATGGGCAACAGAAGAGATAGGCAACTTACTGACTCTAGACAAGTAACACCAAATTCTCAATTCCCACTGGAAAAATGATGGTGTGCAAACCATTTTTATCACCTTTTTATAAATTTTGAAAATCTTACACAAAATTAGTTCTAAAATATGTTTTGAACACTGTTTTATATTCAAATTTACCTATGAACTGACTGCTTTGTGGTATATAAGCCTTAAAGATCAGTTTTTACTCATTACTGAATAATATTAAATATAAAAAGATAATTTGCTATTTTTAAAAGCACTGATCAACTGCACAGAAGGCACAGCCTAGCTATTTGAAATTACATAACAAATATGAATCAAAGCACAAGCCAGTTTAAATGAGAAAAGATGGAGTTTATTAAAACTAACAGAGAAACATAGATAGAAGTTATTCAAAGTGACTTCAGGCATAGTGATTCTCCCTGTATGTAGCCTCATTCTCCTACTAAGAGTTCTGTTGGGAACTGCTCCTGAGATTTGGAGCCTAGACTGCCCTGAAGAGATGGATGGGGCCTTTCCACCTGGGAAGTCAGGTTACTGAGCACTGTGTCCAAGCCTGCCACAGGAGTCAGCACTTTGTCTGAACTATTTCATTGCTGGTGAATGGAAGTCACTACCACTGATAATTTTTTAATAAAAATTAGTTTTATTTAATTTTACAAATGCATGATGGGAGCTTACTTAGTCTATAATAATAAGTCAAGTAACAATGCTACAAAAATGGACATATAATGCCAGAATTTCTTAAAAGCAACTAATATCATATTCTTCTTTTGCATAAAATATGCACTAATTGCTACATGTTGCCCAAAATCAGTCTGTACGAGAAGAGACAATCCAATACAGTCAATTAGAAAATTAGTTGTGAACAACAGGTGAATAAGAAAGAGGCCTTCTGGTTAATACAGTACCTTTCATGAAACAAACCCTTCAGCACTGGGTGATTTGATTTGTATTACTGTACAGTAATGTGTTACCTCTGAGACCTGGTCCTGACCTATCATAAGAAGGAAGGAACTTTCTGATAGTTAATCAAACACTTGAAAAGACAAAGACTTTCAGAACACAGTGGTCCACTACTTGTGAAACCTTGCAAAGCACAGGGCAGAAACCCTGACTAGGAAAAGTTCCCAAGCTGGGGGCTGCAAACAACTTCAATGATGCCCTGAGCTTTCCAAACTAGCCTGTTGACCCTTTCTCTACAAAGCCAGGCCAGGGCACGCAAGCATCTTCTGTGGCCCGAAGACCTTCCAGCTCTGCATATCACTCTTCATGGGGATCTATGATTAGGAGGTATGATGCAGATAAGCATGTGATGGACCATTTCTTTGAGGCCTTGACTTTCTGTAGTTCTCATTCATCTCATCCAGGGATCAGTGGGCACTCATGTTACTGGCTGTCAAACACACAAAGGAATATTAACAAACACTTCTGGCCCCAAAGCCTCAAATGCTTATAGTCACATACCTCAGCATGTCCCATTTATTTTCAGGACAAATCTTGTTCCTCTAAAGGGAAAGATCAAAGGGTATTTTCCACATAGAATGTGTGGTTTTGAAGAAATTTCAAACCAACCAAAAGGACTTCCCCTCTATTATGGGATTCTATACAATACTCAATGAGGTTCTTCAAAAGATCTCATAGTTGATAGGGAACAAGCTATGGGTATCAACACTTCTACACATAAAGCTCATCATTTGTGCAAACTAGGGCCTCATTTGGAATCTTCCACACAGTCAGCCTCTTCCAAAACAAGGCACTCACTGCCCTGCTCACTATGAGTAAGCTAAGCCCGTACCTTTTTCTTCAGCACAATTTAAGAGAAATAATTTATTTGGGTTCCAATAATATTTTCATAACAAAATGATATCAAGATATGTCAATTTTTAATATATGTTTATGAATACCCCTAATAATATAAAAAAATCCAGAGGGCTTTGTAAACCACCAAGATTTCCCAGGGTGGATTTCACAGGGCGGTGCCAGTCTGCATCTTAGAGAAGGCCTACTGACCCAGCACAGTTTCTCCAGGAAGCCTTGGGAGCACTGCAGTACCGAAATTCTAACATGCTAGTGCCAGTCGAATTGTGAATAAAATTGTCACTTTCAATTAATTACTAAAAATTTTATCTAAGTGTGGCTTTCTCAATCCTGCCATCAGCCAATTTTCCTGCCTATAACAGACATCTAAGCCAGAAAACCATCAGTCCTGGCTACTTGGGAGGTTGAACCCAGAGGAAACAGGTGCTGAGATGCCTTCTAGGTGATGACCAAACCTCAGAAAGTAGGGATGTGGGAGAAGGAGCAGGCCAGGCTGGAGGAAGCTTTGACCCAAGGCACCACGATCATAGGGGTGAGAGGACCTAGAGAGGTTGTGCCTGACAGGACAATGCCCCCAGAACAGTTCCTGGAAGACAAACAGCTCTGTGGAAGAACAGTATTACTGATATTGTCTCTATTTTACAAGTTAATAAACTGAGGGCAAAACACGTTAAGTATGCTGTTTAAGATAAGAACCTTGTTAGGTAAAAACCAAAATTTGAACTAGACAAAGAGACTCTAAACCACTGGGTTATTATTCTGTTAGAACAACATACTACTCATATTGCCTTTTATCATTATTACTACTATTTCCAATTTACAAAATGCTCTATGTGCAAGTCTATGAGTTAGTCATTATTTCAATAAGATTCAGAAGATGAGGTGATTTGTTAGAGGCTGTCTAACTGGCAAGTACTGCTATTTGACCATAGCTCAGTGCTCCTTCATCAGAGCTTCGTGACTCAGAAACGCGTGACTGAACCTCCAGACCATTGATCAAATCCACTGTCATGACTGGCAAAAGTGCTTAGCCTGAGGCATCACCGAATTTAATATTGCTAAGCTCCAAACACACTACTCACTGCCAGTTTTCTTAGTAACAGTAAGGTAAAGAACACTGCACTAATAGAATCATAAAACATATAGACACGAAATAATTTTTATATATACTACTTATTTTTTCTAAACAAGGATAACACTACTTGTTGGAAGGATATAAAATCTTAAAGTAAATCATTTTTGTTTTTAGAAATTTTTGTTATGTTGTCTTTCTATGTTTCAATGAGTTATGCTATCCAGCATCCCCTCCAAAACATGCACAATTCTCCTTTTCCATGTTTTATCATTGACTTTGGAATATGGAGAGGTCTTATATTAATGCTCACTACATGGTATAAAATTTAAAATGATATACAGAAAAATATTAAATAGATATATGTTAGATATTTTTCATTATGTACAAGATGTAATATATGTTTAACAAACTTCCAATGTTAAACAAGATTATGTGCCAACTATGTTCATTTTTTGTTCATTTATTCAAGCTATCTATCTACTTAGTAAATGCCTGTTTTCTTTCTCTTAACAGACTCTTTCTCTTTTTAAACCTGTTCTCATGTAACTTCATATATGAGCAACAAGATGGCCGAACTCCCGAACTCCCCAGAATGACTCTAGCATTTTAATGGTGGCTCATCAATTTTTAAACCCTTTTCAAATTACTTGTTGATTTTTCTTGTTTCTGTTGGTTCTATTGCTAAGTGTCTGTCTGAAGAATTGAAAGCCCTTGATCTATTTCCCTGTAGGTTGTTAACTTCATATATAAAAAATAATCAATTTTCTGACACAAACTGTCCCATTATGTACACCCGTCATCTTTACAATTTTGTTGTATCTCAAGAGAGCATGGAAAGTTTATGACGATGTCCTTGAAATACTTCAATATACTCAGAATGTTGAGTTACAGTATATTTCTGCATGATACAAATAGATTTTCAAATGCAGTTTTGGTATTCCCCTCTCCTTCCTCCAGTTCTCTGTACTTGTAATATTATGTAGGAATACTACCCTTCATCTGCAACTTCAAAACCCTAAATCTCTGGAAAAAATCTGCTTTTGTTAAATAGGCTAGAAACTTACTTGCCAGAAAACCTGATGTGACATGAAGCTGTTTATCATATCAATAGGAACATTTTCTACAGAAATTATTTATTTCATGATAAAGTTCAAATTTAGGCACTTCTGCAGGTGATAAATAATTACAGTTCATTCAAAAATAATTTTTAAAAATATATAAAATAGCTTGGATTCTCAAACCAGGAACCCTAGACACTGTCTAAGATTTTTAAGGAGTCTAGGAAAGCTCTGTTATATGCAAGTATATTTTGTTAGATTGGTGAACATTTAAAATCTCCACCCACATAGCATTCTGAGAGTTTAGCAATTCAGAAAACAAACAAACAAACAAACAAACAAACAACACAACTAATATGAGCTAAATGTTATGATAGGAACTGAAGATATGCAAACAGGATTTCCACTTTGATTTCTAGGCATGCCTACAATTAAACTCATGCCAACATTTTTACCTGCTCAATCCTTTAGAAGTATAATATCTACAAATTAGGAGAGTCTGTTTCAAGGTTTCAATTATAAAACAAAATGAAGCACTTTGTACATGCTTGGGACCAAGTAAATTACCAAAAAATAGCAACTGTTCTGTATAATTACCTAAACATATAAAATGTTTTGTTGCTATAGTAAAAAGTATCAACCAATGGTCGTTGGTGTCACTTAAACTCTAACAAGAATCCTCAACTCAGGAGTGTGGTGAAGAAGAAGACTTTATTCAGTGCAAACAGTTCAATTGTGCTACAACACAGCTGTTAGAATGGCTCAATAGCTTAGTTAGGACACAGCATGGCTGCTGCCAGGAGGCCCTGAGGTAATGTGTCCCCTCTCCAGCGAGACAGCTCTGTGCTGCCTGCTCTTCTCCATTTCTGTCCACCAGACAGCTTTGCTATTTCATCTTCAGTGTTCCAGATCTCCTGTCTTTAGTGGAAAGGGGAAATCAGAGAGGAGGTGGTTTATATAAGCAGAAGAAGTCCCCACCCCTAATTCCTGATTTATCTGTCCTCATGCAAATGAGGACTTCAAATTCTTGTAGTTTGACTGGTCCAAAAGGAACTGTCCTCACTGGTCAGAATGGAGCCTCTCTGCTGGTCCGTGAAGATGCTGATGGGGATATAGTTGCACTGATCCCATTAGACAGGGACAACCTCTGTCCCATTGGTTGAAATACAATTCCAAAAAGTCCTTTATAAGGGCCTTGCTGAGCCTGCAAGAACACAGGACAGGCAGGCATTTCCTTGGGGAGGCAGGCAGTTCAGTGCAGGTTTCTCCCTGAAGTGATGTTTGCATGAGAGGTCCTTGTGTAGAAAGAGCTGTTCTGCTCTGGTTTTAAATTTCAGCCCAGTTAGCCACCAGGAACCCTTCTTAGTAGGTATCTTTTTTTTCTCAGGGTGCACAAAAGAAAACCAGATTTTTGGAATGGTTTTCCCTTGCCTTTTCAGAAGTGAGTACATCATTTGTCCACTTCTCTATGCCATTAAAAAAAAGGGCACTGAAGTGAGGACCTTATAAAATATGCTGGTGCTATCACTCTGCTTATTTGAATTCTAGGCACTCATTTTTATGTTCAAGGCCAAAATAGAAAGTAAGCAGTGGATTAAAGTAATTTTCAAACTTGAAAATTGAAAACACAATCTTGTACTTTTCTATTGCCCAGAAGAGATATTTTTTCCAAAAAAATAATAAAAAATTGTGAGTTCTTCAGAAATTGAACTATTGTGTGACTACAGCTATTTTCTTTTTTGTTATGATTTGGTTTGCTACCTGTGTATGATTGCCAGTTATTTTTCTTTGTAAACCCAAATATCTCATTTGGAATTTATTCCCTTTATAGTTCAAACCTCTATAAAAAATTACTTTTACTCTGATTAAAATAACTTGCATGTTTTGAATAGCACTGCAAAAGCATAACATCAATTAAAATGTCAGTATCATGTATTAGAGCAGGAAAAAAATCTTGGAAGTTCTGTATCCCAACATTTTAATTTTACAAATGAGGAAACAAATAATCAGAGAAGGTTCTGATTCTTCTAACCTCTTTTACCTATTTGCTGAAAAAGTCAGAGAAGATTTCTATGCTCTAACCCAGAGCCCAATGTTCTTTTCAATACTATAAAATTCCACACTATTACTCTATCATCTATGTAAATTGCTTACATTTTAGTGTAATATTTACCTGTAATACTTTAGTTATTATTACTTTAAGTGGTAGGTATCCTAAGTCATATTTAAATCAAATGTCTTCACTTTACTCTCTACATTCTAAAGAACCTGATAAACTATAATTCCAAATCTACAGAAAATGAATTTTCTATGTTAAAAATTTAACTTACACAACATTATGACAGTTAAAGTTTTCCCAGTGATGCTAAATAGAAATGAACAAATTAATATGAATTCATAGCATTAGCAACAAAAAGAGACAATGAAGTCCTATCATAACTCAAAAGTACATTTAAATGGTCACAAAGACTCCCAGTTAAAATGCAAAGGGAGTCCGTGCTTTGATTCACCACCTGTGCTGCAAATATGCATGGACAGATAAGAGAGAAAAATAGAAACTCAAACAAAATTGCCATGCATAAAGATAAAACAAACAACTCCAGTAAGCTAGTAATGGAATATGACTGCTGAGCAGTATACAAGGCTATGACTTTGGAGACAACAGAACCAGAGGTCATTACAAATTCTGAACAAAGGTTCTGAGGAAGGACTTGTGGAGGCAACTCATAAGAGATGGGTCAACAAAACAATAAGTCAGAGAGAAAAATAAGTGAAAAAATTAAGAAAAATAAATTAACTAATTAATACAATTACAATTGTATTATAATTAATTATAATAATTGCATTGAACTAGTCAACTCAAATTATAAATCATATGGAGCAAAGTGAGGCTAAGAAAGATATCCCATCTATATGTAGCATATTTATTTCGCATGCAATTCATTTATGAAGTAAGTAGCAAAGTATTTCATATAAATACTTGTAAAGGGCATGAAAAATGGTGAAAAACTAAAACAAATTTTGGTAACAAAATTAGCAGAAATACAATTAACAATTGATATAAAAAATACTAAAAATCTTGGGAATAAAAATGTATTTAATTAATAAAGTGTCAGCACTATTGCCATAGTCTCTTGTAAAAATTACTGAAGAGGAAGATACTAAGAGATTCACCATGGAATAATAATTTGTTTTTATTTTTTTATCTTTATTATATTTTCCCATTACCATTTAGTCCCTTATGCCCTCCTCCCCTAGCACTCGCACACTGCTGCCCATGTAAGCATACCCATCACACATCTTCAAATAGTCTTTGTAGAAAGAGTCAGCTGAGCAAATGGCTGAGATTTTAATCTGGGAGTCCTAGCACAGAGCTAGATAAAGGTAAGTTCATATGTAGACATAGCACAGTAAACTACACAACAAAATGAATAAAGAATAAATAACTTTTAAATCCACAAAAATAAAAATATTCTACCATAAAATAATTAAGTGTATTAGCAAAAGTGCTAAAGGATTCTAAAAGATAATGAAATAATATTTCCCCAATGCTTTAGAAAAGTAACTGTCAAGCCAAAATACTGTAACATGAAAAATTGTCATTCCAGAATGAGACAAAGTAAAGGCATTTCCTAATATATCAAGAGATATTGTTGTTTAATGTTACATAAGTATTCACATTTAAAAAAATCCTGTGGGCATATTTTATCCCAATGAAATAATAAACTAGAAAGAATATATAAGAGAAAAGATAATATAAAATAATAAAATGTTCTGATAAAAACATTTAACTGTTGACTAAGAGACAACTAATTTTATATGTCTTAAAATGCTCAGCTTCAAAGCTATGATGATATGCTAGGACATCAGATATACAATGGATGATTTGAGTGCAATAAAAGCTTTGTAGGGTTTAGGATAAGTAGCTATGCAGAATAAATTCAGATTTAATGGAAAATTAGCATTAATTATATGGGATAAATTTAAAGTATTATTAAATAATATGCACATAATCTGCAACATCTAAATCAAAAGAACAAAAAGGATCAAAGGAAAGAAAGAAAATGGAAGGAAATGAAAGAAGTAGCAGAAAACCTGATCACTTTCATAGAAGCTAGAAAGTGAGGCTAAAGGAGAAAAGAAAAATAACTATACTCAGTAAACAACAAAATTATATGATTTAGAAAATAAGTCTAAATAGTTCAGCAATATAGGTGAGTGTCCCAAAAAGTAACATAAGGACTTAGATTGTATTTTTTTTAAACATGCTATATGTTGCATTATAGCAAAACACGTCTAAAAAATCTACATATTAAAATTCAAAATAAAGAAGTACACACCTATATGGAACAAAAAAATAAAATATAATGAACAAAATATAACTAAAGGAAAAACAATAAAGATAAAGCAGCACCTTTCATAATACAATGTGTAATATGACAACTTTTATAATAATGCATATATGCATAATAACATATTTCTAATATAACATAAATATCTATAACATATAGATATAGAAAGTATAATGAAATACTTATAAAATAATAAAATATAATGAGGGAGAGAGAAAAGATGGCAGCCAAGCAGATGGAAGCTGAGCCCACTTGCTCATGCCCCCAGCACAGATTTTCTGCTCCTTTCAACAAGTGACCTGAACAATCAATGGAATCTCAGCTGATTTGAAATTTTGAAGCAAGGAACACAGAGGATGCTTTGCACCATGCAGAAAGGGATTTTATAAGTTGAGGGGGAAGTCTCCTGTGAATTGTGTCTGCAGCAGAAGAGAGATCAGACAGAAAATGCAGCTTAGTGGCTCCCTCCTCTCTCAGAACAGGGGCCATGGTCCTAAACAGGGAAATCCTCAACCTTAATTGGGGGAGACTTGAAAGGATATACAAAGTCTGGAAGACTTAGGCTGCACACACACACACAGTGAGCAGCATGCCCACAGCTGCAGTGCCAACAAGGAGAACCCCAGAGAGAAACTTTATTTCCTAAAACTGCTGGAGGCACTGGCAGGCTGTGAACAGCCCTGACCAAGAGAAGCTTTTGGCTTGTTGGGGAGGGGGAGTGTGTGGAGGGCTGGCACATGGCTTGGTGTGGAGAGTGGATACCACATAGAGACCTTTTTTAAAGAGGAAGCTGAGGCATGACAAGGCAAGGACACCATGCTAGCATACACAGTGGCTCTGTCAACAAAAAACCCAGAATGAAAGTGTTGCTTGGTCCCACTGAGACCAGCTGTGCTGGAAGAACAGAAAGTGACACGGCACAGGGGTTGTGGGACCCAATCCAGTGTAGCTGGTGAGCAGGGGGCTATACAGAGTGGAGAGCTCAGGTCTGAATCTCCTGCAAGAGCAACAGGCTGGGAGCTAGATTGCCAGGAGCTAAATTCCTGAGCTTCCTTGTAGCTGGGCAGGTCCCCTCACAGGCAGTTGTGCCCACCCTCTGCCTGCAGGATTGTAGGCTCTGCAGATCAGTGAGGCCAGGCTTGGGATGCACCATCTCGGTGCATATGCACAGGGAAGAGAAGGAGAAGCTCTAAAAAGGTCCTTTTTGAACTCCTATCAGATACTATGAGCTACACTGATTCCTCGTGGCCCCATCCACTGAAACCAGCAGAGCAGAGAGATTAGAGACAGGCTCAGCGAGAAATGTTCAGGGCCCCACCAGCCTCAGCTCTTATACAGAACTGTCATCAGTGCCAAGTAGGAAAGTGTTGACCCTTTTACACAGATTGACCCCTCACAGAAAACAGATGGAAAATTCATCAGAAACTATACATCACTGGAAGTAATCTGGGACGGACTAACATGTGGGGCGGGGATGGGGACACACTCCCACCATCTTCCCTGAAGACTGAACTGTTCCTGCCAGGGTTGACCTAGAGTTACCATTCTCCTGATCATACCAGAGGCCTCTCCTACAGGAAAGTGGAGGTGGTACTTGAAGTTCTGTTCTCGGTCATTAGATGAACTGATCCTGGGCCTTGCCCTGATGGAAGCTGGTAGGCAAAAGAGTGGGGACCGGTCAAGCATGAAAGGTATAGCCACAGACTGTGGATCACCTGTAGCCTTGAGCTGGCTGCCTAAGACTAGGTTAGGACAACACCTGAAATTACCAGGGGTGAATCCAGAAAGAAAAGACAGTGGAAAACACTAGAATTTGCTGAGATGAATTCTACCTCAGTCTTTTTTATTATTCATGCATTTTTTCTCCTGCATGTCTCTGTAATATTTTTCCTTTTCCTTTAAGTTTATTCCTATTATTTTAATATTTTTATTTTAACTTTATTTCAAACTCCATATTTTATTGTTTCCTTCTCGTACTCTATTTTCCTTATTCCTTCCTCTTATTATTTTTGTTTTAAATTTTATTTTCTCCCTTTCTACACTTTGCTTCCATTTCTCATTCTTAATATTTCTCCTCCCTCCAGCCTCTCAAAACCATTTTTCTTGCCATTAGTTTTCTCATATTTGTGTTCCCTTTCTTATAATATCCTTATCCTCTCTTCAACCTTATTAATATTTTCTCTCTTTCTTTGCCTTGTTTATATTCCCCACTGTTATTATTTCTCTGCCCTCTACCTTCTCAAAATGATTTCTCTTCTTATTTGTCATCTCATATTTGTTTTATCTTTCTTGTAACAGTCTTAATCCCTTTCCACCTTTATTAATATTTGCTCATTTGTTGTTGATAGTGTGGTTCTGGCTGGAGGTTTTTGTAGGTGGGGCTTTGTTTCCTGGGTTGTTTTGTGTTGTTCTGGCAGCATCTGTACAACAGCATACAAGACATGGTGGGTATTGTGATCTCTGTTAGCCAAGTGGTGGGAAGAACTCATCAAAAGAAGACCGAACAACAACCAAAACCCAATTACAACAAGACAGCCGATATAAATGGCACACAGGACACCCCAAGAGCTTTCAGCTCAGGAGATCAAGGAGACTGCACCACTGAGTCCTATAGGTCTCCTATCACAGAAGGCAACTACATGAAAACACAGAGTCAAAGCAGAACAATCATGCAGAAACAAACAAAAAGAGTCATCTAAAATGTAGAGAGAAAGAAACAACCCCCAATAGAAAGGAAAGGACTAATCCCCAGGAAAATGTTAAATGAAATTAAGACAAGCTATCTATCAGATATAGGGTTCAAAATAATAGTTATAAAGATCCTCAAGGAACTCAGAACTATAAGGAACTCTATGGGAGTTACAAGGAACTTAATGGGAACTACCTCAGCATGAAAAAGGACATAGAAATAATAAATAAAAGTCAGGAGAAAGGAAGAATACAACAACTGAAATGAAGAATACACCAGAAGGATTAAAAACAGGCTAGATGAAGCAGAGGAATGATCAATGAGTTGGAAGACAAGGTATCTTCTAAAAACATACAATCTTCCAAAACTGAATTAAGAAGAACTAGAAAGTCCAAACAGACTGATAGTCTGTTCAACTAGTGAAAATGAAGAAGTAATAATTAAAAAAAAAATCCTGGCACACAAAAGCCCGGGACCAGATGGCTCCACAGGTGAATTTTACCAAATGTTCAAAGAAGAATAATTCCTATCCTTCTCAAAATATTCCAAAAATCTCAAGGAGAAGCAAGATTCCCAACCCCTTCTTACAAGGCCAGTGTTATTCTAATTCTAAAACCAGATAAAGGCACACAAAAAAGAAAACTGTAGGCCAATATCTCTGATGAGCATAGAAGCTAAAATCTTCAAAATATTGCCAGCCTGGATCCAACAATGTATTCAAAAGATCATACACCATGATTAAGTGGGATTCATCTAAGTGATGCAAGAATGGTACAATACTCACAAATAAATAAATGAAATACATCACATAAACAAAATGAAGGACAAAAAAACAGATGATTATATCAGTAGATGCTGAAAACAGCATTTGATAAAATCTAGCACCCTTTTATGATTAAAAATAGAACACTCAGCAAAGTGGAAATAGAGGGAGCATATCTCAACAAGATAAAGGCCATATGCAATAAGCATAATGCCTGCATCATACTCAGTGGGCAAAAGAACTAAAAGCTTCCCCTTAAGATCAGGAATAAGTCAAGGGTGTTAGCTTGCACCACTCTTATTCAATATAATACTGGAAGTTCTAGCCACAGCAATCAGACAAGAAAAAAAGCCATCTATATTAAAAGGAGGAAGTAAAACTGTAATTATTCATAGATGACATGATAGTGTACATAGAAAACCCTATGGTCTACATAAAAAAAATCACTGTACCAGATAAATGAATTTGGCAAAAACAGTAAAATACAGTCAACATTCAGAAGTCAATGACATTTTTGTGCACCAACAATGAACTATCAAAAAGAGAAACTAGGAAAAAAATCCCATTTACTATAGCAACAAGAAATACAAAATTCTAAGAATGAATTTAACTGAGGATGTAAAAGACTTGTACTTGGAAAACTATAAAACACTGAAGAAAGAAACTGAGGAAGATACAAATAAATGAGAGCATATACTGTGTTCATGGATTGGGAGAATTAACATCATTTAAATGTCTATACTACCCAAAGTAAAGTATAGATTTGATGTATTGCCTATTAAAATATCAATGGCATAATTCACAGATCTAGAAAAAATATTTCAAAAGTTAATATCCAACCAAAAAACACCCCAAATAGTTTCAGCAATCTTGAGAAGAGATAACAAAGTAGGAGGAATCACAATACCTAGTATCAAACTATACTAGAAGGCCACTATAATCAAAATAGTCTAGTACTGGCATAAGAACAGACACATAGATCAATGCAACAGAATATAAAGCCTAGAAATAAACCCTGGGTCTATGGTCAATTAATATTCAACAAAGAGGGCATGAGCATACAATGGAGTAAAAATAGCCCCTTCAAAATGGTGTTGGGAGAACTGGACTGGCATATGTAAAAAAATGAAACTAGACAACCAACTTACACCATACACCAGAAAAAGCTCAAGATGGATAAAAGACTTAAATATTAAGTTGTGATACCATAAAAGTCCTTGAAGAAAACATAGGCATTAAAACTTAAGATATCCCATGTAGCTACATTTTTGCTGATATATCTCCTAGGGCAAGGGAAATAAAGGAAAAAATAAATAAATGGGCAACCTCAAAGTAAAAAGCCTCTGTGTGGTTGAAGAAACCATCATTAGGATGAAAAGGGAACTAACAATATGGGAGAACATATTTTCCAATGATACATTGGACAAAGGTTTTCCAAACATATAAAGAACTTACAAAACTCAACACTAGGAAGAAAAAAATCCAATTAAATGGACAAAGGACCTGAATAGACACTTCTCCAAGGAGGACATACAGAGGGCCCATAGACATATGAAAAGATGCTCAACATCACTAGACATCAGAGAGATGGAAATTAAGAACACAATGAGATACCTTCTCACACCTGTCAGAATGGCCATCATTAATAAATCAACAGACAGTGCTGGTGAGGTTGTTGAGAAAAGAGAACCCTAGTCCACTGTTGGTGGGAATGCAGACTGGTGCAGCCACTGTGGAAAACAGTATGGAATTTCCTCAAAAAATTCAAAATGGAACTGCTTTCTGACACAGTAATTCCAGTGCTCAGAATATACCTTAATAACCCCAAACCACCAATTCAATTAAGCAATTCATGTATATGATCTATTGCTTTAAAAATATTTTAAGTAAACAAATAAAAACAAAACTTTTGTAGACTGACACATTCTTGACATTTTATTTCATTTTAATCATTACATGTTAAAATAATTTTACTAGCTGATCATAGAGTTCTATTAATTTATTCATTCTTTTATATGTTTAAAATATCTTTGCTATATTCTAGGAACTATGAAATTTACTGACAAAACAAACATGAGCAGACAAAGCCAATGAACACAATGAAATTTAAATATTAAAAATAATTATAATGTTTTACAAAAGGAAATATAACAATTGGTTATCTTATTTTAAAAATGTGGTTTTTTTAAAAGTGTATTAAAATAAATTAGTTACTAGAAAGATATTTCTTCTCTAATTTAATATTTTGGCATCACGAGTTCCTTAACTTTAAAATTATTTATTGGCCACTCTTTCCAGGAAGGGACTGAAAGCTAAAGTTATAGCCATAAATAAGCTAATATAGCCCTAGTCTTCATGGAAATTACCCATCTATTATCTTATTCATTCATTAACCCATGAGTTTATAGAATATTTGTTCTATAACTATTGAACAAATACTGGGGAATGACTGGGCAGTAGACTTAGTTGCCCTTGTCTTTAGGCATCTTATGTTCTAGCAAAAGTGACCAGGCATAAAGGTCAGTAAGTCATCACATATGGTAATTTGTCCTAAATGGGATGGAATCATTAGCAATGGCACAAGTTTTCAGAAAGATCATTTTTGACAAGGTAATCTTGGAAAGTTATAAAAACTGAAACTGACCACTGATTATAAAATTTGTTCAAGAATGAAGAAAAAGAAGTGGCAGCACAAAGAGGAAAAGAAGTGTCAGATTCCAGAGAGAGAGGAAAGTAGAACATTAAATAAGCAAAACATAGCATTAAAGCTATAGGAGGTGGGCAATGTAAGAGAGAAAAGAAAATGTTTGTTAAACTATGTTAACAAGAACACTTTCATGGCCATATAACATTTTGCCAGAAGTTATTTTAAATATTCAAATTCTAATCTTAATAAAAAATGTATGATTTTAGCAATCATGAGAAAGAGTGGAAAAAACCTCCATGACAGTCATGGTAGATTTGTAATATGGCAAAACTGACTAACCCTGTGTAGGTCTTTTCCCTGGTTCCCATCACTGCTGATATCTTCCAGGATAGGAACTTCTCCCTACTGTACCAGGCGTGAGCTCTGCCTGCCTTAGAGCATTTTAAAAATCAATTGGCAGGCATATGGATGAGATGAATTATTGAATATCTCATATCCATTAATAAGAATACTTTGTATAAATTCA
Source organism: Phyllostomus discolor (assembly GCF_004126475.2). Classification (NCBI taxonomy): domain Eukaryota; kingdom Metazoa; phylum Chordata; class Mammalia; order Chiroptera; family Phyllostomidae; genus Phyllostomus; species Phyllostomus discolor. The sequence goes on along the minus strand of NC_040904.2, from coordinate 55,277,034 downwards.
TTAAAAAGGTGATAGATGACAGTAAAACATGGCAGGTGAGTAAGTCAGTTAATTCATTTCCACAATGGGGGATATATGAGGAAAAGAAGAGAAAATTATATTTTTAAATTATTACCTTTCTCAGCCATCATTAACTTACACACAAAAGTGATTGCCTTATATGATGATATTTGTCTATAATTTTGACCAAATCACTATGACTCTTCTTAGGTAATTTTTTTATTATTTGCTAATAGCACATATTAGCTGTCAAATTATTTAACTTCAACTGTTATTTCTCACTACTGATTAAATTTACTTTGTGCAATGCATTTTTCTCACCCTTTGGAACAGTTAATACACTTTTTTTAATGTTAAAATAGTGATAAACAAATAACAAAAACAAAACATATGGGTTGTCACTAAGAAGAACATATAAAATATAGCCTTGGTTGATGTGACTCAGTAGATTGAGCATGGGCCTGAGAACCAAAGGGTCACCACTTCCCAGTCAGGGCACGTGCCTGGGTTGCAGGCTAGGTTCCCAGTAGGGGGTGTGAGAGGCAACCACACACTGATGTTTCTCTCCCTCTCTTATTTCTTCCTTTCCCTTCTCTCTAGAAATAAATAAAATATTTATAAAAGAAAAAATATATATAATAGAAAAAAGGTACACTAAAAAAGTTATATTATAATCTACATTCTGGTTGATTTGTATGTCTTTTTAGCGATCATTTCAACCTACGCAAACACTTAATAGGCTTTATCCTCTGCAATCTTTACAATTCCATGAGTAATTACTATTTGTGTGTCCTTTATAACATGAACAATTTGTATGAGTTCATACAACTAATAAGTGCCATGATCAGAATTTCTATTCAGGAAAATTTAACAATACGATATGGTCCATTTTCTCCTCAAGGTCTCCAAATTTGACTTGGAAATCTATGAAGCTTTAGAAGGCCTACTGCAGTCTAGACGTTAAGGACCAGCATAATCTCCATACTACAGTCAGTAAGGATGTCTAGGGTTCCATTGCACAAAGGACACCTTCCCTTCATGAAAGTAACTTGTCCTGGGATTATTAAAGGCCCCAACATCCTTGAGCAACAATGTCTTTTTAGCTAGATCATTCCACATAAGATATAGCAATTATTATACATTTCTCCACTCAAAATATCCCAGTGATACCCCAATATCTAAGAAAATATCCAAAGTTTATTAGTCTTAAAGGTCAATAGAGATGATTTTATGCATGCTCATATACAAGTCCTATATCATGACACTAAAATTTGATAGCTCTCATGAAATTCTTAGGAATTCCACATTTTCAACAAGTAGGGCATGAAATCTGATGCATACAAGTGTGATTTTTTAATCCCATTTTTAGAATCATTGTGTGAAGAATAAAATTCAAATTTCTTATCCAGGCATTTACAGCCTTTTATGATTTGTCCACAAAATATCATTTCCTGAAATTTGTGATAACCAGAGAACAGGATCACCTGATCATCTGATCCTGTTCTTGTTTTTTTTCTACACATATTTGTCTGTATTGGGGATCCATCAGCCTCCATTGCCAGAGAGCCACTCAAGACCTGAGTGAAAACGCCACCTCTTTGCTCTCTTGATGTTCATAGATGCATTCTATTTCTCTTTCTATATCCTTATGGTACTAATCTGACCCTTTTGAGGCACTGTCTTATTTTCAGCCATTTGTGCTCAATTTTGTCTCCCCTATTTAATAATAAAATTTTGTAAATCAAGAACAAATTTTATTCATTGTTTCACTATGGAAAATAAGAGGCAGAGTGACTTGCATATTGAAGGCTCCAACGAAACACTTAGCAGATGAAGTCTCCTTTCCATGCCTGCTACTGCAGACCCGTTTTCTGTCACACGTCTTTGCAGCTATCAAATGGCTGCGATCACATGGACTCCTCTTTTTTGGTAACTACTGTGTCTTTATGGAGAGTGTTAGTCATGTTAAAAACATAATGAATAGGAAAGGGCTACATTTAACCACATTCTTGGACATCGTTCAGCCAACACTGGTACAAGACATAAGTATGATAGTGTCTGTAGAAGACAGTGGCACCAAAAATAACATTGGTATACTCACTTCCTTGGCCAAATTTGAACACAGAAATGCTGTCATTCTCAGTTAAAGAAGGAGAAAAACTCATCTTTTTACTCCCAGAAGAACCTATTGCTGGTGTTAAAGGGGAATAAAGCTTGATCTATCTCAGTTGTCTCTCTATTACCTCAGCCAGAAGAGAAAGGCAATTTTAGAGCATTGTAAGGCTCACGAAAAGAAAGCAAGTATTATGCATCACGGTTAAATGTAGTTTTTTTTTAAATTGCAACTATTTTATAATGTGCACACAATGTTTTTGTTAGAAGAGAAAGCAGAAAAGCTCCATGGCACGGATAGACCATTGGCCCCCAGAACTTCTGGTAGCTACTGTAGCTAACGCTGCAGCAGTCACACACTCAAGTTTCCAGTCAACATGACAGGTGAGAGAGTAATCCAGGATGCCAAGATTTACCAGTCCAGAAGCTTCCTAAGTGGAAACAAATATGTAAAGCAATACATTATTTTCTTGTTGTGGAAAATATAATTTTCCTTTTTAAAATTTCAGCAAACAAAAAAAACACTTCCACCTAATAAAAGTTCTTACTTTATAGCCAAAATACCACATAATTTATAGCAAATTTATTATAATCAAGTTACAGCCACTACTGGAAGAACATTTTAGTCCACAAAGGATCACAGATCAATTAAGTATTTCACCTGAAAGGAATCAAGGATTTGAAATCTAGAATTAATTTAGTTTTAATAATAGGAAAAGTTTTTTGCCCCAACTCTTTATTTTTAAAGTTATCAAACTTACAGAAACAATGCTCAATAAATATAAGCTTCTCTTTACCTTCATTCACTTCTTGTTTACATTTTGCCACGTGTGCTTTCTCTCTTTCTCCACATATATCCTCTTTACCCAGAACCATCTGAGAGTATGTGGCAGGCACATTGGCTCTTCTTCAGCATATGTCTACTAAAAATAAGAGCATGCTCTTACATAAATTAAATTCTAAAACCATACCAAAGAAAATTACAATAACTCTATAATGTTACCTAACATCCTGTCTAGATTTCCAAAATAGTCCCCAAGTGTATTTTTAAATTAGTTCTTTTTATTTTTTCTTCTTTGCTCAATTCCTCCACCCCTCACCCACTAACAACTGTCCGTCTGCTCTCTATCTATGATTTTGTCACTAGTTTGCTTTGTAGTTCATTTTGCTCATTGGATTTCACATATGAGCGAAGTCATATGGTATTATCTTTCTCTGACTGGCTAATCTCACTTAGCATAATGCTTTCCAGGTATTTCCATTCTGTCGCAAAGGGTAAGATTTCTTGGATAAATAGCTGTGGCACATCCCTGACTGGCGTAGCTCAGTGGATTGAGTGTGGGCTGCAAACCAAAGTGTCGCAGGTTCGATTCCCAGTCAGGGCACATGCCTGGGTTGTAGGCCATGGCCCCCAGCAACCGCACATTGATGTTTCTCTCTCTCTCTCTCTCTCTTTTTCTCCTTCCCTTCCCTCTCTAAAAATAAATACATAAAATCTTTAAAATAAATAAATAAATAAATAAAAGAATTCCTTTGCTTTAACAAAAAAGAAAGAAAGAAAGAAAGAAAGAAAGAAAGAAATTATAAAGAAATAACATTTAGAAAACATGAGATTATTCCTGAGAAGAAACAAAAAATATGAGCACTAATAAAAATAAAGAGTTGAAAGATATGTTGATAAAATATCTAAAACATTGAATAGATACAAAATGAAAATGTGCTGTGGCACATTTATACAATGGAATATTACTTGGTCAAATGTTTTTTACACCGGCTTATTCTATTTTTCTATCGAATCTAGATCCACACATTGCATTTGAGCATTATAACTCCCCTCTCTTTGTCTTTTAAATAAGCTAGGTCATTTGTCTTACAGAATTCCAGTATTCTAAATTTATCTAATTTTTAACATTGTTTAAGTTTTTCTTTTTATTTCCTGTATCCTACAAACTGGAAGTAAGGTTTGAAAATTTTTATTTGATTCAGATTACACATTATAGGGGATATTTCAAGGCTGATGCTCAGTATTTCATATTTCATCACATCAAAAGGCATATATTATCAAGTTGCCCCAATATTTCTGATGTTAAGTTTGGTCCTGTAATTCAGGAAGTCACATTATGACTGTCAGTTTCCCCCAATGTGTTTTTCTTTTTCCAATTAGTAAATATACTTAATTAAGCAGTCTATGGAATTGTATCTGGCACTTTACAAAATCCTGCTCTGCATTTCATGAAGAATTTTATCATACACTGATGATTCATGCCTGATTACATTACATGGAAGGTTGGAAATGGTTATTTTTGTAATTCTATCATTCCATTAGATATATTATCTAGCATTATTTTGTGAAGAAGAGCTTTCTTTTTTTCAACCTAAAAAAACTTTTTTTAACGTCAGATGTTTAATTTGTCCAAATGTCTCCCTCATAGAAACTTTAAAGTTTTGATTCCTTCTCTCCATTACGTGATTGAATGTGTGGCCAAGTAGAGAAACAGATGAATGGCTAAATGACCTTGACTAACACTCTGTACTTTTAGATCTGACATGAGTCTGAAAATTTGTCCTTCAGTAAAGTATTAAGTTTAATTGAATGGATATGTAACAATTAAGTCAGATATTGGTGATGTTGTGTGGTGTCAAGCTTTTGTGCTACAGCCTGTCAAATAACATTCTGCGAGTGTTAAGACTTTTGTAATACAAATTTGCAATGACATTTGAAAGAATTTAGAAAAACTGAAAGTTACAGCTTTTTCATCAGGCAGCTTGGGTAATTACTTTGGCATTAATGTAACCACATCGATTTTAAGAGGCCATGGAGCCATAATTTCAATTTGGGATCCAAATGAAATATTTAAATGTATCATATAATAGTGTAGTACATTATCAATACACTTTTAATTGTTGATTAAGATTATGGTAGTGTATACATTTAAATACATATGTATCACATGGCAAAATAAAGCATATTATTATCTTCTTCATAATATTTGAAGATAATGGATGATTTCTTATTTTTCTCACAAAGTTCTGCCTTCCCAGTCTATAACCAAAATCTTTCCACTATAGGACAAGGTTTAAATATGATTAATGTCTTAAGAAATGTTATTTTATTATTCAAGATCAACTAATCAAAATATCCTTTTTATTATATTATAAAATATATCTCAAATTATCTATTTATAATAACTAAAATTAAGATTTAGATTCTGTGATTATACATATTTTAGGTATGAAAGTAGATCTTATTACATTCAAAGCTTGATTTTGCCCCAAGATTTCATAGGGCCAGTTGGGTTGATAATTCCTTTAATGATACACAAAGGATTTATTGAGAAACACACTGTATTATTTAGTTCTTACTAGTAAAAACATTATGTGGGTTTAGTAACTTAAAAGGAAAATGCATAATGAAGTATTCTTTCACTGATTTATTCAACTTTTTTTTTACTCAGTTGTGGAGACATTCTGTGTCTTTTATGCCATTGGATAAGCTATCATTCTATTTTTTTTATTTTATTTTAATTGTTATTCAAGTACAATTTTCTATCTTTTACTCCCATCCCAGCCCACCTATCCAGCCCTCCCCACCTCCCTCCTATTTCCACCCTCCTAGTTTTTGTCCATGTGTCCTTTATACTTGTTCCTGTAAACCCTTTCCCTTTTCCCCTGAAATTCCCCTGAAATTCCCTCCCCTAGCCCCTCTGGACACTGTCAGCCTATTCTCTATTTCACTGTCTTTGGTTATATTTTTCTTGTTTGTTTGTTTTATTGTTTCGGTTTCTGTTAAAAGTGAGAGCACATCTTACAGTTTAATCACCAGTCCAATTTCTCATAAGGTAAAGAGTCCATTCCCTAAATTATATCAACTTTCAGTCTCAATGCTGCATGTTTCTTTACAAATGTACTAACCTGATCTTTATGGGGTTTTTTTTTTCATTTTTAGAGAAGAAATGACCTTATAATTATGAGTGTCTTAAGGAACAACCATTTTTGTCCAGTTGTTACTTCCTTTTTTATCAAATTATATGTCTACTCTCACATTTCTTACCTTCAAGCAATATCCTTATGATTTACTCTCTCCTTCAGATGCATTCAAGCTTCAAGCAAACCAAATTAGTGAAACACTGTTTATGGAATACTGGCTGTTAATAAACAGTCTGTCTGCTCAAATTATACGCCACCCATTTCTACCACTCTGATCTGCTTTGCCCTCAAATTCACACATACAGTCTATACTATTCATTTAAAACCTAGCCATTTATCCCCTAGTTTTTCTCAATGAGCACTCTGTAGCTACGAGAGTAGCAAAATCTAAAAGTACTCTTATTCCTTTCTTCTAAAGTGAAGGTATGGGGAATATCTAGTTCTTTTTTGTTTTTGTTTTATTTTTCACTTTGTAGTTTTTACTTATGTACCAAGGTTCTCATTCTTGCACTCTGAGAATTAAAAAAAGCATGGAATTAGAGTCACCTCAAATTGATTTAGAATCTCTGTTTTGCCAGTGGTGCATGTTATGGGTAAAATATAACCCTTCAAAAATATACTAAAATTGAATCTCACAGTATCTCAGAATGTGCCCCTATTCGGGAGCAAGGTAACTGCAGATGTAATTAGGAAGGTGGACTGCTAATTCAATATGCCCTGTAAGAGGATGATCACATGAAGACTCAGAGACATAAGGAGGACGACCCGACCGTGTGAAGATGGAGATAGACATGGAAATGATGCACCTACAAGCCAAGAAAGACCCAGGATAACAAATCATCACCATAAGCTTGGAATAGATATTTTCCTCAAAAACCCTTAGAAGAAGCCAACTGCATCAACACCTGGAATTTGGATTTCTAGCATCCATACTATGAGAAAATATATTTCTATTCTTTTTTTTTAAAGATTTTATTTATTTATTTTTAGAGAGGGGAGGGAGAGAGAGAGAGAGAGAGAGAAACATCAATGTGCGGTTGCTGGGGGTTATGGCCTGCAACCCAGGCATGTACCCTGGCTGGGAATCAAACCTGGGACACTTTGGTTCCCAGCCCGCGCTCCATCCACTGAGCTACGCCAGCCAGGGCTTATATTTCTATTCTTTAAGCCACTCAATTTGTGGTAATACACTGGGAATGGTACTAATTTTATTTGTTACTAAATTCCTCTGTCTATAAAGTCAATGTAAGAAAACCAATCTTCCTATATCGAAATGTTGTAATTATGAACAATACTCAGTGCATGCTGTGTGTTTGCATAGTACACACATGAACACATCAATATTTACTATTAATTATAATCTAAAAGTTGCCAAATAATGGATTTTAAGTAAAATACAGACTGTCAGAATTGTAAATTTATAATATAGCAAGGGTAAGAGCTCATTTTAACTTCCATTTAAAGTTCAGAGGCAAAGAAGCAGATCCCAGTGATACTCTTTGATTTTCTTGGGCTGAGGACTCCTAAGGGAAACAGATTGATTATACTGTCTACTCTAAGAAAATTTGTATCTGCTAAAAGGGGAGAACTATGAAGAAAGAACGGGCCTAGACCAACAATATCTCATAGGAATTCCACCTTAATGAGCCCAACTGTAGACCTGGAGATAATGTATCATTGGCCAGCATAGAGCCGGTTCACAATTTTAGCAATCAAAGGCAGTGAGTAGATAATATTCTGGGAGCAGCAAGAATCAACAGCAAAGACTGAAGTAGAAACCAGTGCTTTAATGATGTAGAATAGCCACCTTCCACTTCCTTGGCATCTCAGACAAGCAGAGAAAGCAGTCATTAGTTGGGAATCAGGGAAGAATCAGATGGCTTCGTATGAACACTGCTAGTAATGTTGGGGAATATTTGCGGGATGGAACATCTGCCCCCATCTTAATATATGAAAAAGAGTTTGGCGTGCTATTTTGAATGTAACACTTTTATATTCAGAAATAGGTGGGTGCTCTAACAAAAAAAAATCAAATGAAATTCTACAGTATTTTGATGTCTACATCTAAATAAGTATTTCATTTCAGTCATTGTTGATGCTGATGTATTTCCACTATTATAAATCTTTAAGATTGTCTCTCTCCCTTTCTGTCCCTCTCTCTCTACCAAATAGAAAAAAAAAACCTGTCAGAGATGAAATTGATAATGTGCAGGAGAAACACAAGTTGGGGTGATGAGATCCTGAACCAATGAACTAAGATCTGCTCATTTTAGTATTTCTTTTAGCCCACCCCTCCCATTTTGTGTGATTTATTTCTCAGTTTGGTACCTGCCTGTGACTCTGGGACTTTCAGTCTCCCCAGCCAGCCCTTCACTGGTAAATGACTAGTGAAGAAGTATGAAAATCCTATTTCTTTGCCTCACATTAGGATACACTTGAATGTGTATTTCATATTTCAGGGCTACACTGTATGATTAAGCTGAGGCCAGGATCAGCTGAATTTATACCCATACTGATGAACTAGGGCTTCCATCTCCCTAGTCTGCTTCTACTCCCTGACCACTCTTTCCTAATAAAGCCCTGCTCTCTGAACCCACTTCAGGGAAACATAGCCCAAGACAGATGTACAGGTTGCATTAAAAAAGACCACCCTTATTCTATAGATCATAAACTGATCCTCACTGCCATGAACTAACAGGTGTTCTAGCAATGTCTGAACAGAAAGATTGGTGTATAGCTTTCCATGCAGTAGAACATTCATTACCACAGAAAAGAGGCAAAAGGGGCTGAGGGATTGGGCTTTGAAGGCAGACATCTGAGTGAAATTTCAGTTTGTCAATGAACTACTGTGAAGGCTTTGGATAAGTCACTGATTCCAGTGAGGCTTTTAGTTTCTTTATCTGTTACTCAGAAATAATAAGAATATTCACCTTCAGAGTTTACCTGAGGAGCCATAAGATCATCACATAAAGAGTTTACCACATGGTAAACAATCAACAAGTATTCCCATTATTAACATTTTAAGATTGGGTTAATACATTAAAACTAGCTAAATATTTTATAATCATGTTACAAACACACATCTGAAACCAATAAAATTTTACATGTTAAAATTTTATAAGTTGTATATATTTGTTTACATTTTAGAGAGATGAAAGAGAGAAAAAGAGAAAGAAACAATGATTTGTTGTTCCACTTATTTATGCATTCATTAGTTGATTCTTGTATGTATCCTGCCTAGGGATCCAACCTGCAACCTTGGTGTATCAGGATGATGCTCTAACCACCTGAGCAACCTTGCCAGGGCCATATAAATTATTACTTTTATTAATAATCCATTTTCCATGGATTTCCTTCAGTTTTGAAATCAGAAACATATAACTTGGGAATGCTGTGTCTTACTCACCAGTGCTTCATAGTTGTGAAGTACAAAAACCACATGATACTTCCCCATTTTGTGATTTTCATTATATTTCAATTCTATAAAACAAATGGTATCTGAAGTTTATGTATTAAATTAGTCCACATGAAACCACATTATTACACATCATCAGAGGAAAAACTTTACATAAATTTCAATAAACAACTTTAACTTCCTCAATCCTGAAAAGGCCACTCCTTTACCTGAAGACTGTGGCTGTGCTGGCAGTCATGCCCAATTCAGAATCTCTCCAAATGTATGAAATAAACCATAATCGATTCTTCCAAGATTATTCTCCCTTGATTTTTAAAGCTATGTATGTATGTTTATATAGAAGAAAATTCTACCTATGTTCAGGATATACTACATTTATGTTAATAGCATTTCATGCAAGTGACATTTGGTAGTGAAAATCTTATGCTGTGCAGTTGTAAGATATAATTAAGGTAATAAATTCATTATCCCAGAATGCTCAGACCAATATACAATTTAACATGGATAATCTTATATCTAGATTTTAAAAGTCAATTGCATGGGAAAAGAATTAGATATATCTTATTTGACAACAAATCACAAAGAGAAATGTCCTGAGTACTTTAATAATTCTCAAAATTAACACTATCACATATAATAAAATGGCAATACAGTCCCATGTTGTTCAAGGAAGCATAGCATTGTGACCTCAGGAATTCTCTTGAAGTCATTTCTAGGCAGAGAAATGTGAACATTTTTTTCACTATTGAAATTTTATTATATTAGGAGGAATACACTCAGTTGCAAGTAACAGAAAACTAGCTTATTTAGAGCAGTTGCTTCAGATGTAGCTTAATGTGGGTGATCACTCAAGACTCCAAGGGCCCACTTTTTTTTCCCTTCTCCCATTATAGCTTCCTCTGGGTGAGTTCCACACTATGAGTCCTAGCATTACATACTTCCATGTTCATTTTAAAAATCTTCGTATGAGAGGAAGCACAGTGTATGAGAAAAAACACACTTTGATGGACTCCAGAGATGGATAACCTTCATTGAAAACCTGTTTCTACCACTCCTTAGCAATATGACCAAGACAAGTTAGTTAACCTCCTTGTGCTTGGGTTTCCTCATATATGAACGGGAATAATAATAGTACCAAATCATAGATTTGGTAAAAGGACTTAATGTGTTTGTATTTGTAAAGCATTTAGAATATGTTTTAGAACACAGAAAGTAATGTGTAAAAACTAAAATGTTCCCCAGAATCAAATCCAATACTTGACACATAGTAGGTACCAGAACAATGGATGATAATTTAATAAACTGAAAGGAACTCTTAGCAAAATCAAGCCTAATAACAGCTATGATCACCAAGTGTGCAGAAACTTGCTATATGGAGAAAATTTGAATAGTACTGGACAAGAAATTGCCCATTGCACTCAATGGCAAATCTTGCCTATTAAACTTGCTCTGTTTTTCTGGAGGTCCGATTAGGGCCAAGGGACAGAGAATAGCTGAATAACTCTGGTAATCCTACTTACCTGATAGAGTGGAACAGGCTGATGTTAATGAGAAATTCCAGTCACTAGAAACGTTCAAGCAGAATGTATTAGAAAGAGTCACTGCAATGTGAAGTAGTTTTGAAAAAGTAACAATGAAAATACACTCCATCCCTCAAGAATTTATCCACATATTTGGTGGTGTGTATTAAAATACAGAATGGTTTTGCAGAACCCTGCATTCTCTAACCTCTGCCAGCCTCCCAAATATCATTCTCATTTTGTTATTCTTGTTTTCATTACATAAAAATTAATGAAAAAAATTACTTCGTGTTGAGAGTGACCAATAGACCAATGTAAATACCAATACTATGCAATTACAGACAGGGAAGAATAAATGTGTTTTAAGACCACTGACAAATTGATGTATTTCAATAGAAATATTAAAAGATAGAAAAAAGTTTTAGAAATATAATTATTATGACAAATATATGGTTAGATGGCTAGTGTCTCATTGTAGTTGAAATCTACATTGCCAATCTCTGCTGCAACAGAAGGAATGAACTCCTGTACCCTTGCAGGGAAACTGGTAAATAGAGTTCATTCTGGAGTAGGAAGGGGAGTGAAAGTGCTACTTTACATTTTATGCAAACTCTTTAATGAAATTGATTGAGTTATAAGGATCTAGAGTCTCTACACTCTCTTTTGGGACATACTTCTATTACCCACATTTACACTATTCTTGGTTACTTATCCTCAACACTTGTGTAGTTATGCCATATACATGCAAAATTCAGATGAAGAAGAAAGCTAAACCATTAAAGCAACATAAACAAAATGCACAAGTCTCTTGTTCCATGAGTATTCACTACAGCCTAGAAATTCTGTATATGATATTATTTTTAACTTGACTTCCAAAAATTGTCATTGCATATAAGCTATGCCCACCCAATTCATCATTTCATCTTTCAACTTCAGGGAGAAAAGGGAGATCTCAGAAAACCAGCTTTAAATTTATCTTCCAAGTGAAAGCACCAAGGATCGATTTTCGTTGTTTGCATGCTGGTTCATCCTACTCCTCCATGTTTCCTTTTGGGAGATTGCTCCTTATTTGTAAATTACCTCATAAAATTGCTTTCTATATTTAAATTGCTATTTTTTTCTATTAATATGCAGGTATTAAGCACATTTGAAAGCAGTTCAAATAATGCTAACTTCATTAACTAACAACAAATTTAAGCAGCAGAGCAATGCAACAAAACAAAAACATCCTATCAGTCACAAGGTGACATACTTATTGGGCATATTTAATTTCCTTTTATATATTTTTGTTATATGTTACCAGAAAACTGAAAATAGAACTCAAGCATTAGTCACTTAATTTAGAAAGCTGATTTAGAAAACAAAAGCCAAAATATATTTTTACCATCATCCTGTTTTGCAAGTTAAATCCAGTTTGCAATATGGCTATTTTTCTTCAAAAGACTTGTCAGGTTCAGGAAGAAATTTCTGCTTAAAAAATATAGAAAATATCAACAGTATAGAAAGTTGAATCTCATAATGTATACATATATCAATGGATCTGAAAAGTTTCAATAATAATAAAAAGGAAATGTATTAACTAAATATTATACACTAAGCAATGAGGGCTTGCAAATACCTTGTCCAAAACAGCATGGCTACTCTGAGATTTATTTCTCAATCTCAAATACACATACATTTCTCTCTAAAAGTTTTACTGTGAATAGCTGTTCAAAAATAAAACAGTAGTTTTTCAAAAATATGTTGAAGATAGTCATCATAATAAAAAAGCACTTGCTATGCTTATTTTCAGTATAAATGTTATAAAGAAGCACACAAAAATCAACTGCATTTCTATGGACTAAAAATAATCATAAAAAAAACAAAAATTAAACACAATATCAAAACAGCTCCAAAGAAAATGAGATACTTAGGTATGCAGTTAATAAAATATACACAGAAATCCTATGCTGAAAATTATGAAATGTTGTTGAAAAACATCAAAGATGACCTAAATAAATAAAACTTCTGTGTTCATATATTGGAATTCTCAACGTAATTAAAATGTCAATTCTCCAAATTTATAGTTTTAACACAATTCTTATCAATTTTCTGGTAAGATTTTATTTTAGAGTAATAAACAAGATTATGCATATAATTATGGAAAGGCAAAGAGAAAGCAAAGAAATCATGTCAAGACTGCTAGGCTAGGTGGAAAAGCCAATGGGCTGAGCCCACACCCATGTGTGGAGAATAAAGGGAAGGGATATTGGGCTTTGGAGGTTACTACTAAGGAGCAAGGGACCTCAGGCCCGCAACAGCCGCCTCAACCTAGCCCACAGTTCCAGTGTTAGGAGGAGAAGCCCCCATAACTTCTGGCTATAAAAATAAACAGAAATTGTGTCTGAGTGAGACAAAGGGCCTCTAGAGTCCCAGGCACTCCTCTTTAAGGGTCTGCACAAAGACTTGTTTGAACTCACTCGCTCTGGGTTCTAGCACTACACAACAGGGACATACAGGAAAATATCTTAGTTTACTGACATCCAGCCAAGAGATGGAGGGGCAGCTTTCTCCCAAAGAAAAGTGCTAGCAGGAGCCATTATTTCCTCTGAGTCCTTCCCACATAGAACTGACAAGTGGGTGCCATATCTGCGTGTCCACCAACCTAATGCTGCTAACCCACTTTCTGGGACGCCACCCAACTTAAAGGCTCACACAAACCCTTTCCAGTGGCTTTTTCATACAAATGGTCTGACTTGGCTCACGCTTCAGACTTACCTAAAACCTCTCACAATTTAGGCAGCATGTGGCCTTGGCATGCTAAGTATATCTTGGTAAGTGGCCCTAGGTCTGGAACTAGTGGAAGCTGGCTTTGGTTTGCAATTTTGCCTCCCCTGGTCACCCCCAAGTGCAGCACAAGAAATAGTCATCTGTAGATGACTTTGTAGCAAATGCTAGGTGGTCTGGGGAAAAGCATAGGTGGCAGCTGACCTTGACCTATAGCTCCCAAGAGACCCGAGAGCCAAAACATTTGATGGACAGCTTCAGACCATGTAGAAGCACCAACCAACCTGCTCCATAAGGGTACATTAAAGGGGTGGACTCAGCAGGCCCCAGAACCCTGATGAAATAAGTCCTGCTTTGTGGGATGGGCTCCTGCATCACTGGTCCTCCACAGTGGTAGCAACCAGTCAAATCAGCTGATCAACCTTGGGGTAAATTCCTCCAGTGACAGACCAACAGTAATCAAGGCTCAACTACAATAGGAGGGAATACACAGCCAACACAGAGGGCACACTGGCAATGTCCACCTCAGGTGATCAGGGAGGCTGTGCCACTGGATCCTAAAGGACACCTACTACATAAGACCATTCTACCAAGCCCCAGAGATGTAGCAACTCTAACACATAGAAACAGACATAAAGAGACAGTCAAAATGAAGGAACAAATAGACAGGTCCCCAATGAAACAACAGAACAAAACTTGAGAAAGAGAACTAAACAAAATGTAGACAAGCATCTACTAGATTCAGAGTACAGAACAGTGGCTGTAAGGATGCCCAATGAACTTAGGGAAAGAATTTAGTGAGATTTTCAACAAAGAGATAGGAAACAAAGATATAAAACTTAAAAAGAATTGTCAAAAGAACACCATAACTAAAATTAAGAATACATAACAGGAAATTAACAGTGGAGTACATGAAGCTGAGGATATAATGAGAGATTTGGAAGATAAGGGAACAGAAAACACCCAATCAAAAGAACAAAAAAAATGAGGATATTAAAAGAGGCCTCTGAGACAACTGCAAATGTACCAACATTTGCTTCATGGGAGTGCCAAAAGGAGAAGAGAGAGCAGGAGTTGAAAACATGTGAAAAAATGATGGAAAACTGCCCTAACCTAGAAAAGGAAATGGACATACAAGTCCAGGAAGTGCAGAACATCCCAAATACGATGAACCTGAAGAGGTTTATACCAAGACACATCATAATTAAAATGTCAAAAGTTAAAGACAAAGAGAGAATCTTAAAAGCAGCAACAGAAAAGCACTTAGTTACTTACAAGGGAAGTCCCATAAGATTGTCAGCTGGTTTCTCAACAGAAAATTCGCAGGCCAGAAGGGTTTGGAAAGAAATATTGAAAGTGATGAAAACTAAGGACCTATAACCAAGATTAATCTACCCAGAAAGCTATCATTTCGAATAAAATGACAGAGAGCTTCCAGGCAAGAAAAAGATAAGAGTTCATCAGCACCAAATCAGTATTACGATAAATGTTAAAGTATTACGATTAATTTCCCCCTTCTTCTTCTATAAGAATTATTGATTATTTATCAATAATTACTTTAAATGCAAATGATTTTAAAATAATTTAAATCCATTAAAATTCCAATCAAAAGCCATAAGGTGGCTGAATGGATAACAAAATAGGACCTTACAGATGCTCCTACAAGGACTCACCTCACATCAAAAAACAGGGATGTAAAGTACAGCAAGAGGACACGAAAAGATCCAGTGATGCCACTTCTTGGTACTTATCTGAAGAAAACCAAAACAATAACCAAAAGGACCTATACATCTATGTGTTCATTACAACATTATTTATAATAGCCAAGATATGAAAACAATCTAAGTGCCCATCAACAGGTATGTGAAATGGTATGTATATAAAATGAAATATGACTCAGCCACAAAAAAGAATGAGCTTTTGCCATCTGCAACAACATAGATGAACCTAAAGAGTATTGTACTGAGTAAAATAAGTCAGAAAGAGAAAGACAAATACCAGATGATTTAACTTATATGTGGAATCTGAAAAACAAAATAAATAGCAGAACAGAAACAGACTAATAGATACAAAGAATATTTTGTTCTCAGATAGGGGGGTGTTGGGATATGGGTGAAAAAGGTGGAGGGATTAAGAAGTTCAAATTTTTACTTACAGACTAGTCAAGGGATGTAAAATATAGCACAGTTAGTAATATTCTAATAACTATGTATGGAGTCAGATGGGTGCTAGATTTATTGGGGAGATCACTTAATTATATAATGTATAATCAATGGGTTGTACACCTGAAAATAATATAATTTTGAATGTCAACTGTAATTGAAAAATAAAAAAATCTCAAATCAAGAAAAGAATAGCTAAACCATCTTTAAAAATGAATAAAGGGTTAATAATTAGGTAGATTTTAAGACTTTATATTTAGCTACAGAAATCAAATTGTGTGGCAGGACAGATACTTAGATCAATGGAACGGAACAGAGAACCCACATGAAGGTCCTTCAGTAAAATAGAAATAGACCCACATGAATATACTTAGCTAATTTTTAACAGGTATACAAAAAAAAAATCAATGGAAAGATCACCTTTCAACAAATGTTGCCAAAGAATTGGACATCTAGGCAAATAAAGTTACCTTTATGTCTCATAACATAAAAAATTTAACTAAAAATAAATAATTGCTTTAAATGTAAAATGTAAAACTATAAAACTTTCAGGAAAAATAAAAATAAGAAATTTTCTAGATCCAGAGGTAGGCAAAGAGTTGTAGGATATTACCTCCCAAAATCATAATTCACAAAGGAAATTTTGATAAATTGGACTTCATCAAAATTTTTAAAGTTCGGTTTCTGAAAGACTTTGTTAAGAGGATATACACGATGTGTGGAACTATTTACAAGCTGCATGTTATGAACTGAATATTTTGTTTCCTCAAAATCCACACATTGAAACCCTAACACCCCATTGTAGTTGTATTTGGAGATGGGACCTCTAAAGAAGTAATTAAAGTCAAATGAGGTCAAACAGGTGGAACCCTGGTCCAAAGCATCAGTGTCCTTATAAAGGAGACACCAGAGTGTTCACTGTCTCCCTGCCCTGTGAGGAAACAGTGAGAAGGCGGTAGTCTGTAACTCAAGGGGAGTATTCTCACCAGACCCCAGTCCTGCTCACACCTTGATCTTGGGCTTCTCAGCCTCCAGAACCATCAGAAAATAAACTTGTTGCTTAAGCCACTCAGTGTGTGGTGTTTTGTTTGGCAGCCTTACCTAATATATCACAATGGAACAAAAGATTAGTATCTAGAATACTTAAAGAACTCTCAAAGCTCAACATAAAAGAACAAACTATCTAATTAGAAAATGGGCAATGCTGCCTGAGGCTGAGGTCTGCTAGGCCAGGTGGAAGCTGCTGCTATTGCTGCCCAAGTTGATGCCAAGCTTGTGCCTGTACCCAGTTGCTCCTCCACCACCAGCTGCCTCTGCTTGCTGTGGCCCAAGGGCCCCGCCATGGACACATTGCTACTGCTGCTCCAGGTGGCCCATGAGATGGTGACTGGTGGAGACACGCTAGGGGACAGCTTCAGACTCTCCTCCTCACCCTCTAACAGCTTGTGATAGGTACTGATCTCCATGTCTAGAGCCAGTTTGATGTCCAGCAGCTACTGTTGCTGCATCATGCCCCACATTTCCATCATCTCCAGTTCCTGAGCACCCAGTATCTTCAGGAACCTGTCATAGTCCCCTGGCCATGGCCTCCTCCAACTCTCGGATCTGGTCCTCAGCTGCACCAACCAGCTTCTGGAGGCCGGAGAGATGGTAGCTGAAGGACTCGACCTGTATGCATGCCTCCTTCAGCTCCTCACAGACAGCACTGGTGGCCTTGTCATTCAGGTCAGAGCTCAGCTTGGCACTGTCCAGCTTGGCCTGCCTGCTCCAGCTCCAGCTTGTAGAGATGCATTTCTCATCAGGCCAGCTGCACAACTCCTCTAGTGCCTGCACCATCTTCAAGTTGTACTCTTGCCAGTGGCAGGAGAACACCTTCAACAGGTGCCACTCTGCCACGGGCTTGTCTCCCACACCTCAAAGATCTTCTTGTGTAAATCGAACTCCTCCTACAGGCCCTGACAGCAGTTCTCCGGGTCCATGCACATCAACATCTACTTCTCCAGTGGATTCTTGGTGACTGCATGACCACCCTCTACCTTGGCCACCTGGGCCTAAAGCTCAGTTACATCACTCTCAAGGCTTCGCTTATCACTGAGGGCAGCGGCCAGCTCTGTCTCACTCTGGCAGAACAGGAACCCCGGTCCTTCGGGTGCGGTGGGCCACTCCTGTGAATTCACCATCCCTCTTCTTGGAGCTTTTGTTGGCCTCTTCCATCTTGGACCTATTCAAAAAGTAACTGCTTAACCCTACCCCATAGTGTCACCATTTATAAATTAATTGGCATGATTTTTTATAATCACTGACAGTTTTGAGGTTATTAACAGGTGATTATTCATATTAGTCACTTTAATTTGGAGAACACACACCTAACTAATACCCAAATGCAAAGAACCACTCACACAAATAACATAAATATATATTACACTCAGAGTGCCTGAATAAAACATATAAATACTTTGTTTTTAGGTTAAAAATTTATATAACCATGATCTCTGTTCTCTATCATCATATATGTATCACATCAAAATATCTGTACTTGTGTATGTATCATTAAGCTCTGAGATAGTTAAATACACACTGGGAGAGCAGTGATTAAAATGCCAAGCATCTTTGCTATAATAGAATTTACATTAGAGTATAAAGAGAATAAAATAAATGAATAAAGTAAGCAGGCTATCTGCTAAGAGCCAAAAAGAAAGAATAAAGCAGTGTCAGGTAGAGACTTGTGAAACAGGGTGGCCATCTCAGTGAGGTTCTTGAGCAGAGGCCCAAAGCGAGGGAGAGAGTGGCAGTGCAGATATCTGGGGATGGAGCTCCATGTAAAGGAAAGCTCTGCAGTGGTCAAGTGCTCAGAATGTGAGGACAGCAGGTGGTTACTAAGGCCGAGGCATAACATGGAGTTAGTAGAAGAAGGTTAGATCAAAGAGGTGGTTGTGTGTAGATATTGTATGACCATTAGGCCAACCACGATAAGGAAGTTTGATTTTATATTCAGTGCAATAAGAAATTTCTGGAAGATTTTGAGAAGAAGAAATAAAATCTAACTTATGTTTTCAAAGCATGATTCTGAACACTACATTGAGAATAGATTGCATTATAACATGAATATAATTGTTAACGAACAAAAACAGGGAGGTTTGGCTGCTTGTCACCACAAAAAGCAAACTTGGGGAGCAGATGCTGGTATAACAGGAAAAAGGTTTTATTCAGACGCTGCACAGTCTGGGGGAGTGGTGGACTCCTGTCTTAAAATTCAACTCCTCCACAAACCAAGACAAAAGGCAGTGTCTAGAGTTCCTGTTCCAGTTTAAAGTAAGTCCTTTGAAACTTACAGGAGGCTGCTAAGCAGTCATCCAGGTAGCTTGGCTAGTTCCCAGCTGTTGTCCATTTCAGGCTCCCCCATGAAACCTGCAAATGGAGGTCATGTGACCTTGGGACATGTAGCTTCTAGGGGCAGAAGGTCACGTGTTCCTTGGAGGGAATGCATGAATGAACCAGTAAATGTATCACCAAGTGGACAACAGAGCAAGAGAAGCTCCCTCCTGGAGGCCACTGGCCACACAGCTGCTAAGGCCGTGTGGTCCATGCAGAGAATAGGCTGG
Source organism: Phyllostomus discolor (assembly GCF_004126475.2). Lineage (NCBI taxonomy): Eukaryota > Metazoa > Chordata > Mammalia > Chiroptera > Phyllostomidae > Phyllostomus > Phyllostomus discolor. The sequence continues at coordinate 55,257,530 of NC_040904.2, read as the reverse complement.
TGCACTGTGCCAGTGAAGGTCACCAGGCAGCAAGCCATGAACCAGTGAGTTTTCTTTGTTTTCCTGAGATTATATTAGCTTGGGTATGGGATGAGCCAGGGGCTTTCTCAAAATGACCAATCAATTTCCCAAACTTTCTCATGTTCTGGGTGGGTTCACCTCCCAAATAATCTCTTCTTTCACCAGGCTAGACTGACAAGGCTCTTTGGTCCAGCACCTCACCCTACAGCATTTTGACTTCTATGGCACATGTGCCTGCCTTCCTCTGGCCCCACTCCAGTCTGGTAAGGGGAAAGAAAGGCTTTTTCCTCTCCAATTGTCTTGTTAGCTTCTGCTCAACTTAGTGTAAGAACCTCTCCCTGCTCCGTCTTGGCTGATGCGAGAGGCTCCCCAGTGTTCGGAAAAGACTATCTACCCTGGTAACAGAATCAGAAACCAATGAAGAGGGCTTATAGTAATCCAGGCAGGTGATATCAGTGTGTCCTAGAGAGGTAGTCATAGACACAGCACGAAATGGTGAAAATCTGTGTATATTTTATATGTGAAAGAAGATGCAGTATATGTGTCTTTATGAGGAAAGCATACTCGAATATAACCACACTGATAGATGTTGTGATAAAAGCCATTATGAAACTCTGTACAGTGGGTATAAAGAGGGAGTGTATTGGCTGAGGTCCCCTAAAAAACATATACATTTATTTTACAACTTTAACAAAAAGATTTTAATGTGAGAAGCCAGAACTTATTTAAGAAACTGATAAAGGATGTTGAGGCAACCAGCAACTAACAATAGTAAGCTGTTAACAGATCTGGGTCTGAATAAGAGAAAGAAATAATGTTTCCAAAGACCACAGTGAGAGCAGAAGGCACAGAGGAGGGCCCCCATTCCCCTCTCTCTGTCTTGACTAGAGCTGCAATCAGCCACTGCCAAAAGTGTAGCTGAAAAAAGGAGAGATCAGGAGAAGAAATACGATTGTTCTATCTTTCTGTCTCCTAATCTCCTACCTGTGGTTCCCAGATGTCAAACCCAGTAAGAAGCCAATTAGCCAGGGAGCCAGGGTGAGCAGCACATGAAAGAGAATAGAAGGGCTGTGATTGGAGGAAGAAGGCTTACCTGTAAGGGAGTGCAAGAACCTTTGTTTTGGGAGAGGAACGATCAAATAAGGTGACACAAAGTTAGGCATATTGCTAAATAATTTCTAAGTGGGAATGAATACATAGAAAGTAGTAAGAGGGTAGAGTCAGTGAGAAGTCAACAAAATGGTTGCAGTTAGCCTATGACACCCAATTTTAAGAGGACAAACCATAATCTCTCCCATCACCATATGTCAATGCTCTTGTTTCATCAGAGCTTGGTCCAAGCATGTGTCTGGCTTAGCAAATTTTCTTTTTATTATTTTATTAATTTTTAATATCATATAGCATTCATGAATACATTCTCAATTGAAAATATTCAAACATTATATGAAACCCTAAAGCTTGTTTTAACCAAGCCCCAATTTAAATCCTCTGGATGCAACTATTAAAAAAATATACAGAAGAGCTCTCTTCCTACCTCCACAAGTTTATCCAAAATTCCCTGGCATGAGACTAGATCAGAATATGTAGATCACAGAACAACACAGACTTAGAGCAAACCCTGTGGTATATAAGAACCGAGTACACAACACAGTGCAAACTGCCTGTATTCTGGGAAATCTAAAACAATGAGATGTATTGTGTATGACTTTAAAACATAATTATCATGTGAAGTTATTGAAACCTTTTAATGTGAAAATACAATAAATCACATTATTCTGAGTGACATATGAATGGAACCTAGTTATTTCCATCCCTAATAAGTTGGACATTAATTAATTTAGATAATTACATATATTTTACCTAAAAATAAAATTCTAAGCATATAATTAATAATCATCTTCATCCTTTTAAAATATTAGATGTCCTCCTCAGCATAATGAGTAAGCTTGCCTTTTCTCAAAACTATTTAAGACTTACATTATAAGGATTCACATTACAACTTGAGTTTTATTTGAGGTCACATCGCATGCCCTCAAAATGCATTTTTAAAGATGCGATGAGAAAATGCCAGCAAATTAAGGGTAATGCCTAATTGCTATTAATTACCTAGAAAATATTCCTGTTAAGAATATATCCAAATCTGTGTGGAAGACATAGAAACACAAAGAACCAAAAATTGCTTTAGTTACCTCAGCATACAAGTAGTTCTTATAGATAGAAAGAGAACAAATTGTATTTTTAAACTAAGTCAAGGAATAAGTGTTAAGATTTTTTACAAGAAACTGTGGGACCAGCCAAGCCATAAAAATGTGGGGACAGCAGCCTGCTATAAATTTTTCTGGCAGTGATGCCTGTGATCCTAATCCAAGTTACTGAAACCCTGTAATACAATAATAATAAAAGCAATACAGCGTGAGCACAAGGCCTTTCAGATTGATGACAAACTGGTGTCTACCCTGAAAGGAACACACCAAATCAAATTAGTGGAGGGGAGATTAATAGAATTTCATCTATTTCTAGCATGGAGACTATAAGCTGTCTCATAAATTTCCTTTGTCCTGAAAAGGGATGGCTTGAGCGTTTTTGAAGTTAAGTGCAAAATGACCATCACAAGTGGCCTTCACTGTTGTAAGGTGAAGTTATTGAGCGGGGCCTTCGCTCAGCAAACATAGAGGAGCGCTAATACCCTGCCTCAGAAGGGCAGTATGTCGTGGTGGCTACGAATTTTGCCTCTAGGGCCAGATGACTGGGGTTTGAATTCTGGCTCCACCACCAACTAACTCAGTGACCTTGGACAAGTTTCTTAGTATTTTTATTTCTCATTTGTATAATGGGTATAATAATAGCATTTTCCAGCTGATAGAGTTGTGAGGACTTATAGGATAGATACTGGACATGAAAAGTGCTTACAACAGGGCCACAGAAGTTTGTATTCCCAGCTCTTCTCCTAGATACTACCCTCCAATCCCTATCAGAATGGCTACTGATGAAGTAAAGGCAAAAGGAAAAATGAGAAGCAGAATGGATCTCTGCAGTCCAGGCTCACCTCAGGAAGTTCCAGATGGTGGAAAGGAGACATCAGTGTCTGCTGTGAGAAAGGATTTTCTATACTCTGATATGGAAATCTTGAATTTCCTGTTAGCACTCACACAAAGGTCAGCTGAGTCCTTATGGGGATGAAATAAGCATTACAGCCTGGCCTAAAAACCGTTTTGTGTGTTCAAAGGCAAGAGTTATAATAATAACTCTTATGAATGGTTATTAATAATATATAACATATATTATTAAGAGTCATCATAATAATATATGTAGACATATGAGCCATTTAAGAGTTAATCCTTCCAAACAGAAATACCCAACACTCTAGGCTTTTTCCTGTGCATTTATTTTATTTAGTAAATTATACCCTGTCTTCAAAGGCATGGGATCTGCTTATTTGAGTTTTGTTTCTTTTATTTAGAATTATTCAAATTCACTTTATATGAGAATTGTATAACTAACTTGAGGCAATTTGAGAACACAAGGGATTCTTAAAAATATCATAGCCTATCATAGTTACACATCTTTGGTCTAAAACTACCTACTGTCAAAATTGGTTTGATTTTTATGATGTTTCTGCATTTTTTATTGGTGTTCAATTACAGTTGTCCCCATTTTTCTCCCATTACTTTCCCTTGTTCTATTCACCCCCCACCTCCCACTTTCAGTCCTCCCCTGTGGTCTTTGTCCATGGACCCTTTATACATGTTCCTTGACTTGGCCCTTCCTGTTCTTTCCCCCATTACCTCCCTCCCCACTCCCATCTGATCACTGTCAATTTGTTCTTTATTTCCATGTCTCTGGTCTCTATTGGAGTAGAAAAAAAGATGCTGAGTATACCTTTTCCAATGTAAAGGGGCAGAGGGCACAGATATAGAAATGAATAGACATAAGATAAAATAGCCAAGAACAAATTAATAGCACTATGAAGATCTACCACAGATGCCACCCCTTCAGAACCATTCTGTCTTGCCTTGTCTTATTTTTCAAGTAAGATCAAGTTTTCTGAAGGTCATGGCTTGTATGTTACACTGCCTTCCGGCTTCACTGACTACCTAACACAGTGCTGTGCTGCTCTGCCTGCATTCACTGCCTGCATGATCACAGAGAGCCCAGACCTATTCATTCCATCTATTTGATTCAGACACTTCTATTTTTATTCCTCATCTCTCTCCTAACTGGAGTTTTAAGCCCAGCTGCCTACTTATTTAATATGATGATCTAAGATGCCTCAATGCCTACTGAAGTGAATTCTTGACTTTTAGTTCTATAGTAGACATTATAGTCTTCTGTGGTTGGTGTTCCACCCAATGCCCCTGAGAATCTTCTTACCAGCTTTAACAAGCTTTGAGTCTAAAGGCTTATACCTGTAACCTTCTGGTTTAGTCTAATATGGCTGACATAACAAAAATATCATAGAGTGGGAAGGTTAAACAACCTAAATTTATTTTATCACAGTTTTGGAGGCTTGTAAATCCAAGAGTAAGGTGCCAGCTGATCTGGCTCCTGATGAATGCCCTCTTCCTGACTTGCAGATGGTACCTTTTTGTTGTGTGCACACAGAGTAGAGAGAGATCTTTTCCTCTTTTTCTTCTTCTTATAAATTCACTAATCTCATCATGAAGGCCACACCGTAGTGAATGCCACTCATCTAACGTAAATCATTTTTCGAAGGCCTCGTCTCCAAAAATCATCACATTAAGGAGTAGGGTTTCAATGTGTATGTAGATTTGGGGGAACAATTCGAGTTATAGCGCCTTATTAAAAGGAAGCTCATAGGCTATTGGAATTGCTTAGAAGCCACAGGGAAACTGTAATGCCTGAGTTGATGTTTCTCTCTCCTGGTCCCAGAACCCAAGTGCTTTAAGGCAGGAGAACCCTAAGATGTAGATGCTCCAGTCCTTCCTTTGGATCAGGAATAGCCTGGGACTTATCTTGACATGAAATCCTTGCTCAACTTTCTCCACCTCCCTTTCCTCATTCCCTCACTGCCCTAGTCTCTCTGGGAAGGGTTCCCTTCGCAAATTACTTGCACACAACTTTTAGTTTCAGCAACTATTTATAATTTAAGACATACCCCAGAACATGTTCTTTCCCAAGGGCTAACACTTCCCCCTCAACAGCACCATCAAGAAATCCTGTTTCTCAGCTTCCAGATGTCCTCATCATTCTCAATTTCCTTTTTTTCTCCACCTTAAGTATAATTTGTCAGAAAGTCTTGCTGGCTTTACCTTAAAAATACATGCAAACACTTGCCTTTCACAGGACTTTCACTGTTACTCTCTCAGTTGGGTGATCACATAATGTGCTGTCCTTGAGAGTGAAAGGAAGTGCTACTAGTGATTCTGTGGTGACAACACGTACAAGCCAGGGCCCTTCCCAGAAAACCGGGGTGTGTGCTCATCTTAGTCTCATTTATCATCTCTTCCATTTGGACAATGGCAAGAAGCATTTGCTTCAGTGTTGACCTACATCTATTCTCTACAGAGAAGCAGAAGCAATATTTCAAAAATGCAGATTGGGTCTTGCCACTGCCCTGCTCCAAAACCTTCAGTGTCTTCACATGACACTGGTCAAAATCCTAACTCTTTACCAGTGTCTACATGCCTTGTGTGGTTTGACATCTAAAGACTTCACTGAGTTCCAAACACACTCCACTCTGATGTTGGTGATGGTGGTGGGTTTTGTTACTGTTGTTTGTTTTTTATACTCTAGACACGCTTTCAGGACCTCTGTACTCACTGATCCCGTTGCCTGAAAAATTCTTCCCAAGAGGCTCATGTCTTCCTCAGTCCTTCCACTCAGGTACTAGCCTGTGGAAGATAAATCACCCTCCTTCTCATTTCACACTCTGATCCTCTATATTCTTTTGTAGCAATTACAATGACATGACATATTACTCTTCTTTCTTTATTTGTATATAGTGTCATCCCACTCACTAGGATGAGTTCATTTCAAAGTCTCACCTCAGTCCATGGAGACTGGCATAGGGTTGGCATTCAAAATGATTTGTGAAGTTCCAATAAGTCCCTACTAAGCTTTAAATTCCACTGTAAGACTTGCTTTTGGTCCTGGTCCATAAGGCTCAGTTGATTGGGTGTCATCCTACAAACCACAAGGCCATGGGTTTGATTCCTGGTCAGGGCCCATGACTAGGTTGCAGGTTAGGTCATGGTCATGGTTCATAGGAAAGACAACCAATTAATATTTTTCACTCACATCAATGTTTCTCTCCCTCCTTCTTTCCCTCCCTTCCCCTCTATTTCTCAAAAAAATTTTTAAAAGACATTTTTGTTTCTTGCTTTAGTTTATTGCTTTAGCTAAGAGTCTTTTTAGTTTTCTAAAAAACTAGATAGATTCTAAAATGTACTTCATCCTGTAATCCCTTTTCCTTTTAGAATTTATTGAATTTAATTTATTATTTGATGGTTAATTTTAGAAACAAAAGGGATTATTTACACTTAAATGAATAAGAATTAATATCTGAAAATGAGGGTTTAAATATGTATACTATTTAATGACAACACATTATTTATAATTTCTCAAAAACACAATAGAAACATTTTCATGTTCATTTTCTATCTTTGAAAATTTCTACATTTTACCCTCTTTGTGTCATAGTCTGAATGCATGCTTCTATTTGTAATAACATGCTTATAATGGCTAATATCTTTTAAATACCTGCTTCTGTAGAGTAATTCGAGCACGCGTAGCTCCAGGAAATGAGTTCTGGAAAGGTAGTCTAAAGCATTCCTCGCCAAAACCCTAAGAATTTACATAAAATATTGAGAACAGCTTTCATGCATTCCCTCCCCCATTTATTCAACTCTTCATACCTCTTCAGGGCCTCTTTACCACAACTGCAGAAATTGTTTCCCTTAAATCATTAAACATATTAAGGTGATGCCATCATATTAAAAACACAAACAACTTTCTCCTGCCCAAGGTATTTCTGTTAAACACTAATGCATTTATCTCTTTCCTTTTATATTTGAAAGCATGGAAGTGGAATCCCTAATACTTATTAGATGCTAAGGTGTATACGCCCATCTCACAGCTTTAATGCTGCCTTCCACTAAGATGTTAAATACCCACCCCCAGCTTGATTTATTTTTCTTCTATTTTAAACAATACAAAAATATAACGAATATAAATATATTCTCACTTCAGTGAAAACATATGGAGTAATGCATGAAAATTTTTATGTTTAAAACCTGCAAACACCTTTTTTAAGGAAGATGTCATTGTGAATACTTTGGTTTATGTCTTGTTGTCTCTTTCTTATGTATGTATGTACATATGTATGTATGTATGTATGTGTACACATACATACATGTATTGGTTTACTTAAATGACATCAAACCTTATGTCTTTATCTATGACTGTCTACACTAGTGTAAATTTCTCTCTTCACTATAATGGCTGAATAAATTCCATAGCATATATGTATTACAAGGTTCTCTATTTCTTTTTAATTTATAATTTATAATTTACAACTACTGTAAAAATTTTGTGCAATAAATATTCATGCAGATAAATCTTTTACATAGTGTGCATGCCTGTATATGAGGTTAATAAAAAATAAATACTGAAGTACTACATGCAATTCTTATTTTGATATATCCTGTTAATCACTCTCCAAAAAGATTGCTCCAACTCGGTGCATGAGAGGATTATCTATTTCTTCAGCAATGTCTAATATCAATCTTTTATGTTTGCTCATACAGTGTTTACCAACCATAATCTTATGGTTGTTTTAATTTGCATTATTCCATCAAAGAGTCTGTAGTCTACATCCTTAAACAGAAAATATGATGTATTAATATTATTTTGATATTAATATAATTAAACTTAGCCCCCTCCTTCTTTTGAACAGTATTTACCTTGCTTTCTTGTTCTTCTCCCCACTCAATCCTGCCTTACCTATAGTAGTTTTGAAAGTATTTTCTTGCTTCAATTTCCAAGTTTTAGTTGTCTATTAGATATGTAGTATCTATACTATCTATGCTGCATAATACTCATATGTACACTTGATTTTTCCTTACAATGTCTATAATTAATCATCACTAATCACTTTCTCCTTGAAACATGTCAACTTAGTTACCATTTCCCCTTCTTATCTCCTCCATAGAAAATCATCTTACTTCAGAATAGCTTTATTGCAAGGGAGGTGAGGAAGTATATTTTTAAGTTGAAATAAATTTGCAAATAGTTAAATGAATAGATCTTAAATGAATAATTCAATAAATTTTATAAATGCAAACAAATATCTAACCTCCTCATCAATCAAAGTTTTCTGACCCCATTCTAGCCAATTGCACAATTGTAAGCAACCATTGTGCTAATTTCTGTCTCCAAGGATTAATTTTGTCTGTTCTTGAACTTCATTTAAATGAAATCAGAAGTGTGTAATATTGCCTCACTTAATTCAACACAACTTTTTGAAATTCATCTACTGTTGCTTATGTCAGTAGCATATTCTATTCATTGCTGAGTAGTATTCCCTTGCTTGGATAACCACAATACTTTTATCCACTCACGCTCTTGTTGATGAAAATTTGGATTGTTTTTGGTTGTCAGTTATTATGAATCAAGATGTGGTTTGTAGAAGCTTTTTTGAAGTCATATATTTTAATTTCATTTAAACTAAATATCCAGAAAAATGTCATATTATGGGACAGATGTATGTTTAAGTATTCATCAAAATTCCCAGCCACTTTTTCATAAAAGTGGTATATTTTACAATATTATTATCAATGTTTGAGAGTCTTAATTGGTACGTATGTTCATTAACATTTTATCTTCTGTCTTTTTGATTTTAGACATCCAAATGAGTGTGAAATACTGTCACATTGTGATTTTAATTTGCATTTCTCTCTTCAGTAATGATGTTGAGAAATGAGTCACCGTTAGCCACACTTAACTCTCTAGTTAAGCCTTTTTTCCCTTTTAAAATTGGCTGTTTGCGTTTTTCTTAAACAAAACTTTTTGTTCAATAAATGTGTGCAAAAATATTCTCCCAATCGATAGCTTGCCTTTCACTGTCTTAATCGTGACTTTTGAAGAGGAGCAATTTTTAACTTGAATGAAATCAAATTTAGTATTTTCTTTAACGTTTTTTCAGGCATTGTTTTTATTGTCCTATATTTCAGTAATCTTTGTTACCCAAAGTCACAAATATATTGTTTCCTTCTAAAATCTTTATTGCTTTAGTCTGTAATCCATCTTAAATTAATTTTTATGGATGGTGTGAACTACGGGTAAAAATTTCATTTGCCCATATGAATATCCAGGTGTTCTGGCATATTAGATTCCTTTCTAACTTTCAAGAGTTTGACATAGTCATTAAAAGTGCATGTTCTGGACTTAAGCAGCTTATATTTAAATCCTGTTTACATTACTATCCTCTATGTACATGACACTGGTCACTATACCTAACTTCTATGTGTTTCTGTTACCCCCTGTCTTAAATACGGATAATAACCATACATATTTCTGAGTTCTTCTTTCTTTTCTTTTTAATTTTGAGAAATAAATATTGTAGAATGTTTAAAAATGCTGAGACAAAACTTGATATATAGTGACTTTCTAAAATTCTTGGTTTATTAAAAATTGGAAATATTGTAAAATTTTTAAAATAATACTTTATATATTATGATATTATAATATAATTATTCTGGTTGATTAAATTTAAAACATCTATTTTAGCTAATAATTTTGAAAGTTAATATGGGCTATTCCAAAAGTCAAGTTTCAAAATAACTTTGTCACTAAAGTTTGGACATACTGAAGCATTTTTTTCCAGTGTTGCTGATAAAAACTGTGAGGTTGATTTGATTGTAGTTCTTCCATAAATTAATTATTTTTTTCTCATCAGAAAGTCTAACAATTTATGTTACACATTTGTACTCTAAAATGTCATTGTAAAATTGATGTTCTTTCATTGATCTTTTTTGATACCAGATCTATGATTACTTTCTATCTGATAAACTAATTCTTTTTTGGTAAGATTTTATCTGTTATTTATTCATTGTTGTTTTATTCTACATTCTCTCTGTTTCTCTTATCAGTAACTCCTATTTATTCATGTTAGAACTTTTTGATATAACTTCGAAGTCTCTTACATTTTCTGCTCATAATTTATATAACTTGTGCTTGTTTTAATCTTATAGTTGAAAAAATTTTACTTTGCATATGATTATTCTGTTGTTCAGTCTGTGTAGTAATGATTTTCCACCACACTCACATTTTCTTTCAAAGACCAAAAATAATTTATTTTTCATAATAATCTATTCTCATTTTCTGAAAGAAATATTATTTTCATTCTCATGAATAAATACATATTATAAATTTTATGTGTTTTATTGACTCAGTGCCATTAGGTGTTAATTATTCTGTTGATTAAACTTAATGACTCTCTTTTATGTTGGCATTCTTCAAGCATTTTTCTGTACTGTGTGGTGAATTTGGTACTTGATTATCTGTTTGCCCTCATTCTAAGTAACTTCTGTTTGCAACAGCTGACTTTTTAGTTTTATGTTGAAAGTCAGTATGCTTACAGCTTTTATTCTGGTGATTACATAGCCCTATAACTCTAGAAATGTACTGGTACCTACGTTATGGCAACCTCTGTCTCAGAGGTGTAAGGTGGGAATAGTTTTGAGATCTAGCTTCTCCTAATCTCTATAATTATCTGTTAAAGTAATCCCAAAATAAAAATATGTGATTTGCAATAAAAGGTCTATTTGTGGTTTTCATTTTTATTCTCTCAATAGTGTCTTTCACAGAGCAAAAGGTTTTAATTTAATTAAGATCAATATATTGGGTCTTTTTTAATTCTTCATTTACAGATCATGCTGTATGTTTAATAACTATAAGAACTCTTTACATGTGTCAGAAAAATTTTTCTTATATTTTCTTCAAAGAGTTGGATATTTCTACATTTCACATTTAGTTGTATTACTCATTTTGATTTAATATTTTATAAGGTATAAAATATATAGTAAGAGATTTATTTTATTTGAATGTTTGACCAATTTTTCTAACAGACTTTGTTGAAAATATTTTTCTTTTTTCATTAAATTGACTTTACCCCTTTTTTCAAAAATAGATTTACCAGGAATTTTGTGTATGAGGTCCCTATACAAAGACATTGGGACTCACCCATCACTCTTGTCTTTATAAGAAAAAGGTGAAAAATGAACATCAGTAACATCTATTTTATGTGTAAGAGAACTGCAGTCACATGACAAACAGACATCCCAGCATGTGTGATTTTTAGACACTTGGCCACACAGAGCGCCCCCTTGCCCCACCCTATCCAACTATGTGTCGTTGGTGGCCAAGGCCTTTGTGGAGTCTCACCGCAGTCGTTATAGCTCCAGTCACCAACTTCTCTCTGCTCCAACCCAATCTCAGTATTTTTCTTATGAATTTCTCTCCTTTAGTCCATCTCCTCAGTGCTGGTTTTTCTCAAGTAATGTTCTAGGTCTTCCTCTCAACTTGGATAGTGACTTTGAGTCATATGGCCCAATTTTGTATCTCTGCTTACCATCTACTCTAAATAATTTATTATTAACATTTTTCTTGGCCACATTTTTTGAGAATCTGGAGAAAGCTGTGAATTCTCTCCCTAAATATTTATCTATAGGCCCGAGGCATCAAGCTTGCTCACAGTTTCAGAGGGATGTCACACTCCCTAGTTAAAGATACCTATGTGTCCATTGAAGATTCACAGAATCATCTCTCCAATCTCAGTATCTTTTCTGAATTTTGAACTTGCATGTTTAACTTTTCTCTTGAACATCTCAATGTCAGATTAGATGGCTTTTACACACTTAAAATTCTGTATGCCCCAACTTAACCTTTAATTATTCTCTCAACATCTTTTCCTTCCCTACATTTTTCTATGTCACTAAACAGTATTGCCATCTACCCACTTGCTCAAGCTGGAAACCCAGCTGTCATCCCTGACTCTTATATCATCCTCTCTCACACTAGTCCAAACCAGTCAAGTACCAAATCTACTTGAAGGCACATCCTCAATAGTATAGAGTCACTCTTCTTCATTGTCTGTACAAATGTCCTTTTTGAAGCTAGTACAATATCTCTTGTGAGATAATGAAACAGCTTTATGCCTAGTTTTCATGATTCTAGCTTAATTCTCATTCTATTAAATTCATTTTAACAGCACTGCCCAAGTAAACTTTCAAAAACGTACCTATGATCCTGCGTAAAACTCTTAATTGCAATTCCTGCATCTCTCCTTAACATAGATTTTTAAGGACTTAATCAAACTCATCTCTTCACCACAGTATCTGGGATTGCTCTAAATTCCAAACCTAGCAAAGCTCTAATGTTCCAGGAGACCTGAGCATCCTCATCTCAGGCTTTTTTTGAACGTTTCTCCTTCCAAGTATTCTCTCCACCCTTCTCTAGTTTAGATAACTCATCTATCATTCAGATCAATCTTCTTCTGAGATGTCCTTTTCCTTTAAGAATAGACTATGTACATTGTGGAAATATTCCTTCCCTCAATACACTGTAGTTCAGGTCTTATCACATTAATTCTAGTTTCCCTTTAGTTGTCTGTCTCCATCTACCAGAATGTAATGTACTTGAAGGCCTCTAAAATGTTACTGTTACATTTTCTGCTCAATATTTCTTGAATGAATAAATGAGTGCTTCCGTAATCGTTATAAATTTTTCCCTCCCCATGGAAACACCTACTATTGCTTCAAACCTTATGAATCTTTTCCTTATCTAAATTTCCCTTTATCACATTTTCTGAATGTAACATTTACCTTTTCCTGGTTATATCATGCAGTTTATTTCTCTATTCTAGACCACATATCACTCTTCAATTTATCCTTCAAACCAGATATCTCTTCTAAAAACAAAAATGTGTTATATCGCTATTTTAAAATTGTTAATTCCCACTCTACATCCTCCTTCCTCTACTTTTTAAAAAAAGAACTGAAGTTTAAAATTCTTACTTTGTCTTATAAAGGTTCTGTAATTTGAGTCTTAACTAGCTTTCTAGTCTTATGCTACCACATTCTTCTTTGACACTTATTGTCATGTTTTAAAGCCCAGTTCTGGTGCCATCTCCTAAAGATATTTCCTTAGACTCAGACTTTAAAAGTTCTCTTTCCCTCTCACTTTAATGGCATCTCTCAAGCTTTCTTCTGTGAGAGTTATTCCACTAGCATATTCACATGATCATACACAATCCCTTCCCAGAGAGTGGAACCATGGGCCATTTTCCATCTTTCCCTCACAAGCTCTGTGACTTCATTCATTACAGATACTTAGAAAGTGCTTTCAGATAGGAAATGGAAGTTTTTACATATTTTTCTTTAAGGGCAGGGACCACATCATCCTCATTTTTACAAACAAAGTACCTACCAAGAACGATAAGCATGCTGATCATTTAAAGAAGTCAATACAGTAAGGTAATTTTTAAAATGTTTTATCCTCACACAAAGACATGCTTCATTGTTTTTAGAGAGAGTAAGGGCAAGGAAGAGAGAGAGAGGGAGAGATGTCAATGGGAGAGAGAAACACAAATGTGAGAGAGAAACACTGACTTGTTGCTCCCACCAGAGATCAAAACCACAACCTGGGTATGTGCCCTGACTAGGAATCAAACCCACAGCCTTTCAGTCTATGGATGATACTCTAACCAACTGAGTCACACTGGCCAGAGCAGTAAGTGAATTTTCTTAAAAATTTAAGAAAAGAAAAAAACACTTTAATAAGAAACCAGTGTAGAAATGGCTTTAATTGCCTGAACTTTCACAGCTTATGAACTTTTATAAAATTGAAATAAAGGAAGTACTGCTCAACTGCTAGAGTTTGAAAAAGGTCTGCAATATAATAAATAACAATTTGTTAATATATAAATCCCTAAATAGGTGAGAAACAGGTATTAACTTTGTGAATATAAGATTAACTATATATTTTATATCATTTTGTGATTTATCAAATATCTTATTCTATAACTTCTTAATCCTTACAACAGCCCAGTAAGGTAGCATTTTGTGACGGGTTCCCCCTGGCTGCTAAAGCAAAAGCCATTTTGTAACAAACCTTTCTCTCTTTGGTCACCAGCTACTCTCAAAATTAATTGAAGCTTGTAAATCAACAAGAAACCTATAGTGACAAAGTGACTGCAGTAAAACGGATTCAGTTAGAAGCCAGTGTTATCATTGAAATGCAAGAGTGTACTTGATTTTAGCACTATGTTTTGAAAGACTTGATTAGCTATTTTATTTTTAAAGTCCAGCCACAGGACACCTGGCTAGTGTCCACAGAAGTTAGAACTAAGGCCAACTGACATCCTAGAAACAAGGGTTTTGTGTTCAACTCTGGGGTCCAGTCTGGTGTCCCCAGATATAACCCTCTCTGTTTGAGATTTCCTTTCCCACTTTTCTTCCCTTTCCTGCACGAGGAAGAACACTCCTGCATGTAGGAGTCAACCTCCCTACCCCCATTTCTTCCTTCGAAGCATATGGGATCGTGCTTTTATTCCAGGGAAACCATTACTCTTGACTTTGGCTCAGGACACTTCCATTTATTCCAAACCCATGTGGTCTATGGAAGACAGGAGGCAGCAATAACATTTGTTGATATTTCATTTTTGCCTGAGAATTTCTCTTCTCTGTGGAAAGGCTTACTAATAAAAAGGGGAAAAAAACTTTCTCTAGCTCTACCCCATAAAACTAGAGTCCTTAAATTAGTTCTTTCTCAGCCTAATTCAAGGAACATAAATAGAAAGTTTTTCAAAGTAAAGTTTAATATAAAACTAGCCCTTTGCTGCATAAGATTATGCTATTATTTTAGGAAAGGGATTTTAAAATTGATTTCACGACATAGGTCAAATAACACAAATGATCTAGAAACGTTTTTCTCCTTTGCTTACGGTAAATGTTTTTCTCCTATCATCCAAGACTGTCATTTAAAAAGCACATTTGTTCCAAATTATCTTCCTTTCCTGTAAATTCACTGTAATAGATGTGAAATTAGGGATTCTCCAATGTGTATGTTCACCAGGAAAGCAGCAGCCAGTTAATAGAGTTCATATGAAGTTCATCTTTTTGGTCATCTTCATGATCTTGCTGATTTCTCAAAACTCTGAGTACATTATGATTGCATTAATGGCCATTTTTCCCACACAGTTATAATTTAGTATTTGGTAATAATGGTCCTTTGAGTTTGACTATTTCACTAAATGAGTTTCTACACCAATGAATTCCTAAGATTACTTTGTTTTTAGATCTTGAAAATGAAATACTATTTTTCTTTCACTTTTAAATATGTATTTCTCACAGCACTTTTTCACAGAAGATACACATATCCTCTTTTTAAAATATCACTTTCTCAAAAGATTAAAACTAAGTTGCATTTATGTGGAAATATAATAACAATAGTAACTAATATTGAGTGCTTGCTGTGTGCAGGTGGTGTTCTCATAATTCGATCTACCTCTTTGAAGTAAGGTCTATGTCATTCATTTTTTTTAATGAGAAGGAGTTAGGGGATATAAGTAAGTTAAGTATCTTATCCAACATGACACAATTGATAAGAACATATGCATATATTTTCATAATTATCTTTTATATAGGAAAATACATTTCAATAAACTCATACCAAATCACAAATCACAGGCTTAAAAATAATCTAATTATATCTTTAAAATTCTTATAAATGTAGTTTTGGTTTAAATCATTTTCAGAGATTACATAAAATATAGTGACAATAGGGACATATTATTCAGAGGGTCTTCTGGGCATTTTGACTTTCTTTAAAGATACAAACCCTAATTATTATGTATTTCTCTGAGAAAGAATAGTATAAGCTATAAAGCCATATGGGATTCTAATTTAAATTCTGTATAAATCAACTGAAGAAAGAAACATACTGATTAATGGTGTTTTAAACAAATCTAACAGTCAGGTATCAGCAGAGATCCCAAAAGCATAATTGCCAGAAAAGATAGAATTTATTGGATTTACTTCAACTGCGTTCTCAAAATTTTACTTGCGGTAAAAGCAAAACTTGTTGTTCCTATCAATTTCATGAGCCATTAAAAACAAGTCTTTCTTTGTGTTCACTGAATACTTTCGACAGCAGACTTGGGGTTTTCTAAGATAAGTGACCTCTAAAACATTCAAACTGTTTCAGGCAGGGATCAGGATGATGTTGGGACTCTGTGAGTGGACACTCAGACAGAGAAAGCTACCATTCTCTCTGGGGCCCTGCTGAGGCTTAAAGAGCCAGCAGCATGCGCTGAGGCCTCAGGCTATTGGAGACTGGCATTGCAGGGTGGGGAAGGTTATACAACAGCTGTCTATACAACTCCTGGCACAAGCTGGGTTCTCATCAGTGCAAAATTACACTGGAATTCCCCGGGAATTATAACTAATAGCCTCCCCATAAAACTAAATAACTTTAATTTGATCAATGTGATGACAATTAAAAGACAGATAAACCATGGCAGACCTCATTTCTGTTCTTCCCCAAAACATGTAGCAAGACATTGGGTCTGCACTTTTCTCCTGCTTTGATTCACTGCTTCTTTGGATTCTTTTTTAAGACTAAAGGGGAAAGGAGCTTATATTGCAGAAGCTGAGATTGCACACAAGCAATGATTCTGTAAGCATCATTTTGTAAGCTGATAAAAATAAAGTGGATTTAATATGTCATGACTTTAGCAAGGAATTTAGGAGATAGATGTGAGAAACATTAACACATGAAAGATGTGTGCATGGATGTGTGTGGCGGAACCAAGGATGGGAGTAGTTTTTGGGTGAGGGTTCTGTGAATCTCAATTATCCATCTCTAAGGCAAGAACTAAGCTAGACAGTGTTCCTTGAATCTCAAGAACTATCTATTTTTGAACTATCATTTAACATTGATCTTAATTTTTTATACTGTATCCAACAGTAACACGATCTAGAAACATGTCATCCCCTATCACATGCCCTCTTTGTGCATGAAGTGCAGAGGTCTATAATTAAACACTCCAAGTGTGTGGGGAAAACACTGTTTGTTTGTTCGTTTGTTCTTAATTGTTAATGCTGTTACAGTTGTCCCAGTTTTTCCTTTTTTGCCATGCTCAGCCCAGCCTGACTCCACTTCCAGAGTCAGTCTCCACACCATTGCTCCCATTTATGGGTTCTTCGTATAAGTTCTTTGACTAATCCCTTCACCCTTTTTCAAACAGTCCCTACCTCCCACCTCCCCTCTTACCACTGTCATTCTGTTCCATGACTCCATGCCTTTGGTTCTTTTTTGCTTGTTAGTTTATTTTGTTCATTAGACTCCTGCTATAGGTGAGATCAAATGGTATTTATCTTTCTCTGACTGGCTTATTTCTCTTATCATAATGCTCTCC